>NC_134372.1:31371815-31702815 GCF_035582795.1 Mycteria americana
CCTCACCCGCACGCAGCAGCAGCTCCAGCCACCTCCCATCCCCCGGTGCCTATCGCTCTCCCAACGATAACATCTCCTCCCCGGTACGGCACAGCCGAGCTGCCGCTCTCCCACCCGGCGGGCGGCCGTGAACTGCTGCGGGCTTCGCTCTCCGAACCGCCCCAGCTCCGATTTGGGGCACGGGGTTACACCCTGCACCTAACCGAGGTTTTATGCTCGGTGACTCGCCCCGTGTCCCGGTGCCGCTGCCGGCCAGCTGAAGGCGAGAACCGCTATTGGAAATCAATGCGTGTCACCGTCCCGATAATGCTGTCAGAGCTGTAAAAACCGGCCGTGGAGAAAAGAGCGGATGAGCCGGACCAAAGGCCGCCGATACAGGGAGCTCTGGTCGAGCTCCCGCTCGTTTCCTAAATCGCGTCCCCGTCCCCGTCCCCGTCCCCGTCCCCGCTGGCTGCCCAAACGCAGCCCGGAGTCTTCCGCGGGGCCGGGCGGGCAGGGCCGCGGCTGCCGTGCGCCGGGGAGTTTGTAAAGGCGTATTTCCTTCGCTAGGTGCTAACGCCATCTGGTTATCTGCGAAACGGAGCACGCTGGGTTTCTGTTACCCGCCCTGAAGTATTTTTTGGCTCCGTCGTGGCCGAAAGCCGAGGGGAGCCGAGGACGAAGCGGCGCTGCCCCGGCAGGGCGGCCCCCCCGGCCTGGGCACCGGCAGGGCTCCCCTCAAACCCGCTCCCTGCAGTGTTATCCGGCGTTATTGCAGATCCAGCCTCTTCCACCAAACAACAGATGCAGCCTCTAATGCAAATATTGCCATTTCCCTGCTGAATTAGCCTTGTCACTTAGCCCAGAAGCTGGCAGCGTTAAGCAGCTTGCATTTTAATTTGGCCCTGAAGTTACTTATTTCATTATTGATCAAACATAATGCTGAATCAATGTTCATCTTGTTACCTGGGCCATTTCCATGTAATACAGTGATAGCACTGCCTGGAGTTACTCATTCCCATCCCAAAGTGACTTTACCATAAAATCAATGCTTGTTTGTTACTGATATAAGGCAGCATCCGTGGGATGAAGAGCAAATAAAGCAGGTACGCCATCGCGATCTAAAAGTTTGGACGGAATATGTACGTGAATAAAGACTTTGATATTGAAATATATTTTATCGGCCTCAAAATCATCCTACCCAGGCTGATGGGACAGAAAATCTCAGGCTGCAAGATGACGGGCTTTGATGCTGTAGGTGTTGCCATTTGTAAACGCTACCTGGGACCTAATGGGGGAATCGTTTCTAAACCGGAGTATCATTACACAGCAGATGTGGGCTGTAAGCTCTTCCGGGCAGGGACTATTTTGGAAAAATAGTAATTAATACAATAGTAATTAATGATTGCGTCACAAGATTAGACTCCGCGCAGTGTTATCTTCAGAGCAGCTGCTGCTCCTTTTCTTTGCTTGTCTTTTCCCCTCCAGCTAATAAACCCAGGTACAAACTACACGAAGCTGTCCGCATCCCCGGCTCTCCCATGCGGCGGCCGGGGGGGTCTGAAACCCGGGGAAGGCCCCACTTCGCTTCCACGCAGACACCAAAAGCGTCCAGAGTCGTCGTCCGAGTTGCATTCCCGTCGCACGGCGCGCCGGCACGTCCAGGCCCCCCCCGCCAGACGCACCGTCCCCGTCCCGGGGGAGGCACCTCCCGGCGGGCTGGGGACGAGGGAAGAGGGACGAGGGTATCTGGCCGGGGAAGCCGGAGAGGCACCGTCCCGTCGGGACCCTCCCACCGCGGCGGCCCCGGGGGGGCGGGTCAGTGCCCGGGGCGGCGGGAGCCCCCCGCGGTGCCGGGCGGGGAGCGGGAAGCGGCTCCCCGCTGCAGCGTGCCGGCGGCTCCACCGAGGGCGTACCAGGGAACGGAGCCGCAGGAGGGGAACGAGCTGGGTTTAAACCCGCTGGTAAAGCCCGAGAAACCCGGGATATGCCCGGCTCCGGCTTACAAAGGCTGCAGCCCTCCCGCCGGAGCCGGTGCCGGAGCCGGTGCCGGAGCCGCGCACATCCCCGCAGCCGCGGAGGAAGGCGGGGGCTCGGCGGGGCGACCCCTGCCCGGCCGATAAGCGCCGAGGGCTGCGGGCGAGGAAAGATGTGACGGAAAATGGCGAGGAGAAGTTTCCCACAGTTGTGCGCACTTTCTGCCCACTTCTCCGCTCCGCAGGAGCGCCGGGAACGTCTCCCGCCGGAGGTCGGAGTCAAAGAGCCACCCTGACACCAGCAAGGCACAAAAGCCACTCATTCCGATGGACGATGGAAAGTCTAACAGGGTACATAAAATATATTGGCATAAAATTAGTGAATTGCACTAACAGATTGTAAATCACCTAAACGGTCAAACCACAGATATGAATCACAAATTCCTATAAAGATTAATGTTTCCTAAGATTCACAGCAATTATGCATTTTTTGGACAAAAGCCTTCTCCCAACCTCTCATTCCTGAGCGCTGCTTTTTTTCTGAAGTCTTTCCAGGTTTCGGTGGGGTTTCTAATGAACGATTTGCCAAAGGAAAGGTTTTATTAACACCTCTAAAAACTATAAAGTTTAAAGGGAGGGAGAAAGGGAGCAGATAGGAAGTTAGGTAACACAATATACTGACCTATTGGCAACGGTCCGAACGCAAATCAGCAAAGCACCACAATGGTGGGAAAAAAACCTCAGAGAAATGAAAGGGAAAAAATAACACCAAGAGGCCAGCTTTGCCCGAGCGGGGACGAGGCCGCTGTTCAGAGCTGCCCCCGGAGCCTTCAGCATCTGCTGATGGCCCCTTACCTTTGCTTACCCCTTGTGGTACACCGTGTAGTCTGGTCTGCTTAAAAGCAGCAGCAGAAGGAGGAGAACACGGCTGGGAGCAGAAAGGGGACATTATTTCTCGAGGAAATAGGCTGGCAGGAGGTGTACGGGACTTCAGGTCTCTCAGGCACTGTTTTCCCTTCTCGCCTCTGTGCAGAACTGGAGATAATAGTTGGGGCTGCAGGTAACCGAGTCTGTTCTTATTCAATTTCCCTAAATGGCCTGGAGAGCACTTAAAAGCCCGGAGAGCTTCTGGCCAGCATTTTCTTATTAACTAATTTCACTTCGATCCTATTAAAGCGTATGCTTTATAACCTTCAAATGAACCTCTCCCTTTCCCTCTCCCTCTCCCTTCTAAAACAAAGCCATTACCTTTTAATGGCAGGGTAAAGCTTTTAAAGATGTTGCTCCCTCCTTCCCTAACATTACAGGACGCGTGTCACGCAGACAGCCCCGGAGCACCCACTGCTGCTGCCCCCCCGCCCCACGCACCCGCAGCACCCAGGAAGGCTCGGCCGAGGCTCAGCAGTCCCAGCGCCCGGGAAGGGGCGGCGGAGCCCAGGGGAGCCGAGGACAGAGGGCGCTAGAAATGGGACTGGGGAGATGGGCTTCATTTCGCTTTGGGAAAATCTCTGCAATGATGGGTTTTAAATGGATACGTATATTTACCATTTCAAACGGGTTCTGCTGTTTCCTGGTAACGTTCACCACAAATGGTAATAATAAAAGATGAAGTATTTTTTCTCACCTTAGGTCATTAGATTTACAGACAAGGTACTAAATCATTTTAGCTGCCCAAACCTTGGAGGAAAGGCGCGCACACACTCCCGTCCCCTTCTCTTCTCCTCCCCCTTCTGAAGAACCCTGCGACGGGAACGGAGACAAAACAGTCGCCGAGACGCGGGGAATGTCTCCCTTTAATAGTTTACTAATAATAACAATAATAATAAAAAAAGTTAACGTTGGCTGCAGAGCTCAGATTGTCAGTGGCCTCGTCCCAAAGCCTTAACATGAAGGGTCATTAATTGTGTTTTCTTTCCAAATCATATGTCACTGCAATTAACAGATTCTGATCAAGAGACTCCTTTCAGATTGATTCCATATGTGATAAGGAATGTGCAGCTTGTTATCTATCTGTCGCCTTGGAATTATGGAAAAGCTTCAAACGTGTAATTTGAAGAGTCTTTTACCCAGCGCTTTGATCTTTCCCTCTATTTTTTTAACTCTTTTTTAACTGCGGCCCTTCTCCTAATCCCACTTGTTTGTTCGCCCCCCTTCCCTTCCCTCGCTGGCTGCGCCCCGTCCCCGTGTGCTGCGGCATGCCGCAGCTCCCACCCTGGCCCGGACCCCGGGCACCCCGCGGCCCGGCAGGAGCCCGCCTGGACCCGCAGCCCCGCCGACAGCTCTCCCGCAACTCCCAGCGGGCAGCCCCCGGCTCCCCGGCCGGGCCGTGCGGCAGAGAGAGACACCCCCGGGCCGTGTCCCCCGGCCCCCTCCGTCGCCCGTGACCTGGCGGAGAGGGGCGCGGCGGGGCGAACCGAGGCTGGGGTCCCGGGGGCGTCGGGGCGGGCGCGGTGCTGCCCACGGACGGTGCCCGGCCCGGCACCTCCTCCCGGCGGGGCTGGTCCCGCGGCCCCGGAGCCGGCTGCGGACTCGGGGAAGCCCGGCTGCAGCCGGAGGGAGGTTTGGTTTCAGCTCGGCGACCGTGCGAGCCAGCCGGGAGAGGAGGGAGGCGAGGCCGGGGGCAGGGCGGGCGGACGGGCGGGGGGTGTGTGTGTTTGGGGTAATAAATCAGGAGCCGCTCTCCCAGCTTTGACAGGTCCCGGCCAGAAGACACGTGTCTGTCCGGCCCAGCAGCGCTCCGCCGCCGCGGCTCTCCCCGGGGGCGGCGGCCGTCGGGCCCCGCGCGGCTCCCCCCGGCCGCCCCGGAGGACGAGCCGGCTCCAGCCTCCCCTTCGCACCTCCCTTCGGCTCCAGCCAGGCAAAGCGTCTCCCGCTCGGCTTCGCTCCCCCTCCTGCTCGCTCCCCGTCCGCGGGGAAGGGGGCTTTGCTCCCTTCCCTTCCCCGCCCCGCTCCCGCCGCCGCCCCCCGCTCGCCCTGCCCGGCTCCGCTCCTCGCCTCGCACCCTGCGACTTCCCAGCCCCGGGCTTGTCCCGTCCCCGCAGCGACCCTCCCGCAGCCCGCTGCCGCTGCCTTCCCGCTGCGAAAGGCGTGCTGCGCTCCTCGCCGTGGACATCGCTCCCACACCCCCGCCCTGCCCCCGGGAGGATGTCTCCTCTCCTCCCTCTCCCCCACCGTTTGCTGTCTTCTCCTTTTTTTTCCTCCCCCCTCAGCCAAGAACTGCATCCCTGCAGATTTCTCCTCCCGTCCATCTGGTCCGGCTACGTTTCCTCTCCGTTTCTTTCCCATTAATAAACCATCCCTCACCCTCACCCTGACCTGGATCCATTCGCACCCATAAATTTCTCGCCTCCCGTGTCTCCCGGGCCCGCCACTTCCCCGCGGCAGACCCCCACGGCCCCGGGGACCCCCCCGCTCCCGCATCGCCCCGGCCGCTCCCACCCCAGCCCTGCCCGCCACGGCCGGCGGCTCCCGCGGGGGACGAACTCATATTGATCGTGCTGTTGATTAAAAATCACAAAATAATCCTGCCGTCTCTGACACTCCGTGCCAGACCTGCAGCCACACAAAGACGGGTCCGGTTATGTGGGACACGCGTGTGCCGCCCTGCCCGCCCGTGGGAGGCACAGCCCGGCCGTAACACCAGCGTGGCGAGCACGACCCATCAAACGGCGACTGATTTGTCCGATTGTTCATATGCGTCCCTTTTCTCTCCGAGGCAGATATTTTTGAAAGTTGCGGTCTGCAGCCAAACTCTCCCCCGACCCCTCGGCATCGCATCTCCCCAGCCGAGCGCTTCCTACAGAAAAGTTTAAAGCAAATGAAGACGTGGGGTTCGGTGCCTGCTTTCCTTTTGAATTAAAAAAGAAATAAACTTGTAACTGAATTTAATATTGTTATCTCCATTGTATTGTACTATCAAAAGCTATTACAGGAGCAACGTCGAATAGAAGAAAATAAATTCCTCCAACCCAGAGTTGTTTTTGCACTAGATTAGCAGATAGGAAATGCTATAAAGATGAACTTAATACGATTAGAGATGTTTCCTACAGATTTTCATATATTGATTCAGGGAATTTTAATTCTGGAGCTTGCTTTGCTATAATCCGCATTTATTACAAGCTGATATAGTTTTATTATAGCAAGCTATCAAGGTCGATTCCTTTAACTGCATAATCTGACATGAATTTCATTTTTAAAGAAATGTAGTTATAAAAATCCATACTGTGGGCGCAGTGGTTATATTGTACCTAAATCATATTTTAAAGGCAATAAATCCAGGGAGTATTTAGGAAGGGGGGAATATGGTTAAACGGCTCTCCTCCAGTCTCAACTGCTCAAAAGACCCTTCAAACTTTTTTTTTTTTAATTTAAACACCGAGTATGTAAAAAAGCAGATAACGATGGCAGGTCCAGGTCCCCTCTCCCCTGCCCGCGATCACAGCCCCACAGGTTGCATGAACTTTTCGCGCTTCACTCCCAGCCTCTCCCTCGGCACGGCAGCGGGGAAGCGGGGCACACTGGCGCTTGCCAAAGACGCGCCGTGATTGAACTGTATTTTAACTACTCTTAAAAGGCTAAATTGCAACTCACACGCTGGTTTCAGAGAAGGAGGGGGGCGGGGGCAAAAAAGCAAACCGTAATTTAAAATGTGTTGATCATAAAAAAATCTTATTCGGTAATTAAAACGTATCTTGACTCCTTCCCAATAGCTCCTTACGAGCCCGTGCCACTGCTCCCTTTGCAAATGTTGCACGTACCAGGTACTTCCTTCTAAGCCTTGTAGTGATTCAGAACAGAGGGAATAAGCAAAATGATCATAAATTTCCTAATTAGAGATTTCGCACCAAGACAAAAAGGTGTTAATGAGTTTAATTCCAGTGCCTGTCATTGTCCCTTTTTTCACACCACTTATTTACTAATGGCCCAGAGGGCTGCTCCCGTCTCTCCTTTGTTAAGATTTTAATTTGCCTTCTTTTCTGCCTTTGATGTAAAATTGTGACCTACAACTCTTTGAAGTCCCTTATTAGGAGGAAAATTAACTTAGCTTTTCCACTGTATCTGCCCACTGTTAGCCCAGACAAAATGTAGAGAAGTCCTTAAAGATTCAGTACATTAGGAAATTTTTCAAGGCAGCTCTGGAAATGCAAAATTTTTTAAAAAATCTAATAGACGTTTAAATCTGTATTAGGAGATGTAACCCTCGCCAGGGCCGGAGAGGGGGAAGGGAAGGAGGGAATATCTTAATAAAGAAAACAAAATGAACCCGGGCAGGGAAAGGCTGTAAATTTGAAAACCCGAAAAGGGGGACTGGAAGGGGGAGCCTTTATTTTTAAATGTCACAACTTTTTCCTGTCCCTCTCGTGTGCTGCTCACAGCTGACACCCTGGCTTCCTATGCTCCGAGGGAGGGGGGGCTATGAAAGAAATTATATCTAAATCTATCTCTATATAATTAGAATACCATGAGGCAGGGTTAAACCTTTGTAAAACACACAACTGATTGGCGATCGCTAAAACGAGATTTGAAAGCAACTCAAATAAAAGATCGCGACGTCAGTAAACAGATTTAGAAAAAAAAAAAAAAAAGAAGGCAAAAAAAAAGCAGCTAGTGACAAACCCGGCGAGAGCGAGCTCTGGGCATGAGAGAGAGAGGGAGGCAGAGGGAGAGAGAGAGACTTAAAAGAAATAGGAGGGGCTTGTGAGAGACTAGAAATGTCAATCAGAGCCCAGAGTCCCAATAATCTCAGGCAATCTGTTAGGACCTGACCTGGGTCCACTCAGATCAATAGGAAAAGTGAGAGAAGAAAGAAGCGATCGGATCGTTTACCGCGGCGGCCGAGGACAGGCGGGAGCCCGCGGCCTCCGCGCACCCCCGGCTCCCCCCCCATGTCCGCCGGAGTTTGCGGGAGGCGCTGAAAGTGCGGGCGGCCGGCGAGGGCCAGCGACCCGGCTCCCTCCTCCGCTGCCGGCCCTGCGACTTTCTCCCCTTTCTCTCCCTTCTTCCTCTCTTCTCCCCCCCTCCTCCTCCTCCCCCCCTCCCCTGCCCCCGCTCCCCCACCATGTCTTTCCCCCAGCTGGGCTACCAGTACATCAGGCCGATTTACCCGGCGGAGCGCCCGGGGAGCGGCGGCTCCCGCGGCGGCGCCGAGCTGGCCCCGTCCGGGACCCTCTCCAACGTGCTCTCCTCCATGTACGGCGCGCCCTACGCCGCCGCCGCCGCCGCCCAGGGCTACGGAGCCTTCCTGCCCTACGCCGCCGAGCTGCCCATCTTCCCCCAGCTGGTAAGAGGCCCCCCCGGGGCTCGCCGCTCGCTCCCCGGGACGCTCGGGCCGGGGCCGGCCCGGGCGCGGTTCGCGCTGGGGATCGGCCCGGGGGGCCGCCGGGAAGACGCCGGGAGGGCTGTCAGGGGAGACGGGGCGTTATCGCTGCCCGGCCCCGGGAGGGCCGCCGGAGAGAGAGCGGGCTGGAGCGGCGACCCGGCGGCTTCCCCCCCACCTCCGCCCGCCCGCAGGGTTTGACGGCTGCGGTGACCGGCCCCGGCTGCGGGCGGCCCCGCCGCGCACACGCACCTGGGGGGCCGGTCCTCCCTCCCGGGCACCCCGCGGGCACCGGCCGCCCGCCTGGGCCAGGGCGCAGCCGGCGGGGCCCGGGCTGCCGGGGCCGGAGCGTGCCCGGGGCGGCGCGGCCGGGGCTGGGGCGGGGGAGCGCGGCGGCGCGGGGAGGCAGCTCGGCTCGGCCGCCGCGCTGGTGCCGAGCGGGCTCTGCTCGCGGTAACGGCGGCGGGATGGAGGGGCCCCGGGCCGGGCCCGGCGCGCCGACTCAGCCGGGCCGCCCCTTCCCTCTCCCCGCAGGGCGCCCAGTACGAGCTGAAGGAGAGCCCGGGGGTGCAGCACGCCGCCTTCCCCCACCACCACCCCGCCTTCTACCCCTACGGGCAGTACCAGTTCGGGGACCCGTCGCGGCCCAAGAACGCCACCCGGGAGAGCACCAGCACTCTCAAGGCCTGGCTCAACGAGCACCGGAAAAACCCCTACCCCACCAAGGGCGAGAAGATCATGCTGGCCATCATCACCAAAATGACCCTCACCCAGGTCTCCACCTGGTTCGCCAACGCGCGGCGGCGGCTCAAAAAGGAGAACAAAATGACCTGGGCCCCCCGCAGCAGGACGGACGAGGAGGGCAACTCCTACGGGAGCGACCACGAGGGGGAAGAGGACAAGAGGGAGGACGAGGAGGAGATCGACCTGGAGAACATCGACACCGAGAACATCGAGAGCAACAAGGACGAGCTGGAGGACGAGCTGCAGGACGCCGACCTCCTGCACTCCGACTCCAAGACGGACTCGGAGGGCTCCGAGGGCTTCGAGGACCTGCCCGGCTCCGAGGAGCGCTACCTCAAGGCCGCCGAGGGGGAGCCGCACCACCTCCGCCACCACCACCTCCACCACCATCACCACCACCACCACCACCACAAGTGCGAGCTCCCCGCCGCCGCCGCCCCCGCCGGCCTGGAGCCCCTCAAGCCGCCCCTCCAGCCGCCGCCGCACCACCTCTCGCCCCCCTCCTCCGCCTCCTCCTCCGCCGCCTCCTCCCCGACGGACGGCGCTTTGGCCGGCACCCTGCCGAAGCCCAAGATCTGGTCGCTGGCCGAGACGGCCACCAGCCCGGACAACCCCCGCAAGTCTCCCGGCGGCGGCTCCCCGCCGGCGGCCGCCCCCCCGCCGCTGCCGCTGCCCCCGCCGCCGCCCCCGCCGCCCCACAGACTCGTCTCCTCCTGCCCCCTGGGCAAGTTCCCCAACTGGACCAACCGCGCCTTCCCGGCCCACCACCACCACCACCACCCGCCCCCGCACCCGCTGGCCTTACTGAACACTCCCCACCTGCTGGGGCTGGGGGCTGCCCCCGCCGCCCCCCCCGCCGCCGCCGCCGCCTTCCCGCGGCCCGCGGACCAGGCGCAGAGCGCGGAGCCCGCCGGAGCAGGTGACCGCTGAGGGACGCGGCGGGGACGGGACGGGACGGGCCGGGACGGGCCGGCAGCCGCCGCGGGGGGCTCGGCGGTGCTGCGCGGAGCGGCGCGGGAGGCCCCGCGGGACCTTGTGCGTGGGGCCGAGGCGGCGGGCGCCGGGCCCGCGGTTTTCTCACGGTGCCCCCGGCCCGGCCCGGCGCGGCCGTCGGGGCGCAGGTGGCGGCGGGCGGGCGGCCGCGGGGCCCCCGGGGGCGGCGGCGGCGGCGGCGGCGGCGGCGGGGTGGGCCTCCTCGCCAGGTTAGTCTAAAACCCCGAGAATTACCTTCCTCCGATGGAGATAATTTTTGTTGCTGTTGTTGTTGCTGCTCAAATCGTCTTTGTGGGAAGGACCCGGCCGTAAGGCTTGCTCCGGGGTTGGCTTATTTTCCTTTCGACGGTCCCTCCTGCAGCAAAGCAGTCGTTTTGTCGTACTTGCAACTTGCTAAGAAGAGATCTTACGTCTAGAGGCTTATTTCAGGGATGGGGGGGAATAAAACGGGGGCTATAAAGGAACGCTTTTTTTTTTCTTCTCTTTTTAGATCGATCTAGTGCCTTGGAAGTAGAGAAAAAGTTAATAAAGACAGCTTTCCAGCCAGTGCAGAGGCGGTAAGAGATTGCTTCCTCAGTCTCCTAAGGATATATAGAGGGAGTTGTAAATGGTTAGCTTGCTTTCTCCGCTTCTTTAGTTCCCTTTCCAGGGCGGTTTCTCGGTCTTCCTCTGCGTGCGTGCTGTGGTGGGTTATTCTGATGATACCTTTTTTTTTGCTGTTCTTTCTTCGGGACTTGGCGAGCGATTCCCGCGGGCAGGCCGAGCTGCGTTCGGTGGCGGCGGGGCCCGCGGTTGCTGTGCTCGGGGTCGGGTCGCCGCCGGCCGGGCAGGGCGGGAGCGCATCAGGGACGGGCACCGCCGGCCTGCCTGCCTTCCCGCCGGGCACCGCCGGCCTGCCTGCCTTCCCGCCGGGCACCGCCGGCCAGCCCGGAACGCGGGTAGCGACCCGCCGGCGTCGCCTAGCCTGAGGGAGAAATACAGCGGCAGTGGGAAAATAATACATTAAAATAACCCCCCCAGCTAGTGTGAAAACTGAAGAGGCTGAGCCTCGCTGTCCTGAGTTTGGCGTAGCGGTCGCTGAAATCAATTACTCTTTTGATTGACTGAAACCACAGGGATCGGGCCCGTGGTATTTTCGTAGCTAAATAAATTTGCTATAAGCCACTCTGAAAACTTTTTATATTCAGAAATCTATTTTTAGAAAAATAGCAACAACAACAACAAAACCAGTGCTTCCTACAGTTAAAAATATTGTGCCAGCCCAATCTGGTTAGAAATCCTATTAAATATTTTTTTTCTGTGTCATTTTTTTCCAGGCCCCAGAACCAACTTGATGCCGCTATGGTTCTATCGGCGTTGTCATCATCATAGTTAATTTTTTTATTGTTGTTGTAATGATTGTAAAAAATCTCTGTATAGTTACAACTTGTAAGCATGTCCGTATATTAAAACTAAAAAGGAAAAAAAATACCCGCTTCTGTACTATCATCTGGATTAGCTGAGTTTGTGAGGTTCTTTGGAAGTCCAGTGAGAATTAGGTGTTTTGATTTTTTTGTTGTTGTTTGTTTTTGTACATACAGTAAAAATGTACATATGTGTGAACCAAATTGTACAAGAAAGTATATATTTTTGGCTAATAAATAAACTGTTGCCACTTTGACTACACTCTCTTTTCCCACCTCTGGAGTTATTTTTCTCCCCCCTCTCCCCGCCCCGCCGGTTACTGTTTTTCCGCGGCAGCCGAGGCCGCGCTGGGGCCGCGGCGGGAGCGGCGCATCCTCGGGCGGAGCGCGGAGCGGCCGCGGGCCGGCGGTGCCGGGGCCGCCCGGAGGCGGAGCGGGTCTTTGCCGTGGCCGGGCGCCGCCGGGCAGCAGCGGCCGGGCCGGGCCGGGGCAGTGGCGGGGCCGGGCAGGGGGGCGGCGGCCCGGGGCGGGCGGCCCTTCCCGCGGCGGCGGCGGCGGCGGCGGGGCCGAACGCTGGAGCCGCAGCGCCCCCTGCAGGCGCCGCCGCCCGTCCCGGTGCCGCTGCCCGGCGGAGGGGGGTGGCGGGCGGCCTCGCCGCGGGCCGGGGCGGGGGGTGCGAGTCCGTGTGCGGGTCCGGGGGCAGCGCCCTGCCCCAGGGAAGCGGGGGGCGGTGCCGGAGGGGAGCCCGGGGGCAGCCGGCAGCGGCCCGGCGGTGATCCGTCGCCCCCCGAGGACCTGATTACCGGGTGCCGGCTACTGATCCCCCCGCCCCCTCGGAGCGCAGCGGCACCGCGGAGCGCGGGAGGGGTTAATTGACAGGAAACTGCGGGGGTCGTCAGTGCCGCAGCGGGTCGGGAACGGAGCTGCGTTGCTTCCCCCCCGCTGCCGTGCGCATCCCAGGGGTCGGTTTGGGGGGGCCTCCCCCTGGGCCCGCCGTGCCGCGGAGCGGGCCAGGGGCTGGCCGAGACCGCGGGGCTGCGCGGAGCGGGCGGCGGGGCCGGGGGCATCCCCCAGCGCTCCCGGGGTTTGCATCCGGGCGGGAGTTACCGACCGAAACGGCGGCACCGAGAAGCGAGACGCGGCGGCGCACACCCGGCAGGGAGCTCCGCTCCGCTCCGCTCCGCGCCGGGCGGGCTGCCCGTCCCGCCGCCCCGCTGCCCCCCCGGGCGGCCTCGCCGCGCACCGGCCCCGGGGGCTGCCGGCTGCTCCTCCGCCGACCTTGCCCCGGGAGCTGCAGCTTCCCCACCGCGCCTGAAGCCGAGCCGCGGCCTCGAGAACTCGTAGCTTCATTTCCTCGGCAAAGTGCTGAAAATTGGCCCGATCCGGGAGAGGTCCGGCCGCTCCGAGCGGCGCCGGCCGCCGGCGGGGGGAGGCGGCCCCGGCCCCGGCCCCGGCCCCGGCCCCCTCCCGCCTCGCAGTCAGATGACAGCCATCCCACGGTGGTTGTTCTTGGGGGGCGGGGGCTGCTCCCCCTCCCTTCCCCTCCTCTCTTCCCCGTTTACCATCCGCAATCGGTGCCCGCGGATGGCCGTGCTCATCCCCCCGCCCCCCCGGCTGGAGGGGGCAGCTCGGGCAGGTAGAGCTCGCCGGCCGGCTCCCTCCTGCTTTTGTTCGCAGGCTCTTCCTTAACATCTCTGTCTGGGGGCTGTTTGTCCCCCACCCTTCCTCTCCTTACAGTCCTGGAAATGGCATAATTACGGAGGTGGTGATTAAATAGCTGGTGCTTTTCTCGCGTTGGTGACAGACCTTACGGAGGGGGAGGGTGCTCGGAGCTAGGAAGCAAGAGTTAAAATGAAGTTAAAGTACAAACAGAAGCACATAGCTGACATGCTTCAAGTTTAGACAGTACAAGATATGCAAATGTGCAGGGCTGCGCGGTATTGACATTTTGAGGTCATAGTGATAGGAATGTATTATTTATAGGATTGGGTTGCACTAGGCCGATAAACTACATTTTAAATCCTAGGTGCTTGTAAGTGATAAGATTTATATATATGTTTACACTATATGTATGTGTGTGTGTATACACACATTTTATATACGTGTTTTAATATTTCACGATTAATATTCTTCCTGGCAGGCAGTGCATTACGGTGGGGAGCCCCCTCGCCTGGTGCACACCTGCAGCCTCCCCAGGCTGCTGGTAGCGATGGCTGTAGCGGGGCCGGCCCTGGCCCTCCGGGGAGGCTGGGGAAGGGACCCATGGAGTCTGCGGCAGTGTTGTGATTTCTGCTTTCTCCCCTCCACGTCCCTGTCCTTTGCACATACGTCCTCTCTGGCCACAGCTCGCCCTGGAAACGGCGTTTGCTTCCTTGCAGCCCTTGCAGCTCTGTCTTTCTGCCAGGAACTGTTCCCCCTCTTTTGCTCCGACAGGCTCCTGAAATGAGGGGAAACTCTGTGGGTGGGTGGTTAGAAAACGGATTGTTTCTCATGTAAATTTTACCCAGTCTCTCTGCACTTTGTATCCCCGCTTTTTCCTTAGCCAATTCTTACTGAGGAAAAAAGAAAAGGAAAAAAAAAAAGATTAATGGCATGTAAAATGGGAGGGGTGGGGGGAGAGAAAGCTAGAGGCAAATTTCCACATCCCCTTCCTCTGGACATCCTGGTGGGTTTTCCATAGAAACTTTCACACAGTGGCCAGACAGATGCTTAAAAGGGATGGAAGAAAATAATGAGACCACGATGGGAAAACAATTGCATCCCCAGCTTTCCACCTCCATTAAAGGCTCCTTTGCAGCAGAGCCCCTCGGCTCCCCATCCCTGCAGAGCCCTCTCCCTTCACCCTGACCGGCGGGGATGCTACCACAGCAGTGGTGGCTGTGTGGCAGCCATGGGAAAGCTGCCCCTTTGGCTTCTGGAAGGGAGAACTTGGTTTCCCTGTGGGGGGAAAGCAGCCTTTGTGCCTGCCTGGCTTCCCTCATGTGGAGAAAATTCCCCTTAATTTTGTGAGGAAACATTTTGTTATGCGTGTTTCAACAAAACATTAAAAATCCTACTCGTATTTTTTTTTAGAAATCACTCTCGCAGCTTGACAGCCTCGCTGGAGCCCCAGCCAGGCCTGCCCGAGACGGCGCAGAGAGGCCTCTCTCTCCCTCTCCCTCTCTGTTGGCTGCTCTTTTCCTGTCTAATCAATTATCTCCCTAGCTAGTCCTTCTCAAAGGTGAGAGCTCATTATGCATATTCATAAATCACAGCTCCCAGACCTGACACTGATTGATGTAATCATCTCCCGCTCGCTCCCTAGCTGCGCAGGGCTGGCCGGAGGAAGTGCCAGCGAGGAGGAGGAGGCAGGAGAAAGAGACTTCCAACTTGTCAGACCCACTTCGGCTGGGAGCGGCTCGCTGGGCGTAGCGGGCCGTGTCAGGCTTCCCATTCACCGCCGCCAAAGTGCCCATCACAGCCCGGGGATAAGACAGGAGAAAGCCCTGTGAGCTGAGAAATACCAGTGAGCTGCCTCCAGTACAGCTAACTGTTATGCAGACAAAATTACAAGAGTAAGGAAAAGAGCCAGCACAATTTTCACAATCAGGCATCAGACCATCCATTAAAATACCCCCCCCCCCAAATCTTCCATGTTAGCTAATGCGCTTGCTGTTTTCCTTAGATAGTTAAAGCTGGTTTATCCCCGTAAGAACAGATGTATCCTGTATGGATTCTGATCATGAGTATTTAGATATATGATGTAGCAAACATCTTCAATATTATACCTGCAGCTGTCCTCAGTAGCTATATTGTAAAAAAATCAAAGAAAAAAGTTGTGAACGATTTAAGTTACTGCTGCAAGGGTTTGAGGGCAAAAGGGCTCCTCCAGCCCAGCCTACCAGCTTTCCAGATAGGAACGTATATCTCAGCTATGACTTGTTTCCCAAAGCGTGCTTCAGCATGGCAGTGTTCAAGATGCTGTTCAGATTATGTGGTTTACCTGTATGGTTAATATTTACACTTTTAAAATACCTCTTTTTATCACTTCGATCAGAACCATCAGTGTACTAAAGTAATAGTACAAAAATATATGCCCTGGAAATCAAAACAAGATACAAATCAAAGGGAGCCCTAATCAAGTACTTTTGAGAGTGTTATCTTCCTTGTTAACAAATGGTAATAAGAAAATTAAGGCTTATAGCTTGCTTGCGTTTTATCTAAGAAAACCAATAAAGATATCAGATGTTCTTTGTTATATATGTTTGAATGTAAAGCAGAATAATGAAGAACACGTACCTTCTAAGGCTTCATTTGCTTTATGGGTATTAACCCTTTAGGATGCCAGCGAAATTCTGAATTTGCAGAACGAGGACAAGACTGTGCTGCTACCCGGGGTTTTGAGGCCTGTCTTTGCTGTGGTCAAGACAACATCATTTTTTATTAAATGCTGAAATTGGAACAAAGCAACAATAGCTGCTTGCTAACTGTGCATGTCCAACAGGCCTCTTTACTATTCAGCAAATGGAAGATATTAAACAACATTTTGCTTAAAGGTACACTGAGGCCATTTCCATTAGGACATGGTGTCATTCATTTATTCACATGTTAAGTGGATGTCCTTGTGGCTAATGAGTAATAATCAACAGTGACTCCACTTTATTCCTTTGCTCCCAGCAATGTTAAATACTCTGATGGAGTCTCTTTGCTGACACACTAGAGAATATGGTTAAAAAGTGCTAAAGGACATTTTCAGCGTAGAGCAGCCACATACACACGCGCTGGAAATAGCACTTTTATTACAGTCTATTCTATTAGGCTTTGTTCCTGTTTAAGGCATGGTGCGTGGAAACCGCTGATATTTATTTGAAGGTACTTTATGCCTTAAAAGCCGAGAAGTCTCTTGGTTTGAGAGTCAGTGTGGTTATTGCTGGGAGATGAGCTCTTGTCCAGCTGGTTTTTAAAAAAATCAAACCAGCTGGTTTATAAAAAAAAATCAAACCACACCTTGCAGTACCTTCTCTAGATTCTGTACGTGACTTCAGAGAAACGTTTAGTAGAGGAGTGAATTAGGGCAAAACCTTTCCTGCAAAAAAATCTAGTTTGACTTTTATTTTATAAAATAAAGTAACTCTCCTACCAGCTAATTAATCCATTTTATTACATCAACTGCAGCAGCTAAGTAGGCTAATAAACTATATTAATATATATTTTTTCCTTTACATGATTGCTTACAGTGGAGTCTGCAGCTTGATTGTCTCCTGTGTCAATTCTTAAAGTTTGAAAGGTATAAATGAATCATTTTTGGTCATGATTAAGCTTAAGTTAGAAATAAAATATGTCAATCAATCTGGTTGGAAATGTTCCTGCTGTCTAAGTTGGTTATGCAAAACACTCTAAGGTGTGTAGGCATGCTCAATTAGGTCAAGGGATCTGATGGCACTCCTTGCCATAAATGTGTGTCACTTGGATTCCTTGTTATTTTTAGCAGTGGTGAAAATGCATGTCAGTAGGCCAGCTAGCCAGGCTAGAATAAAATTACTTACTGGGTATGCATAAAACCGAGGTTTTAATACATTAATATTACATTTATTTTTCAAGCAAAACAGTGAAAAGAAAATGTGTGTCTCTCTCTCAAATATATGAGTCACTCTATTGAATTTCTCAGCGATCATTAGTGTAATTCACACTGGACTATGCAATACTCAAGATACCTTAGCAGTAAAATTTAAGTGACTAAAAACATAGATGTAATGTGAAATTAGATACAAGGAGTAAACATCCATTTGCTCTGTTACAGTCTAACTTGAGTTCCAAGAGAGATAAAGCTTCACTAGGAGATCAGACCGGCCCCATTCCAAAATAATTTAATGAAAAGGGACACTTGAGATGGCTGTTGAACAGCGGTGCTAGTGCTGGTGTTCTCATGTGCAGACTTTTGCAAGTTGATTCCTACAGAAGACAATGTCAGAAATTTATGCTCAACAGACAGCTTTCCTCTGGTATACTAAATCACAGCCTGATACTAACAGAAATGTTTCCATGTAATGCCAGGAAAAAAATGCCAGGAAAAGCAAGCTTTAGTGATCATGCCTGCCCTCCTGGCATCTGGTGTAGTTGCTGAGATTACCTGAATCGGCTAAATGACCAGGGTTAAATCTTCTGGTTTTAAACATTCCATGCTGGTACTTTGAACCACACCAAGCCCTTGGGCTTGGGCACAAGAAATTGAATGAGAAACCAGCTAAACACAGCACTTCAGCCTGTTTTTGTTATGCAAAAAAAAAAAAAACCAACCCCCAAAACAAACCCTAAATGAAGGAAACTGGCAAACTAAAAGAAAAACATTGCTTCCAAGAATCAGAGGCAGGACTAGTACTGCAGGTAAGGCTGGTGCTTCTTAAACACGGTTCTTAATGTGGCGTTAAAGATGGCAGTATCCCTTTAAGAACAGCACAATGCAGCTAATATTTTCTTTACTGCCAATAAAATGCAATTAAATCTCATGAATTAATATATTCAGTTCAGGAAGAATTCCCATTCTTTTCTTCGGATATCAAAATGGAGCCATCATCAGTCAGTTAGTTAAATAGGAGATTCTGGAGAGTAAGTAAATGGAAGAGCTTTCAAATGCAGGGCTGAAAATGCCCAATGAATGTGTAGGGGGCTTCAATAAAAAGATTTTGACTTGTGTTTTCACCCCTTTCCCACTTTGCTCATTGTTTACTGACACTGCTATGGACACAGTATTCAGTCCCTGCCCGCCCCAGCCCTGGGATGTAAAAATGTCATCTCTATTGTGCTGCTGGGCTCGCTTTGATGCTGCCGCAGCCCTTTGTGTGCCCTTCTCAATCCCTTTATAAGGCTGTCCTGATTGTCCATACTGAACATCGCCACAAAAGCTTGTCGTATTGAGAAAATAAAAAAGTCAGAGAGGGGCCAAATGACGGGAGATTGGGCCTTTGCTGTAAAAGACCTACTATTCACATTCAGCAGTCATTTTTTCACCAAGGAATTACAAAGTTGGGACAGCAGCCGTGCCAGCAAAGCCATTTTAGACACTTTCTTCTTAAATTTTATTTATAATTACTATTATTGGGGTTTTTTAAAGATCATGTACTACTGAGGACAAACATTACATCCTAGAAGCAGTTGTGGAGGGTGTTTTTGCCTTTCCAAAGGAAAACTACGGTATAACTCTCATGTGCATGTTTCATCTGGGAAGTTTAGACAAACAGATTGTATGAAAATTCAGCTACATATATACCACAAAAAGGGCATGTTGTGATAATAAAATAAGCCAGAAACGGACCCCATCTCCCCCTGCTATATAGGAGCACACATATTTGCAGCCGAGAACCTGAGACCGAGGGTTTAACTTGTCGGTCCGGAAAACCTCTACCAGTTGTTCTTCCCCCTAACGCTATCCTAAGTTGTACCGAGTGTCCGTGGGCAGGATGGAGACAAAGGCTGGATAAGGTCTTATTCTTTGGGAATGGGCTATCGGAATGGGAGGACGGTGATTTCATGGCTTTTGTTACCGAGGTTAGGGACCGAATTCTCTCACTGAATTAGAATGGTAACAAGTGGGACTGGGGATCTCTGGGGCTTTTGTAGTGCACTCATCTGAGAGATTGCACTTTTCTCAGCCCTTCAGATTTACTTTGCCAAAGTTACAGGGCAATTATGGAAATGCGCCCTTTGAAGCTGGGCCGATTTCTCTTTATTTTCTCTCCCCCCCCAAAGCAAAGCCTCCCTCGCCTCCTTTCTTCAACAAGTTAGCAGTCATTAGGCAGCAGGGTTTCCAGTGGCCATTCAAATATTCTTTTGAATAGTGCGAGAAAGTTTTAATAAATATATGTTAAAAAAGTACACTTTGAAGCTTTTTGGGAAGGAAGTGTAAAATAACAGCAAGGTAATGATGTCCTAGAAAATAGGCTCTGTGTGTGCGAGGTCCTGGAACATGAAATGCTTCCCATGAAAAGAGGCTCAGTACGCTGGGACTGGGGCCGGCCGGCGGCACGCGAGGTGTTTGGCCAAGTGACCGCCTGGGCACTCCCGGTGCCTTGCCACGCCGGCGCAGTTGGCAGCTCTGCAGCAGCGCTTCGCTCCTCGTCCCTCACATCTCCCTAACGAGAGGCCCAGGACAAACAGGATTGTACTTTCGCACCTTTGTACATTATTTATCATCGGAGTTTGGAATCTCGCGGCTACGTGTGAACTAAGACGACATATTTTTTACTTTACTTGATATACTAACGTTAAGGAAATATGCCTGAAACCAGATGGTGAGACCTGGAGCTAGGCGGGCTGTGACCAGGCCTGCTTTTTGCCCAGAAATTCAGTTCTGTACATCTCTGATCACTCTCTACTCTGTTTCTTTATTTGTATCGGACTACTTTGCTCTTGTAAGATAAGTTGGTGTTTTTTTGGGCCATTTAACAAATGCTAGGGGCCAAATTAAGACTTGATGTAAGAGGGAGGAGATACTATTGGTGTCCCTGAAAGTTATATACACTTACACAGGACCTGAGCCTGGCCTGAAATGTGGACCTTCCATCATCAGCAAAACATGGTAGGAATATTAAAGTTTCTTGTCTGAGTTTTGTAACTGAGGTGCAAATATCTTTTTTGGTCTCTATGGAGCTTATGCGGGATCCTAAGACCACATCTACAGCAGCACGGAACACGAGAGATTTGTGTTTTCTGGATGTTAGAGCTTACAAATTTTACAGCGGAAAGTTCCTCTTAATCATGAATCTATTCAAAAGCATGAAAACCTAGCTCAGACCTCCACAGAAGTGTGCTCACAATAAATTAATACTGATATTTCTCATGGTGGATGCAGAAGGTTGAATGCTGCATCAGCATTCTGGTCTCCGCAAACAAATTTCACATGGGCTGGGCTCTGGAGTTGCAGTAGGTGCCATGGGAAGACCACCACCTCTCCAATCTTCTCCTCATCCTCCTCCCCTACTTCCCTTTCACCCATCAAAATTTCTTCCCCAGCCTCATGCAAGTGCTGAGGATTCCTTCCTATTCCTCTGTACCTTCCCTCAATCTGGGATCATCTTAATTTTTTCTGGAACTCCTTCCATTATTGGGATGAATTCCAAATCTGCCCAAACTGGATCCATTGTTTAAAAGCCCTCCAGGAGCTTTGGGGTATCTGAGTCATTTCAACGTGCAGCTGGGTATGGTGTGCTCTCATTTTGTTTGTAATAAAGAGAGGAGGACTTGTGGGGTACAGATCTAGGTTCAGGTTTGGTTACAAAACCTTAAAATGGGTTTAGGTTCCAATATGCTGGTCTAATCCAAGAACATTTCTAATCTTAAAAATTTAAAAGTCAAGTTAAGAAAAGACAAACTTGCTAATAATATTAAGAAGCTATCCCAATTGTAAATACGACAGGGTTGGGAGTTGACTCTGAAAAATGGAAGTATTCGTACTGTTGGTACGTTCTGACATAACCCTAGGAAACATGCAATGGCAAATGACCATGCCTGCTAGGGAAATCATTTAGTGAAATTAATGCAATCTTTCAATTTCTGCCTCTGACAATGTCTATTTATTTATTTATTTATAAATCCATATAAAACCCAAACAGCACACTTTTTGAGTCTCAGGTTTGTCACAGATGCGGCAAAGGGTCAGCTGGCAGCCTACAAGCCAGGTATCACCCTCCAAGCCACAGGCTGAGCTTGCCAAGCTCATGGCCTTTTTCCTGGGGGAGATGGAGAATAGCTGTCTGGGCAGCACAACCTGCCTTTCTAGCTCTCTATCCTTGCTGCCCTGTACAGCCAGGCACCTGGATCCCGAATTCTACACAGTCCCTGTGGGAGAAGACATGTCTTCAGACTGCCTTCCAACATGAGTGGGACCCTTGTCCCACAGCAGAGAACAGTTTCACGCGCCTTTGTCGTAGCTTGTAGCTATAAAGGAATTGCCATGTGCATCTCCCCCGAGAAACACCACAGTGTGGCACGGTGCATAGGTTCCTCAGAGAGTCTGGCTTTCTCCTGTTTTAGGCTTTAAACAGCAGTAATTAAAAAGGCTTTGAATCATACTTGCTAATGTGGTTTGCCGAGCGCAGGGTTCGCCAGCTTCCCCAGGTGAGGGCCCTTGAGCAGTCAGGCTTCTCCTCTCTGGCAGCTCCAGCCTGCAGGTGGTTTTGGGGGGTGCGTTGTAGTAATCTGGCCTTAAGGCTACAGAGACATAGATCACCATGACGAAGTCTCTGCCTGGAGGTAAAGGTCACAGATTTTGAATACTTTAGATATTTTGTAAGCCACTTTCGAAGGTTGTAAAGAAAATGGGTTTCCATGTTCAGTGCTGTCAAAACCAACCCTCAGGATGCAATGCTTCTCTGCGTGCTTGGGTCAAAGCCCACCAATAGGTAGGGCAGTCATCAACAGGGTGAGATCTTCCAGATGCCTTGTCTTACAGGGAATAATTCTGGCTCATCTGGGCTGAGTTTTAACCCCTGGGCCTTGTATTTACTCTGTAATGCAAGCAAAACAGCAGGTCAGAGTTATGACAATCAGTGTCTTGAAGGTTTAGAAATAGAAGGATGGGCATTATAAATTATAATGATAAACTCATTTATGGTACAAGAGATGTTGTCTTCCTACTACTTCTACAAATAGACTTTAGATACAGGTGTCTACTATTTGACTGTCAGTGGAAAGGGTGTATCACCTAAGGCTCTGACCTGGCTGTCTTCTAACCCTGAGCAATTAATACCAGCATCTAATAGGGTGTAGCTGTGCACGGCAGCGTTTGGTGTTCAGCCTGTTCGAAATAATGCTTTCACGTTTTGTACAACTATCAAACCTATAGCTTCCCTCAATGTGGGACCACTACTTTCCTTTGGAAGAAGAACTGGCACAAAATGAACCTCCCTCTATAAGGGGAACTCACCAATTCCAGTCTCTTTAAAAACAACAACAACAACAAACCCCAAAACACCCAAAACAGAGCAGCTTGTGCAATAAAGCTACCGAATACCAAGGTCTCAGCCATCAGCCGTGCTGCATGCAGGAGCAGAGGAGAACAGAAAGGGTCCCCGTTGCCCCTCCACATGGGTTACCTGTGTTTCTAGTGCCTGTGTCTGCAGGAGGGGACTGGGAGAGGACCGAAAACTGCTATTCTTTTATGCTGGCGGGGAGGGCTGGGGACTTTCCCCACCATTTCAGTTGTAAGCAAGAGGAATGGCTTTGTCTGCAGCGGGCTGTGCAAAGTTGGAGTAAGGTAGTGAAGAATCAGGCCCCATCCATTCTTTGTAGTGGTGGAGCTTAGTTTTGAAGTGCAATAAAAATACAGGTGGCGGAGGAGATAATGCACGGTACCGTTCCTTTGGGACACTCGGGGAGACGGTAAGGAATTCCAAAATACAGAGCGTGGGTTTTGTTCTAGCATTGATCACAAACCTTAGTTCAAGAAAACACCCAGAAGTAGTAAATATGCAAATTTGTTATGAAAGAAGAACCTACAAGTATCCGCTATGTTAGAGAATTTGTTTAAGGATATTTGATACTCATGCAGAGTTTATCAGATTACAGTTTTAATTTGCGCATTCAGTTTTTTTAAAAAAGGGGGGGGCTCCCTTTTAAAAATCTTTTCTTTCTCTTCTGCTCCAATACTTGTACTGGAGCTATCTCACTCCTGCTAAGATACAAGAAGTGTGTTTACAGTGTAATATAAATCTGGGTTGGAGAATACCAATTTCATATAAATTAGATGGCAGGGCACTGTTCCGCTATTTTGTTGTCTAAATTATATGGAAATTGGTCTTATGCAAGGAGTAAGTCCTCACAGAACAGGGCCCTTAGGCTTTTGGTTTAATTATCATAAGCTTCCATTTAATTAAACTTATTAAATGGTTTGGTGTAAGAGCAGACTATCGTTTTGCAGAAGCTTTCTGGAAGAGAAAAATATTTATGCCCTCGCTGCTTGGGAAGGAAATAACACTTTCCTTCAGAGATGTTTCCCTAGGTATAAGAGCGAGGGTCATCTGGGCCAGCTTTCCAGGCACCTTCAAACTCTTCGTACCCAGAGGCATTTCAACCTGTTCCTTATGACAGGGCCAGTAAGTTCAGTTTGCCCTGCAGCTGGTATTTCAGTTTACAGGCTAGAAATTATAGGACAATGTTAGCATAAGAAGAAGCAGAGGTAAACGAACCATGAATACCTGGAAACTAAAAGAAAGTCCTAAACCATCGGAATAGGGAGGTTTTGTGACAGAACAAATCCCCAAATCAACCAATGAAAAAAAAAAAACCCAAACCCCAAAACATGCCCTTATTTGCTTTCAGATCAGCTTGATAAATTAGTTTTGGACGTTACATGGTATGGTGTCTGTATTAACAGGAGATGGGACTTGATGACACCGGAAGCCTCCTCCAGTCTTTTGTTCGTAGGCAACCCTTTCCTGAGGCTTTACTTTCATGAAAACACGTAGCTAACGGGGTTCACCCCAAATGTGCTGGGCACCTTCATATGCAACCATTGTCCACGGTATATATCAGTTTAAGCAGGAAAGACCTTACCTGAGGCTTAGATATTATAAAAATCCTTGTTCTGCTGAATTTGACTCTTGGTGACTTCCTACAGAATCCTGGCTTTGTTTATGAAGTCAAGTCTGTAACACAATTGCTGGCATTGCTGGCTTCTGGTAAATGTTACACATCTTATTTTATTCTATAAAACATAAAACTTTGTCTGGGTTGAAAAAAAATATACTTATTGATACTATTTCTCCAAATACAATGCTGTGGAATAGCACTATGTATTAAAACTTGTGGTACTGTGTACCAACTCCTTTAAAAAAGGAATAATTAGAAGAATAATTAGCTCAACATGTGAAATTGAGATGCTTCTTCAGGGACGTGTGAGAAGCTGATTAATAAGAGGAAGGAGGGCCACTGTGTGTCAGGGACCTAATAAATATATTTAAGGGCAAATAGGTAGAAAAAGAAAGTACACATTACTAATGTTGATAGAAAGCCTTAACTGCCTAATGAATTTCAGAAATTGGTTGAGAATAGTTAATCTGTGTGATAACATGACCCTCAGGGTTAGTTAGATCTGTGAATTCTTATCCCCCTAGGGACTTAGCAAGTTTCCAGAGATTCACACCAAATTCTTACAAGGAAAAGACATTCACAGTTGGAAGATTTCATGCAGGTTTTGCTTCTGAATGCTCATGTTACACAAAACCCAATATACTGAGATAACGGCAGAGAGTGAAACTCGGTACTAGCCACACTGTTAATTAAAATTTTCACTTCCTAACAAACAATCATGCACATTTGGATTTACTATGGGATCACATATAACTCCAGATGAAAGCAAGTGTTTTACCATAACAATACTTGATTCTTAGTTGCTTTTCTATGGTAAATTAAACTCTGTATATATGCCGAAAAGCAAATGTATCAGTTGGTATTTTCTTCATTGGATCAGGCATTTCTTACACACCCTTTACAAAAATTTCACGGGAAACTCACAGAAAAACCCACCTAACTTATATAGACTAGAGCTATAAAATGCTTAGTAATTGCAGTCTCATTGGTGTTTTAAGAACACTGCCAATGGTAAGGCAAAACCAAATATTTCAGAGAGCTCGAAAGAAAACATAGGCAGTGTAACGTGCCACCGACCCGAGCAGCGGTGCGATCGTCAGATTTCCTCTTCCGGGGCCAGCGGGCACCAGCCCTGCTGCGGAGGAGCGAAATGCGTCCCTTTGTGAACAGGGGAGGCTGGAAATGCCATTTCTTGTTTGCTTCAGATGCTGTGTCCTGGCTGGCCTAGGAGAGAGTGCAAACCGAAAAGGAAAACTCCCTCACAGAAGGCAGTTTTTACACCCCCCCAGCGGACTATTAGACTGGGATTTCCAAAAGAATTTAGGGCAGTTAGGCACCCAAATCCCACTGAAATCTCCTCTGAAAAATCTCAGCTGTAGCTGTCAGTGACATGTTATAGCAGCAGCTTTTTCTTTTGAAGAATGGGATGGATTTCATTATTCTTAATATGGATGTAAAGGTGCAGAAGGGGGCGAAAAGGGAAAGACCCTGAGTCTGCGGAGTTGGCAGTATCACGGATTGAAACGATGTGCACATCCCCGTTTGTGTGGGGAATCTATAGATTGTGAGCTGCATTCGGATCCAACCTGTGCTTTTGTCCGAAGTGTAATCCAGGGCTTGTGTTCCTGCACAGCGATCTTCAAAGGTCTTAAAAGAGGTAAGTGAGACCAGAGAGCGATGATCCTGAAAATAAAAAGCAGATACACATTTTGTGGATGTATCTCTGACTATATACCTCCGGCTCACCCTTTAGAAAAAAGCAAGATTTGTTTCTAACAGTGACATTAATATAAATGGTGTTGAAGGCATACTTTTCAGTTGATATTGCAAAAGTGAATGCTCACCACATAGTTGTGCATAGGAGGTCCTGCTGAAAATACTTATATATAATTTAACAAAAAAAGAAGCTTTTGTACTAAGAAATTATGGCTTAAAGCTTTCTTATTTGGGAAAATTCCAGCCTTTGTGCTCATATCCCAGTTATTACAGTAAAGACTTCCAAATGGGAGATATTTTAGAAGAAAACAGTACCAGAGTGATAAGGGTACTGTGCTTATTTTTCTTCAAGCAGTGGTATGCTTTTAGTTTGAGAAGGAATTTTAAAAAGTTCTAGATGAGATGGTACAAATCAAACATATTCTTATAATATTTATATAAAATATGTCAAGAAAAAGGAATAACAGGGACTATTTAAAAGCTTTGCCTGAGAAACAAGAACAATAGCAGGGCCAGAATGCATCTTATTGACCATAGCTGTATAGAGCTAAAAATATATGAATCAGTTTGTAGCACAGGACGATAAAAATTATTTTAGAATCACAAACCCTTTACTAAATAAGAACAACATCTCATTTGTCATTCCATTTAACTGCCCGTTAAATATGGCTTTTGTGGGAAGACATGTACCTGGAAGACTTGTGTGGACTGCCATTGCTAAAAATATGCACACCGGCCAAACCAAGGTGATGTCTCTTGACTCTGGAATTAGTGTTTGCTACTACCGTATCTTTTCCTGTAGGAATATTAACATACAGATAACATTAACAGAAAGAAAATTTATTAGCAATGACAGAAAGGCAAGGAAGATTGGTGAGTAAGATCCAAGGGTATGAGGGGAAAGATCAAAAAACATCACAGAGCCTATCATCAGTCTGTTCCTGGGTACCTACAAGAGAAAGTGAAGCGTCAGAAAGATGAGAAGAAAGCTGCTGATGGGGTGACAGAAGCAGCTCCTCTCCAGGACAATGACAGAACAGTAATTATAGACAACGATGACATGTGATGGAGAGCTTTACCCTCCAACTTTACAGGAAAGGATCTAGGCAAAACACATGTATCAACACACTCTGTGGTAGGAGGGATAGGGAATGAAAGGAAAGGTGAAACGCATCCTCTGCCACAGCCGGATCACCACGCTTAGGGAGTGAGGAGAACCTAATGCAAGAGAAGCAAATAGATGTGTCCCTCTGCAGAAGACAAGCAGGGCACTTCAAGCTGAACCCGAGGCGGCTGGACAGCCCCTGTGTCCTGGACAATGCTCGGGGCTGCACCTGGAAGGCTGAGCCTTCCTCTCGCCATGACATACTGACAGCCTACAAGAAGAGTGCTGGATGCTGCCGGCAAAGATCCTGAGAACTAGTACTTACGTATTTATTGCAATTTGCAATATGTATATTTACAGTGCTTCCTGTAGGCTGAAGATACCACAAAACGAAGAGAGTGTCACAGGAAATGTTTGAACCGCAGCCGCTCCTACAGAAGCCCTGACCGATTGCCAATGTCGAAAGTCAGCCAGCAGCCCCTTACCACGATGACCAGCCCACGAGTCGGAGTAGCAGAAAAGTAGCACTCAAACGTACTGCTTCAAGCAGGGCTTTTTGGAGTCCCACTTGAAACACGGGGGTGGTGCACAGCGAGCACCTAGGTGATGGCTCCCCTCCCACGCCGAAAGGACGCGTGCTTGACCACGCTCCCTGCCCACAGCCACCACCCTCCCGGCACCGCAAGGACAGCAGACTGTCTCCTCCTGAGCTTTCCAAGCCTGTGGCTTGTGATCTGGCATATTTTTATTCTGAGAGGCTAAAGGACAGCTGGATGTGAGAACGACAAAGTCAAGAGGCTGTTTCAGACCACACAGTTGCGGTGCCTTAGCGCTGACTCCAGCTGCAGGGCCAGGCTGGCTGGGATCAAAGAGCCATGGCTTTGCCCTCTTTTGCTGCCTCTGCACCGGCCGAGGGGGTTTGTTTTCATTTTGCTCAAAGGGGAAGTAAAGCAAAATAAAGAGATTCCACATTTCACTTTCAATAAGGCACCAGAAAAGTACCAGTCGAAAAAAAAGTAGCTTCAGTGAATAACAGCATGTTTCTGAGACCTACACTTTTCGTCAAAGGAATGAGCAATTAGTTTATTAGATACTATTCAAAGTCATAATTTTATCTCCAATCAAGTCCAACTGAAAGCAACCAACCCACTGCTAAACTAGTTGATACTACTTTCCATTAAAACATTTCTAGTCCATTTGGCTATAGTTATTAAAATTTCTTTTACCTACCTTATCTTGCCAAGAATAATTGCTTACATGAAGCTCCTGTCAAAACTGCATGACTTTTTGTTTCCAGTATATTAGCATCTAGGGAACCAGTCAGGGCTGTAGGACAGTACTTCCTTCTAAATAATACCTTATGAAAATAATAAACACTGGGGACACACTTATGCTGTCACGTAAATTCAGAGCTCAAGGTTGTACTTGGGGTTGTTTGGCGGATTTCTGTCCCATCCTACTGCTCGCGTACTGACCTGTCCTTGCCTTGAGTCTGCACCAAGGCAGGCGGGTGGGCAGCTGGGGAGCAGGGGATGCGGTGGGAGCACCCTGTCGATGCCGCTAGCCCATGCCCTGCGGTGCGGCCCACCTACAAGCATCAGATGTAACCAAAGATCCCCGTTGTCAGCTCTGCATAGCGTATCGAGAGCGCGCTGTCAGAGCCTGAAAAGAAATAAATGCAGAAATTTTTCCTGTTTGCGTGCACACATGCGTGCTCACTCTCACACACACAGATACTATAAGAATCAATAAAAGATCAAAAGCAAATAAACGAAGCAAATTAATGAAAACAAAGTGGAAGACTGTAATCACACCCAACCATGCAAAAAAAAAAAAAAAAGCTCCGAACAAATTAGTATGTAATATACTACTTCAGACAGATGTTCAAATAGGAACAAAAGGAAATAAGGAGGAAAACCATACACTGCTGGCTTGAGAACTTTCAGGAATATGAAAAAAAAAAAAAGGATAATTTCCCATTTTGCCTGGAGCAGAAATAAGGCCGGATTCTGATCCATTGAAGATACTCTTCCTGTTGCCTTCAACAAAATCACCATCCAGCCTCTGCAATAACAGCTGAGAAACATGTTTCCTGAACAAAAAAGGGCAGGGCTGTGCCTCGCAGGGCCTTGGGCTCCTGGACACGGGTTAGCAGTTAACCCCGGTCACAGGCTTCTGCTTGACTTTCACCGTATTTTTCTTTCTGCTCCTCTGTAACTATTATTGCCCGCAATTTTTAACCATGAAAATCACAAGTGTCTTCTTTAACACGCGTGGGTTTTGGAACGTTGGATTTCAGTTATGATCATAAACAGATAAAGAAACTTCTGCCAGTGTGAGAGCTGCAGTGTGTAACTTTAGGGAATGGCTACAGCAGCAAACAGGGTACGGAGTACCACTTCTGCACCTTCGCAGGCACAGCCATCAGCTCCCCAAATCCTCAAAAGTTTCCCAGTCTGTTCCATCTACTCACTCAAAAAGGAGTCACTGCTTGGAGGGAGAGGGCACACAGTCAGCAGTGATTCACAGCAGTTTCACATCCTCTGCATTTTCTGGCATCAAGATATTCAGTTTTATTGCAGCCATATAACTGGTTTTCAATCTACTCCTTTAAGACAAACTGTATTGGATATGGATTGAGGCCGGTAACTTTTTGTAAATTTATCACTGTAATTTTGCCATTTCAGAATCGCGTTCTCAGATATTAGACGTGTGTTGTAAGACGTAATATATACAACAGATTAATAAAATGGTCTTCTTGATGGTGCCTGATATGGCTAAGAAACAGGAGGATTTTGGAGTGAAACCAGTTGTTAAAAAGTGAAGCAAAACACCTTCCCAGAACAGACTTACATTTGTGAAAACCCATTGCCTTTCTTTGTCTCGCAGTACAAATGGCCACAGGAGCCAGCTGTGCGTTGCCTCTAACGTCCTCCTGCGGTCTGGTTTGTCCCTTGACTTGCAGCATCGCCAGGTCTCTGCTGCACATTTGGCGTTTCATCTGCCCACTTCCTGCGCAAGCAGCCTCTGCTCCGCTGCCCTCCGCAAGTCTGGTCTCAAGCAGGTGGTTATCCTTCATCAAGCAGACGCTTAAACAGCTGGAACTTCCCCCTCAAAAATGCATCAAACAATTATTTTTTTTGTACCTATCTGTTTTCTGATTGTCTCATTTCTGATGTGGTTTCACTGGCTGACTTTACTCAGCCATCTGCAATACCTCATTTAAAGGTCAGCAACCTTAATATGTTGATCTTCCTGAAAGTCCGTGTTTGTTACACAAACCATCCTTAAAAACAAATAAAACCTGAGCAGCTTGAATGTTCTATAGTGGACTATCCGTTATCTTTCCGTACTGACTTGAACTCCTCTGTTTTCCCATGTAGAAAGACTTTCTCATTAGCAGAAGAATCTGCATTGCCCACCTGGTTGTTGCTTCGCTTAAGTCCTGCTCAGTTCTTTCCTCCGCAGAGAAACGTTGCTCCAGCCACACTGATGTGCGGTCTAAATTATTTACTGGTACTGCAGAGGGCACTCCCTGGCTCAACAAGCCTTCCATCGCCCAGAGGGGCAGGGCCATCAGGGAACCTCAGATTACTGTTAGGTTGCCAGACTCTCTTTAACCTGCCATCTTGGCCATCTCCACTGCCTTCTCAGGATAGATCCAGAAGGTGCCAGGAGACACCGAAGCCTGTCCATTGTTGCCTGTAATCTTGAAGCTGACACTTACCTTACCTTGCTGTTGGGCAGGACTGATGACTGAGTCTCTTCAAATGGGGTTTTAAGAGCTGGATGAATAATTTCTTGTCCAAACAGTAAAAGCAGTTCTTGACTCATCACGTCAGATTGCTCAAAATGCCTTTTGGAAGCAAACGAAGCAGTTAAAGACTTTCCCATCCACTTATTTGAATTTGTCTGCAGTCGGTTCAGGCACAGGACTTAGTGCGCTGTCCTATCTGCACTTTGAATCTCTGAAGAATTTCTGAAGAAATCAGCTCCCTGAGTGGCAAGGATCATGAGCTTGCATACTGTGAAAGGCCGGAGTCCAGGAACAGAGCCATGAAGCTGAAACCTCATCCCTCCATATCTCAGTTATATCTGATAGCTGGGGAAAGGGAGAAGTGCTTACCAGTAATTTTATACTCTAGAAGTACAAACCTGACTTCTCTACTGCTGTGCATGAGAATTACTCATTACACTACCAAATCAACTAGGAGTATTACTCTGCTGTTGCTCTGTTATAAATGAGGGTGAGAGGTACCAGAGATCAGGAGCACTTATAAGAGTCACGGTGACACCACTGCAAATTGTCTTGTATTTTAGCTATCAAGGAAGGAAAAGAAACTGGCCCTTGCTGAGAAGTATGCTGCTGCAGGAAGATTGCTTCTTGTTTCTGACCTACCTTGTTTATAAAGTTACACATTTACTTTTGAAGTCAGTGAGCTATCATGGATTTGAACTTCATGTAATTAGGAGAAAGCATCAGGTCATAAAAATGCCGAGTATGTCCTACCAAGTGAGGAAAGCAGGGTTTGGTGGTCTTGACTGGAAGGAACAACACAGAACCAGACAAAGTATATTCAACAATAAACTGCAAAAATTGCGTTTGGCTCTGACACACATTTTGATGGGCTTTACAACATTCTCGTAATTAATTTCATCTGTCCTGTTCCCTTTTACCATCTGTCCAGCTTCTTTCCCATCCATGCAAATACTCTTCTCTAAGCTAGTACTCCCTACTTTGTCCTGAGGACGGTGCCTCTGTAGTATTTTAAAAAAAAAATCATTTCTATTACCTTATGCCAAAAGATAAACATGACAACTCATTCAAATAGGGTATATTAAAACAGAAGATACTCACGCTTTTATTAAAACAGAAAATACTGAATAAGTTAACTGAAATATTTAATATTTAATACATTATGTCTTTTCACTCTTTTACATAGTGCACCAGGATAATACTGACATGCTCTTAAAGTGAATATACTCAGAGACTCAGCTTCTGTTCTAACTGCAATAGTACAGCATGGAAACTAGGAACTGTTTAACAGAATTGCAGATACAGAAAGATTTAACAGAATTAACAGATAGAGAAAGATGCCCACGAACCTCCATTTACCCTCAAAATTGTATATATTTTTTTCAAGTAGCATCAAATCTTTTGGAAAAAAACCCCTATTTGATTGAGTATATACATATTTTTGTGAGGCAACAACAAAGTCTGGAATGATACCAAAATATTTTTGTAATTGCTCCTAAAAGTCAGCAATTTTCTGATGCTCTATTAGATCATAATATAATACCCCTTACCAGCTGAATATATGGCCGGGGCCAAGCAGCCCTGGAACAGTATTTATATTAATTAAAAAGAGTTTCTTTGCAAAAGTTTCGGTCTTAGCAAACAACTTAAACTTAATGTGCACCTCTGAATTTACCTTTCTTCTTATGTCAAGAAAGTATTTGCAGCAACATTGTCATTAGGCAGTTATGTTTGTGATATTAGGTACATATGATGGCAATTAGAGGCAGAACCTCCAAAAATCCTGGTAGTATACCCAGGCATGGCTATAGCTATTTTAAGCAGATTTATACTTAGGGCATCAAAGAATGTCACAGAGAGAAGAAAATATGGTAACTGTTGCTTTAAATTATAGCTATCATTACTTCAAAAGGATATTCAATCAGAAACCACTGCAGACTAAAACTATTTATGTCTTCTGACACTGAAAGGAAAGTAGGCAGTTTCAGCCTGTCATCTCTTAATTCTTTTTTTTCCCTCTCTCTTTTTTTTTAATAGAAGTACTGTTTGGTCTGTAAGAAACAAGTTATAAGTCCAGGAGGAATGAGTCAGAACAGGTCTCCTGCTTGTTTTTGACCTTTCCCTGCCTGTCAGCCTCATTAAGTATTGCAGGTTCTTTGCTAGTTATTTTACAAAAGCTATTGGAAAAATGAAACAAAACGGTGCAATGGTACTGCCTTGGCTACTTGGACGTAACACTCAGCAGCGTTTGCCCAGCAAAACAGTTCGTGTGCCAAGTAGTAACAGGTAGAGCTTTTTTTACTCACACAAAAACTTTTTCCTACAAATCAAAAAGACAGAAGAAGTGAAGCCATGGTTGCTTGCAGAGTAAATTTTGAACAAAATCACAAGGTCATGATTAAATTATCCAGGGGGATTCGTGACCCCTTCTAGCAACAAGAACTGACCTCCCATTAGTAAAACATTTAAAAGCAGGGAACCTTCTATTCAACAAAACGTTTAGAGGTTGGCCATGCGATGGCCTGCAAAAATTAGTAGTTAGAAGTTTCAGAAGTTAAATAAAGTAAAAAAAAACCCAAAACATTTTCTTTTGATGTGCCTTCTATTCCTTCCCCTCCTGATGCACTTCATGGGCTGAGCAAACAGTGACAAAGAAGTGTCATTAAATAAAAAAAGAAGAAAAGCCTAAAAATGAGTGAAAAGGATCTCACGACAAGAGAGAGGAGAAAAGGATGTGTCCTCTGTGCAAAAAACATTCCTTAAGAAAAATGACCGCCCCATATTCCCAGCTGCAGGGAAGAAGTAAGACGCACAGGTCTGCAATTAGGAGGGCGGTGGGCGCAGAGGTGAATTTCAGATAATGTTGTGGTCCAGGCTTTGGGAGACCAGCCAGTGGAGTCTGAGTGATTACGCAGGACAGATGTAAGCAGCTCACAGCTAAGCTCATGGGGTTCCTGTATTATGACAATGTGATACGTAGTTTGAATTACAACACGTTCATTACACAGATATATGTACATGAGGCAAGAGCAAAAGAGCCCAAATCAAGAATCAAGCCTGTTTGGCGATTTCCAGAAAGCGGGGCCATTTCTGAAGAATATTTCAATTTTGAACCAAGTGGCTCCGAAAGCACTGGCTACAACCATAACAGTGACAGGATTTCTGTGAGGGTCTCTTCAGCATGGAGAGCAACATACTAGGTAAGCAGTCAAGCCCCTCCACTATTGGATGTTTCTTGTTGATTTTTTTGCTCCCAGTATAGCTGGTTTAAGACCCAGCTACCTGGCAGAGTAGCGCTAGGCAGGATCACAGCTTGGTGGAAGGCAGAGGGGTGCTTCAAAACACAAAAAGGCAATTTCCAACCCAGTCGACTTCAGGAGGGTGCTGCAGTGTCCATGGCAGCTGGTCCCTGGAGTGCCACCGAGCAGCTGGCTTTGTGGACCAGGATTGCTAATGCCATTCTCCTTATCCAAGCACTGAAGCCATGCTGGTTCTGCTGGAAGTTGATCCTCTGCGCCTACAGTGAGAGGGAAGTCAAAATCAAACGGGTTCAGCCCAGAACAGAGGACCTGAAATTTAGAAAAAAGTCCAGCAAAAAACAAGCAAAGAAACCAACTGAGTGTAACACTTGCGGCCCCTCTTTTTGTTGTTGGCATTTTAGCTGTATTTCAGAACACGCATATAGCATTTTTCACAATTTGCTATTGTGATTTTTTTTTTAATCTTTCCTTGGTAGAATCTATTTGTGAAAAAAAATTTACATTTCTCTGCTTCCCTTTCCAATTCTGCAATATCAACTAATTAGCAAGCAGCTTGTACTGTTTATAGATTTGTACCAATCACCACAGTGAAAAAGCAAGTTACCCGACCCACATCTCAATAAATAAGCAGTCTTCTGTTGCTATCTATTCTCAGCAAAATCACTGATAGTAGTTTGCTCAGGCACAGAGTCCAGGACAGCTTTTCCCCACTGAGATTCACGTGCCTTTTGGTCAGAAACGTCATCCCAGCTCGCTATTTTTTTTGCTGCATGAGCAGGAGAGAGCACAAAGACTAGGGAGCAAGAGCAAGTATCTTCCCTTATGTGAATTTAAATAAATAAATAAATAAATAAATAAAAAATCTCTGAACGCCTAAAGGAAATTAAAGACATAATGAAGAGACAAAAGAGACTACGTGGAGAAGTAGCTGAAGAATAAGCACGTAAATAACACTGAAAACAGGAAGAGATGATCAAAACCTTCTAAATGTTTCATTCCACGGGGCCACTGTCCCTTCCCAAGGGGATCACTGTATTTTCTAGACGTCATAAACTACCTCCCTGATGATAGTTGGTCTCACGGGAGACACAGATGCAACGAGACCGTTAGCACTTGCGCGCAGGCAGTCCGTATGGTAAGTCATGGAGAAGGAAAAGGCTGCTGACAGTCAGCTATGTGTCTTTTCATTACAGGTAACTACCGCTTTAAGCAAATTGTTTCAGGGATTGGAATGTAGCAATAACTGATCTAATTAGTGTAGGCTGTAATTTAGGAGGGTTCATTATGTCACAGACATTATGACTCCTGGGTATTACTAAAGGACTCATTTGTAGTACTTGAAATGAATTTCTCTGAACACATATAATGTCACCCATATAACTAGTATGTAGCTTTAAGATGATCCGACATATTTAAAATCTCTGACTTTGAGCAGGATTGAGTTTCCAGACAGTAATAAACAAATCAGCAAATAGCACAGATTTACTTCTTGCCAAGAGAAGGGGAAAAAAAAATATTTAATGGCTATTTCAGATTGAAATGGCAAGTAAACTCTCTGACAAAACTACAAAGGAAACTAATAAATTATGCCAGAGGAAATATAGATTGTGATTAAAGACACACACACACACAAACTTGACAAAGACTTTGCATTCCAGGTACAATACCCGTTTACTTCATCTAACAAGGAAAAAGTCAGTTATTTGTCACTTCTGCTCTAAAAGCTCCTGTGAGCCTTCCTTCAGCAGGAAAACAAGCCTACACTTCAGGTAACAAACCCAACTATATGAAATACGTAACGAGACAAATGCATAAAAGTGTATAAGCAGGTTGCAGTAGTACAATGCTGAAGTAAAAACCGAGTTATAATTAAGTTTAAAATGGTAATCTGAAAAGATTACAAATATAACCTCCATTATTTGCTTCCCTTCAGTGGTCTCTCATCAACAAGGCATTTCATAGTTCTTTGCTTTTATGACCTAAAAAGTTCCTTCTCACACAGATACAAATATGTTTTTCCTTTTTACTTACATAGTGTCTGATATCTAAAAAAAAGAAAATTCTTCTGGAGAGCACTTATGCAAGTGCTTAACATTAAGCAGTCCTTAGAGCCCCTGTCTGCACCTTCTTAAATCAATATTAAAGCCTCTGTTAATTTCATTTGTTCATGATCCCCACTCAAGGGGAAAATGCTATTATGACATTGACATTAGTGACTTCTACAGCGTTCTATTCTGAACACACTGATCTCCAGACCTGATCTAAAATTAACTGAAACTAATTCTTTACTTACTTTCATATGATTTGCGTTGGACCTGCCTTCTTTGTGGGAGTCAGAACTCATGTTATTTGTTTCTCAGCTTCCTTTTGAAAACTTGAATTTTATAAAATTAATTTTAAAAGTCCTAGTTTATGAAGTAGAATATTAGAATTAAATCCTGTACACAGAATACAGCATTGCTCAATCAGAAATGGGCATGTCAAGGTGTGTATGAAGCCAACAGGAAAATGCTGCAGCCTGAGCTGCTTTTGTTTCATTGCAATATGTTCCAGGGGCTTGGAGCACCCCTGGACAGAAACTTTGAAAATGATTTTGAAAAAACTATTTCCCCTAGAAAGCTAAAGACCTAACTGGATAACTTATTCCCATTACTTCCTAATACAGATGGGGGTTCAATATCACTTGAATGGTTTTTAAAAATCTCAGATATAAATTTAATTTCCGGATACAAATTCGATTCCCATTCTCTTATAAAACCTTCTCTAATGTTGTTACCACTGGTATCCTTTTTGGCTGTCTAGGTATCAAATATATTTCTAAGTGGGTACTGAACCAGCTAGAAAGACTGACTGTATTTAGTCTTTAATTAAATGCTGATGGATTTCCTTCAATAGCATTAAGCTCAGAAGCAAAAAAACATAATTAAATGATGCTCCTATGCAGGCAAGGATCAGCATTCTTGCATGCAAGGTGTGGTAGCAGAGTAAGCTAAGGATTACTTCTCAGTTTTAGTTTTCATATTGAAGTTCTCATAGCTCATGAGAAACCTTATTCTGTATGCATGAAACATAAACCAGGCAATTGTCCTAAGGATGCAGTGGATTTATAAAAGTCCATTAATCTGATTAATAATAGGATTGCTGACAAGTTAAGTGTCTCAGTGCTGTTAAAACTAAGTATATTTTAAACGTATCTGACTTCCTCCCATTATCTGTCATCTCACTGAAGATGTGGGGAAATAAAAGGTTGCTATCATAAGAGGTTGCTATCCTGTGGAAGCCCCTGTATCGTTAACAAGCAGAGGAAAGCCCCAACATGAAGAGCTGGTGGATGGTACAAGGTTTTTGAACATACTGAGGAACTGAATGACAGCAGAAAAGGAGGGCTATTAAGGTTAATCTTTAACACTCCTGTTCTAAACGGAAATATTTCCAATACTAGTGAACTCCTGCAATTTCCACGTGTATATCTAAAACATTCCTTTTGTGTGGACATGTTCTACGTGATGGCTTGGCAGAAACCAAGAGATACAGACTCTGATCTTAGCTTTGCCACTGACCCGCCCCATGACCCTTGATAAATCATTCCACTGTTCTGTTCCTCTTCTTACTTTTGCCTGTCTTGTTTCTTTAGAGCACAAGTTCTTCATATGAGGAGCCAACCTCTAGTCACTTTTTTGTCCAACATGTCGAGGCCCTGATCTCAGATGAAGCCTCTAGGTACTCTTGAAAATAATAAAAATGGTGGTGAGGAATAGATGGTACTGACGTTCACAACCCTCATACCATCCCGGGAAATACACCAGCATCAGCACAGCTACACCTTCATTATGGATTTTGGCCATGAGTTAGGGGCTAGAGAAGCAGTTATGATTTAGTGGGGGGTACAGGTGAGGAAATAGACCTCTGTACTCATTACTGCTCACTGCTGGAAGTCTAATTTACATTAAATAATGGTGTTATTTTTCCATATTGCAAACATCAGGCTAAGACCACAAACTCAATTAGACTGAAGAGCCAAAGGAAATTGTATCACCAATCCAGGCTGAATTGCAATGAGCCATTCTTTGTCTTTCACTCCCTCCCCTAGCACTGCGCTGAACGCAAAGATAAAGAACAAAGTGCTATTCACACTAGAATAAAGCATAGCTGCTAGTTAGGACAGTCCCGAGATGTGAATTTGAACCCCTCCAGCCAAGTAGATGCCACGTATCACCCACCTCAGAAAAGCACTCAAATGATCAGTGTATTTTCTACAAGACTGGACATGCTTCTGCCTCCTCTTGAGCCTGTGTTTCATGGAGGATTGACTCTGCTCTGCTACTTTGGGCCTCAAGCTGGGGAGATTTAAATGCTGCTCTGACTTAGAATCTCCATTAGGCACACAGACTCCCAAGAAGGGCACAACTCCAGAAGGGCTTTGTCTAGCACCTCCTGAATTTTCCTTACTTGGTGTGCTGGCTGCTGTGACTCCTACTCCAAGTTGCCCCAAATCAGCTGACTTGGCTGAATCCCTCTACACCCTCATCTTACCAGGAAGACGTGCTCAGGCACAGCCTTAGCAGTGGTGATACATAAGGAACAATGTAAGAAAGCCAATCCTACCCTCCAGCATGGGGGTGGCCAACCTGTGACACTTGAGCTTCGTGATGTTGATAAGCAGATTACGTATAGCTTCCATGCTAAAACTACATCACGTGTCTGGCACCAGGACTGTGTTGGTGGAAAACCTTTTGGGTAATTCAGATCTTCAGCTGTGAGATGCTGTAAGTCAGCAAGAACTGCCCAAAATGGTATTCCAGGACTACACTGGGATGCAGTTGCGTGCTCACTCTGACCCCAGCAGGTACTGCAAAACCAAGATCCCCCTGGGCAGCTTCCATCACCTTACACCTGCAAACTTCTGCCTTTGTCTCCAAGGTACGTACCTGCCCAGTGCCGCTCAGCCATAGGAAAATTTTGGTGTATAGCCTGTAAACTGGAGGAGGATTGACCACTTCCTCACTATCCCCTCTGTCCTCGCCAGCAATACCATATGTCTCCTTCAGCACAAGTGTTTTGGTTCCCTGGGAACTCCAGCAGAGCTGTGAAAGCTGCCCTAAGGAACCTCGATAAATGAATATATACCCTAAATTGCTAGGACAGTTTAATTATAAGAATTCTGTGTCACTTTTGAGTTGAGCCACATAAAAAGCAAAGGAAACTAGTGGCAGTTTGGGTAAACAGGCTTTACTAAAGAAACTACTGTGGGCCCAAAAAACCACTCAGAAATCCTGAATAAAGCTAAGACCGCAAGACATAAGAAACTAACAGTTTTCATCCCTTCCTCCCTTTACCCTTCCTCCCTTTTTTAAAGTAAGCTTGACCTAGTGTGACTCCTAGAAGTTACCTGCTGGGCACATCAGAAATATATCAGTAACTAGAGAATGAGGAATATATCTTAGACTATGGAATAGAAACCAAAATGAAAGCTTTACCATTAGGAATATTAATGTTGGTACTGTCTGAGTTAAGACAGTTACAGACTGGAAGACGCAGTTGCTGCTCTTAGTTTGGGTAAGTAGGAATATCAGCAATTCATCCTGTGAAAAACAGTACTTCAGCTGGTAGAGCTGGAAGAAAAGAGTGAGAGAAATTGAGGCCTTTTGTCTCAGATTACATGTCTAAGGTCTAGAAAAACCCTACTACCTCTTTTTTTTTCCCTGTAAAAAACAAATAAAATGAAACAGAAGGAAAAAAAACCCCACCAACAACATAGCAACACGACAGTGATGTGTATAATGATCTCTGGCAGCCTAAGATAAGATCACAGCCCTTGGGACTAGTGGAGCCTGGAGCTAACGGACCCCTGCTTTGGGGAAAAACTAGAAGCGTACAGAAAAAAAAAGTTTAGATCTCATATTAAAAAGAAAGGAGAGGTATGTTGCTAAATCTATTCCTTCTGAAGAAACCTTTGAAAATATAAATGTATGAGAACATCTGAGTCACTTCTGCATCCATGAGTGAGTGATCCCCTCTACCCTCACCACTAATGCCAGGAAGGGCTGCTCTACTCCCAGTTTGCCCCAAGAAACTACACTGTGTTCAGTTAGTTCCATCAGTTTTTCCAGTACAAGTCACTGTGCAGATATCATTCTCCTGCTGAAGTCACTTTAGTGTTTTTTAATGCAAACTTGTGTGTAAATTTTAAATTGAGCATATAATGAATGGGGTTCTTCTAAATCACTGCTGTCACTATCCTACCCCCAAATCTCCCTCAGATCTTGGGAACAAGCCTGTTATTTCAGGGAGGTTGTTTGGAACATCTGTAAGATAATTGAATAAAAAAAGAAATCAGTTCCGTTCCAAGAAAAGATCCAGAAACTCCTCAAAGTCCACAAGTGGCTTTGTTGTTTCTATTGATTTTAGATGGAAGATGTGAAATACAATGACTAAATGGCAGTATCACTGAAAAATCAAGTTACTTATGGTTCTCTTCCGTTGGATCAGTTTCTCTAAATAATTCCTTGTTTATCTGCATTAGCGTTTGGACTAGTGCGGTGCAAGGCAAGAGCAGGATAGGAAAAACTTGCTTTTTTGGGATGCTACGTAAGCACATGTCAAACTGTGCCCTGGCTGCTGCTGAATCCTGAGCTCTTATGAAAATCCAGCCCTTTCACTGGGTGCTGAAAAAAGACAAGCCATGCTCCTGGTTAGCTTAAAAGCCTGGTACCAAAAAAAATCACAGGGTTGGCAGCCCCATGCATGTTTGAACAGAGGAAAATACACTTTAATCAAATCCTGAGTGGGTGTAAAGAGCAGGGAGCAGCGGTTCTGTGAATCACTTCCTCCCCCAAGGTCTTGCTGTCATTAGGAATACAGGTGTGTGGTTTTAAAAACACATGTTGTCCATACTGATATTTTAACAAGCGTTAGTCAAAGCAGTAGCAGTTTTAACAGGCATTTACTGGTCAAGATAAACCCTAAGCTCCCCCCTCTGGGCTATCGCAGTCAGCTAACATGTTAAAACTGTAGCTGCCTAGTCCAAGAAAGGATTTTAACATGAGTTAAAAATAAAGTCCTTTTTGTACATGCATGGCTTAAGAGAGAAGAGTCCAAATCCCTTCTTCCAGCAAGAAGAATAGAAAGAAGCAGAAGAAAAAGAGGATTAGAAGCAGCACATGTGCTCTGTCCTCCCTGTTTTCTTCCCAAGCTTTTGTTTTGCCTTGCTCCACTTACCGAGTGTGCCACTGGATGCCGACCCAATTAATTTCTGTATTACCTTTCAAATCAGGCCCGTATACAGAACAGGGTCGAAGCATGGATTTCTGCTGCCAAGTGCCCACTGGTACAGGAACAGGTAAACGTTTTGCAAAGCAAACACTTCTGGATACGGCGGTTGTCATCAACTCAAAATCTGTCATCTCTTTAAAAGCATTAGAAACAGAGGATGAGGGAGATGCTCTCACATCCATCCAGCTCTGCCATTGGGAATACGTCAGAAAAGCTCTCTGGCATTTTCTGAGGTGTAAGACGAGGCAGCATTTGCCCCAAAAGCATGAAAGCAAAGTTTATGTCCATTGCCGTGTGACTGTATTTACACTAATACTGAATTTGGAGCTCAATGCCTGGTACTAATCACTCATTCTGAGTCAATTTGAACGTACCTCTCTCTAGAGGCAAGAGAAGTCTAAACTGAAACACTGTAGGAAATAAGAAAGAGCCTTGTGAAAGTAAGAGAATTCAAGGGGCACTCCTTTCTGCTGTCATTTGTCATGTATGACACAGGAATGTTGACATCATTCTCTGATAAATGACACTGGCACCTGCATCAGAGAGATATTCTTCAGCAAAATAGAAGTTTGAAAATCCAGCAGCAGGGCACTACTAGTAGGTTCCAGGAGCTTGCAAGAAAGGAAAGATAGATGATGGTAATTTTCTTCCAAAGAGAAACATAAGACTTTTTAAGAACCATTCTCTTTCGCTTCCCCTTCTGCTCCCTCTGGGCTTTGGGAAATGATTCTGTTTTCTAAATCTAATAGTAGCTTAGACACAAGCTATATGTTATCCAAGAGCTAACCTGTGGCATTCGTGCCACCACCCAGTCTAGGGGGATAAGTGTCAAGCAGAGAGCTCCAGAAGGGGTACCTAGGAAAGGGAGCTTCAAAGAGGCCAGTTTGGCCTTCTCCTGTCCCAGGCCAGTTAGAGATGTCAATGAACCGTCTATTCTAGCGCGAATCCTTCCAAATCTCACCTCTGCATCCACAACCTGTAACGTAGAGACTTTTTCCTCTTAGAAAGCGCAGGAATACATGGCTCCATCGCAAACCTGGGAGGTATTCTGTAGCTGCAGGGTGGGTTTGTGGCAGAGGAAGATTCTCAAGCAACTTCTGCACAGCCATGCAAAGCCTGCCGTGGTGTGGTTCGACATCAGCAGGAAAAGGTAACTAAAGAAATCTCTTTACCACGTCATCTTAAGACAGATACCTCAAAAGTTTTCTGTTTTGAAAAGCTGAAGACCAGTGGATTAACTGTATTTGTGAGGGAAAGTCCTGCTACTCTTAAAAATGAAAAGCAAATAGATATGTTTTCTCCGTCAGATTTTCCACTTGGTTGGCTCATGGAATTTATAAGCAGCTTGATTTTTCTTCTAATTTTATGATTTATTTATCCCACAAAAGAAGGAAAAAAAATCTATTTGATTTGGAACAGCAGGTTGGGAAGGTGAGTACGCAGGCTCTGTGACCAAACTAGCCTGGTTCATCCTCAGGAAATCTGCGTCCAGTGCCAATGACCGCCCCAGCTACCAGCTAGTCCCAGTTTGCTCTCACTTGCTAACTACTGTCCAGTCTATTTATCATCTTCTGTCTCTAGGGATCACTGTGCAGCGATACGGACTAATAGCCCAGCAATATGCCAAGACATATCCTTTTCATCCTGCGCAGCCAGCACTGTCTTCCAGACCTCTTAGTGCATGAGGGAGACTGGAATCTGGATGAAGAACAGCTGGCTTAAAACACACCCTGACAAGCCAGTACTGGCTGAAAGGAGAAAACACTGGAAGAATGAAGCAGTACACAGGCTCACCTTCATTTTCAGTACTCAGTTAAAATATGATGCTGCTTTTGGGTCTTACTGAATCCATCTTTGCTACTGAGCACTGGAGCAGAAGCGACCATCGCACTCCCGATTCTCCACGTAACACATTCACCAGGAAAATACACTTTCATCTTCTAACCCAGAGAAGCAGAAGACAGCGTATCATACTGATGTGCTCTTCAGGCTGCTTGGGACTAAAGACCCGTTAATTAAGCTACAGCCTTGTGACTGGTGAGTCCCAACCAGCTGGGCTGAGTGCCTTCCCTCTCAGAAAGCCCAAGACTTTCTGCATCATAGTGAAAGGGGAATGATAACCCGCGATGGTGATCCCTTGACTTGATGGGCTTAGATCAGCCCCATTTGAAAAGGCTGTTTAGCAAAAGGCAATTCATTTTGTCTCATCATGTCACACATGAATGGCTATGGTCATCACAGAAGACAGTGACATGATTTTCATACTCAAGCATATACCAAATTTTGAGTGCTTAGGCTTGGATGAACAACTTCCAGCAGCCTGTTCTTCAGAAGAAAACAGTAACTTCAGGGACTGAGGGAGAATGTGAATTCTTACGAAGGAGGGTGAGACAGGGGATTAGTTTTTATTGTACACATTTTCTACAACAACATATGGACATTTATTATCCTTACAGTCTTGATACTCCTAGCAGCTTTTCTGTAGCAACCTATTACTTGATTAGTTTATACTGTTTAGAGCACAGCAATGATGACATAATTTTGTTGTAATGAAGATAAATATTGTCTCAGAATGTCACAAGGCCCCACATCACCTGTTAAGTGTAATGATTTCAAAATACCCTAAATAAAAGTCTTCTGGGCTGGTTGCAGGAAAATACACACACATACACGTCTGATTTTGATTAAAATACAAGTTATTGAAATGCTCAGTTCAGTCCAAGACTAGAATCAACTGTTCAGCCCCATAGATTGAAACACAGAATAAGGGAAAAAAAATCCTCCTAGGATTCTCCATATTCTCTATGCATTGGCCAGACAATGATCGAATAACAGCAGTGACTTTGGGAATATTTATCTACTCTGAGCCCAGTTAAGTGACTCCGAGGTAACACGGTGTTTCACCGATGTTCTGTTGGACCAAGCCATGTTGTACTAGTAACTTTATCCTAAAGGAGGCTATTCATAGTAGGCATTCAGTAGTGCTGCAAAAGTGGTAATTCGAAGACGGTTGCAAACACACTTGTGGATACAAATGAGGCAATCACAAGTCTTCATATTTTAGCTATGTAAATGCGAGTATAAAATGGCAGTGCGGGAGTCCTGAAGGTTTCTCCCAGAGCAGTGATGCTAGACTGATTCTTCATCCAGGCAACAGGGGGTCTCTTAATAGTTTTGATTATTAGACTCCTGACTATTAGTCAGGAGTGCAGAATCAGGCCCTCAGCACTGACAAAATTCTGCGCTCAATCTTTTCTGACCTTTTATTTGAACGTATGTTTAGATGCAAATGCAAAATGGGGAAGATTGAGGGGATGGGGGCTAGAAGGAGGAAAGCTGAAGGAAAATACGCTATAAATATGAACTGGGTCATATAAAAAGATTAAGTATAAAAGACAGCTTTCTTGTAATGTCCAGCTGTTTCTCCTAAACATTTCTAGCAAACCTACATATGTACCATTTCAGAAATGTACCAAGAGGGAATATTAGTACTTAACTTTAAAAAAACGCCGTAGGATTGCTAGTGGTTTTGAAGCTCTAGTGCTGAGATCTGTCAGGATAGGACAGGAGTTATTTCAACAGTACTAAATAGCTCTCCCACTGCTTTACTGTAGATTGATCCATTTTCACCCTTTCTTGCCTTTCTGCAGTCACACACAGATGTAAAACAGATTAAGGCTCTGTGGAAATAAAATAAAATAAAATAAAATAAAATAAAATAAAATAAAATAAAATAAAATAAAATAAAATAAAATAAAATAAAATAAAATAAAATAAAATAAAATGACACCTAGGACTTTTTTGACTTCCCCTACAATAAAGTGCAGAGAGAGGTGAATAAAGCCACATAACAGACAGTAACAAAATGACAAAGATCCTGACTGATAGTTTATCGAGATGACAACTCAGTGAGTTTTTAGACATCTCTGGCATGAAGACTATTTTTGTCTTTCCACAAGTTAAAACATATGTACTATCAAGACGACTGCCTGCCTATCTGTTGAAGCTTGTTTCTCCCCATTACCTGTCTCTAACAGAGCTGTACCTGACTGCAAAATATTCCTTCTGCATTTTAATGTACTTTAGAACAACAGTTGACAATGCTTGAAAATAAACCAAAGCAAAATAACAAACCATTATCAACATATTTTTTATGCAGGATCCAAAAGCTGAGAAACATCACTAACAAGTCACTTACTTAAATTTTCAGCCACAGATCTCGAGCATGGAAAAGCATCATTATCCATACCTGGCTGCTGGGGAAACAGTGCAGGGGAACGACTGCATGGTCTCAACAAGAAGGGTTTGGTTGCTGCCTCTTGCAGCAATCCTTACCAGTGCAAAGAGAAAGCGAGAGGCTTTTGCTCTGCCTTGGCAGCATTTTATACTCTATTTCTTTTGGTGCAGAGCTCTGCACAAGCTCTGGAACCGCAGAGGACCGATCCCCGGGCTCCTACTCCCCGCTCAGTCCCTGACCTCTGGCACCAGGTCTTTTGCCTCCCAGCCCAGAGCACTGTCCGCTGGACCTTGCTGCATGCAGTGTCCAGGCTCTGGAATGCCTCAGATTTAGCTGCAGACACAATAAGCATTAGAAATTACAGAGCACAGTGGGAATAAAAGAGATGGCTTGCCCCCTCTGCCTATCCGTCACTCCCATGTCTCTGGGCAAAAGCAAAGCAAAGCTTTCTCAACAGCCCTAAGACAAAACCAGGTTGTATGTATTTTTAAATCTTATACTTTCCCACTGTTAGGCTTACAAAAGTCAGAAAATAGAAAGGCATTGATTTTATACTTTCCAAAGTCACTAGTATAAGAGTGCCCCTACAATTTATATTTTCAAATGATAAAATATTGAAGCAGGGTGAAGGAGTTAAAATAACATTTTTGAGCTCAAAGTGCCTAAAAATGAAGCACTTCCATTATAGGCAAATTTTGCCATCTCTTTATCTACAGAAAATTTAGGTGCAATTAAAGAAGCTGCTGCACAGTCATATGGCGAATGACAGTCAGTGAGGTTTTATATTTGTTTTGAGGTTTAAAATGTGAAACTGACTGAAAACTGGATAGTTTTGAAATTAAGAGAATGCTCCTACTGAACCTGATCCTGTCATATGATCATAAGCTCTCAGAGATGTCAAACAGAATTTAAAATAAACAATTTTTGTGACAATAATGCCAAAAGTCAGAACAATATCGGATATTTCTAGGAGTTCTGGTTTGTGTCTTCTTGGCCAGCTCCAGGAATTTGTCAGGGACTGTTGACTGCTGAGGGCACGACTGTCATTAGCTTGAGGTAAAAGATCTCAAAGTGATGGCTGGAGATGGGGCAAAGAGAGAGTGCCGAGTTACAGATACATATGTCTAGTAGTTTATTATTATTAAATTTTAGAAAAGCCCTGAATACACACGCAGATACACACGAACACTCCTGCACAAAAGTACGCATTTGAGAACAAGGCTTCCCTGACAGCATTTGTTGTATTTTGATGTCAGTCTAAGGAAATATGTTGGCAGCTCCTCCACACAAAATCTATTTTCCACAAACAGCATATTCTGCCAGTATAAAATTCATCATCCAGCCATACAAAGGACACAGGGCCAAGGGGCTTGAGTGACACACCAAAAACCTCAAAACACATGTCTGAGCTGCCACATGACTTGTATAACACTATTCATGTACAGCATGAAACCGGAGCTCTGTAAGCTGCATCTTCAGAATATTTTGCAACATCCTGTAAGCTCATTGCAGGGAAACAATAACGGATACGAAAAGTGGTTTGGCCACTGCGATGACAGAGACCCTCTAATTAAATTTTTTTTTTTTTTAAAAAGGGCAGATGGCGAACAGAGGGGAAGTCAGTCAACACTAAATACCTAAGCCATGCGTCTTGGTAAAGAAAAAAGGTACGTCATCTCAGCTGCTATTCAGTGGCAATAAGGTACTGCTGAAGTCATATAATTGGTGACTTGAGGCCACAAGTCATCTCTGAAATGGAGATAATTCCAAAGGAAATATTCTAACGATACAAGGCAAACGCGCCACTGTGGGGACATATCTTAATAAAATAGGAAGAAAAAGGCCTTCATGGAACACTGATTTAGTTGGTTCTCCAGGATTCAATTGCAAAGATAAATCTCATACCTGAGCCAAATGGATTTGTGAAAGAGATAAGAATTATCAACATTTCTATACTCAATTTCTTCTATTTTTGTCTCACTTTTTAACACTGGGAGAACAATTTAGAAATTGTTCATGAAATTAAAACTAATGAGCACTGAGATATTTTATCATTTGTCCTGATGAGTAATTCCTGAGAAGGCGGCAATTTCTGTAGGCTCTAGTGTCCCACAAATAAACCAGCAACAACCTAAAACTTGGAATCTAAAAACTGCAGAAAAGGGGAATTCAGCTCTGTTTTCAAATCTCAGTTTAATAAATCTTTTTGGTGGTTTTATGACTAATGTAAGACTTTGTCTTATCTCATGCTGAAAGTAGGCAAATTCCATCTGTGGTTCATCTGAGCAGGAGCAAACATGCAGCAACAATATAATTTCATTTTAAAAGTGCTGGTCAATTTAACATGCGATCTGCGACATTTTAAAGGCAGGAAGTATCTTTGTGAAAACGCCCTTTTTACTTAATCAGAAAAATCAATATAAGTTGAACAGGGAGGATATTTATCTTTTAAGTAATAGCACAAGAGATTCTTACAGAGCACTTCTGGTTTACTAATTCATAACTGCTTTACCTCCCAACACAAAGAAATATATTTATGCATTGGATTAGCAGTCTCCTTGCACAACGATTGTGCTTCCTTGTCCAAGGCCAGGTTATCTCAGCACATTTGTGTGCAGGGGGGTCGTGCAGCTTGAGACCACCAGCACCCAGCCCGGGTCTTACCCCTCACCTTGCTCCTGTTGGTCGGCCCCATACCTGGGCTGTATATCCATATGCCTAGGAACTTGCAGCATCCAGCTTCTATTAATTTGCCTCCTTAGGAAATTCTTATTAGACTGCTGGGGACTGTGGGGCAGTACCTCGCCCAAGGGGGATTTATTCTCCTCGCAGCAGCCATCTCCATTGCTGCTTCTTGGGAGACTACATTATTGAGAGCTGCAGCAATTCCTGTGACAATATTTCAGGGGCAAATTCTCTTTTGATACTGTCGGAAAATCCTTGCCAAGCTGACACTACGTATTAAAGGGTTCACAATAACAGAAGGCAGAAATTAAATTGAACAGGATATTAATACCTTGTAGTTGAGGAAATGATATTTCCTTTTGATTTTACTTTCTGCTTTGTGAATTAGCCAAAACCTGCAGCCCTGCATAAATTGAACCAGCTCACCAGGTTTTCCACAAAGAAACAGCAGTGGCCCTCCTTCCCCCGAGCACGCAGCAATGGCAACTGCCTCCAATGCCTCCCCTGCTAAAAACTCTCTTCAGAAACCTGGCAAGTTTAAAATAATCAGGTCTACTTCATTCCACATCCCCTCCAGATCTTTTATCCATCCTGTTAGTTCCCACCGCAGCAAATATTAGTTGGCTTGTGATTAACTCATCTGAATAGCCCACAGATGTGAAGAGAAGGTTTAAAACGTGAAAAACGTTTTTCACAGTCCGATTTAATTCTGTTTCTTTCTGCTGTGCATTAGGATCTTTTATTTTCCCAGTCTTTTATTGCTACAGAGAGTATTTGAGTGCATGGATCCAAAAAACATGAATGAGCGCTACCTGGGCTAAGACAGAGAAAGACAGAGAAAGGGGAAGACAGAGCCCCCCTCTGATACTTCCTCTGGGTTTTGAAGGGAGCCAGACTGAAACACCTGGATGTGTTAAACAACAAAACTTAGTGACAAAATTATTTCCAAAAAGATTAAAAGTGTTTTCTGTTGCATGACATATTCTGGTGGGTTGAGGACACTTTGCTTACAAAGAAACTCTTACTGACCCACTGTGACTTGTTAACGCTTCACACTCTAGAGTGTGAGGTGGCTATCGCATGTAGCTGAGGAGACACGTATATTAAGGTTCACATAGGGTAAAACGTGTTACTGTCTTTTAAAAAGGATCTATCACACTCTATTAAGCTAGATACGAGAAACCATCTGTGTCAAGGTAAAAAATACCATTTTCACAGCTGCTGAAATTGCCTCTCTACCTGCAATGATAAAAAAATTGACTACTGCAGCCAAAAGGTGCAGGCTGGCAAAGCTGCCTTTGTAGAGTGGCTGCAGTCCTGTGCACGGCCCCTGGCTCGCCAAGCTTGCCCTGGTCCCTGGGCTGGCCGGGGCTGAGCAGCCGACGCACCCTGGATCCATCTCATGGTGTGACTCCATAGGCAGGACATGGGTCCACTGCATAGACCAGGCTGTTCTTCCTTTTCCATCTATGCAGCAGCCTACAGGAGAGAGTAAGAGCTGGCTGCGATCCCTTCGTCCAACACGTTTGAAGAGGGCTGTTTTGGTTATGTCTAGGGAGTTTCATTACATAATGGATGAACTGCTTCAGGAATAATGTGCCAACATATCTCTGTTAACTGGATCCTTGCTAAAATCCATCTATTGGCACGAGAGGTGCGTGCATAGATACACGTATTCAACAGAAACCCATCTGTATGTATGCTCTTTAGGGACTGACTTTTTAAAAACGTTAGGTTGCAGTATTTGTACATTATCCAGGCTCAATTTAATTCAGCTTTTGGAGTGCTGGCATGGCGCAAATTAGTTGGTCTGCATGCCAGCAGCCATCACTAGTGTAACAGCAGAGCCAAATTGGGGAAACATTAAGAAGCACGTTTTGTGTACATAATTGTGTGTTTACAAATGAGGCATTTGAATATTATATAGTTAGTCCTGCACAACACAGAGATGGGAGTCATAAGAGTAAGAAAATTTGGCATCCTGGTATGAAACTCTGGCCAAAACCATCATTTAATCCAGACAAGGAAAAAGATCGATCAATTATGCCAGTAAGTTTGAAACAGCACTATAAAAAGAAAAAATGACATGGCATAGGTTTGTGGTTCCCAGCTAATGGAGCTAAAACCTAGCATCAGATGGTTTGTATTTTACATTATTGTCAAACAAAAATAAATCATCAAAAACATGGCAGAATCAAGCCTAACTGGCAGGACATACCATACAAAAAAGCAGCTAGTGGTTGAAGTGAAAATTAAGAAGTGCTGTTCATTCTCCCAGAAATGCCAGGGCTAATCAGAAGAAGCAGCTCGCACTTACAGGCTCTGCAATTCATTCTCTTTCTTTTTCTGCAAGCGAAAGGCTGTTAGGCCATAACTGAGTTCTGTTCCAGTGAGATTTTGCTTCCTGATATTCAGAGATTAGCATATTAAGTACATTATGTACTGTATTTACATAACTATTGTATTATGGCACAGTTAAAATTTTGTTGGCATTTCTGTTGCAAACCCCAGTTTCAGAGCTTAGAGTTGTGATTAAAGATTATCTCCAGATGATCATCTTTACAGGGGTTGGGGAAAGGGGAGAGTATCTATTTATTTTTAAAACATATTTCAGATTTCCAAAAGAAACAATAAGCTGCCAAAGACACAGCAGTCTAATCAATACATCAATACTGGAAGGGAACAAGTATTCTTCCAGGAAAAATTGATCTTTCAAACGTGAGAATTGACAGACAGCTGCTCAAATGACTTTATCATTCTTTACATTATCACCAACTCCAAACATTCACATAACATGACCTGGGCCTCAAAATTAGAAGCTCGCCTTAAAAATCATGGGACCTAAAGGTTACAAATTTAGAGATAATTTTATGTTCCTTCCATTTTTTGAAGCTATCAACTTCAACATTATCATGCTTTTCTTGGCCATTGTAGGGGCTATACATTTACTAACTAAAGAATATTCCATCCTTTGGATCTGGGAGATAGACCTTCATAAATGAGAGTCATGATAAAGTCAAGAAAGTTGCCAGCCCTGTATTATACTATATTCTAGGTTATTCTACGTTTTTAATACCTGTCAGAAGAACAAAAGTAGCCATTTCATCAAAAAATTTCTAGTCTGTATTTCCAAACACGATGATTTTCTTTCCACGAGCAGTCCTGGCTGGCTGTGCTGTGCTGGGCTGTCTTCTTGGCCAGTGCAACTTGAGAGGCAGCAGTTTCAGTGCAGACCCGGAGCTCTGCACAGCTTGTGCTCCCCCTGACCCTGCAACGGCTGCTGCACTTCGTTGGATTAAAACAATCACTGGGCCATAGACTATGGGTTATCATCAGTGCGCTGCATTTGGCTTCAACCACAGGCTGATGCAGAGGGGCCAGGAAGCCAAGCAAGTCTTCCAGGCAGGGTTTGCCCAGCTGACTTCTGTGCTACTCTCTCCCACGGTCCTGGCATCGCGGGCCACCCACAGCCCTGAGCATCCCTGATCCCCGCTCTCCTGGCCAGTGCAGGATGATACAACGGTTCCACAATTTCATATATTGCAGTGGGTTTCCCTGCCTGCATTCAAGGCCCACGATTATAGCAGCACTACTGCTGTGTCACCACCAGTCATTTTCTTGCAGCAATTGAAGTGGAGCATTGGCTTGAAACATTTGCGCTTGATCTCCTCCCATCTTTGCTATAGTTAGGATGGGGAATTAATTTAGATTTAAATAGCCACATCAAATACTCAAACAAGTCTTACTTTAAATTGCTAGCACAGACAAATCCCTTGCTTCAGCTGATTTGGCATGTTATCAGCTTACATTCTGAGCACAGGACATTCAGATGTGTCTCAGGGTCAGATTCCCAAATGCAGTCAGGTGTCTGAAAGAGCAGGAAAATGTCTTCGTGCATTCAAAAAACAATTAAAGTGATCATTCCAATCTTTAGACACTTTAATTCTGGTGTACAGGATTCTAAATCCCAATGACTCTCAATGAGACTCAGGCTCTCAAGTGCCTTCATTGCTTTATTGAGAATAAGTCTAAAGGCCAGATTTTAAAAGCCATTTAGAGTCTTAACTTTCATCTGGCCCTAAGCCACTGAGAAGCTTTGAAACTTTTACCCAGTCCCTTGTTCTAGCTAGAATGGAGAAATGGGGAGGATGGCAACATATGTTATAATGAAAAATTAGGTCCTGCTCAAATGGAACGGGACTCTAGAGGAACACTGGGGTTGTCCAGTGCCATAGCCCTGCTTCACATACATCTCAGATACCTATGCATTGTCACTCAGAAAAATGAATAAACGAAGTCCTTATTCATAACTTCTCCATGAAAAGTCACTTCTCCAGAATATAAGTAATACCTTTCTACTTGTAAACTTCATGTTGAAACAGGTTTTATTTAAAAAAAAGAAGTATTTGGCTTACGTCACATCCCAGATCTTTGTCATGAGGAAATGTTTATGCATAAATTATAATGTTCTGAAAATAGGTGGTTATAGTAGGAATAAAAACACATCCAGACCATTAACTGTAATGGCAGACTGGGGTAGTGTTGACACATACACACACATATCATATTTATTGACAAGTTACAGCGTTTACCAATTTCTAAAGTTCTGAAGTTGGAAAGTCTGTACCATATGTGGAGCCAAAGGCTAAGGGCAATATTTCACCACTGAGGTAACTTTCTTAACCCATGAATTTACCTGGCAGTAGATCATCTTAAAAAATATCATGTGGCAAGTCTACATTCATGAGCAGTTCTTTCAATCCCCAAGATTACCATAAATTATATACATTGCACTATGCAGACGGAGGTAAAAATCTTTAATACGTTGAAGCATCTCACCTTGCTAAAGTAAACACCTACCTTGTTTTGATTAACAGGAAAGTGATCCAACCAATTTAGAGCAAACTTGGCCATTCTCCACTCAATCAAACACTTACAAAACTTCAGTTAGTTTATCCTTCCAACATATTATGGAAATATTAGTATTTGCCGCACTGAAAAATACTTTTTTTGGCATCTTCATTTCCCATCCCTATTCTAAGATAAACACTGACAGCTGATGGTATTCAGGAACATTGCCATATGTTCCCTTAGAAATGGAATTCTGAAATATGGCTGTTATCCACCAATTGGCATATTTACTAATTAGCCCAAGATTGCTCAAATACATTAATTTCTCTCCCAAGGGAGAATCCCTCTGAAGAATTCTCATCTGATGCATCAGGAACTCCTACTCACCACTTACCCACTCTCACAGTTTCTAATTTAATGGTTAACACAAGGAACCAAGTAACTATCCTAGGGAGCAAAGTCAAACTGTATATCTTTGATTGCTATTTTTTCCAGAGAAGCAATGCAAACAGCACTCATAGAGTTAATATTTGAATGCCTTTTCTAATAAAACCAGCTTCCAGTTTTCCAGTCTTTTGTGCAAGTTTAATAAAATAAATTTTGAATATCAATGGAGTACATTCTATTTTTCTTGGCATGCCTCTGCCTTGCTATGTCCTTCTATTGCAGGAGTCATGCCATAGGGAGAGCACTTTTCCACAGTCCATTGAAGTTGTGCCATAAGGGCTGGAGATGATTTGCTAAAATGCTCCAAAGGTATTCAAATTTCTTTAAAGAAGAAATTCAATTTATGTGCATTTATATTGCAGTGTCTGTCAGGAAGAAAGGTTATAATCACCAGCATATTTTAGATTTACATTTTCTTCTATACATGAGGTAATGGTATTAGAGGTAAACTATGAGGTTTAAAGTTGAATTCAATGTATGGTACTATTTTCATTGCTGCTAAAAGCATGTTTTTGAAGTTCTTGAGGAAAGCATATGTTAGCATATGTTACTGAAATATCAAGAACAGGATGCTGGGTGGCTTAGAGGATAAACCATTTGTCTTTCTTCTCTGCATTCTTATATAAAGTACGGCTGGATTTCATGAGCGAAATGAATAGAGGATTCTCAGCTCACAGATTAGTTCACATCATCAAGTTGCAGCACAGTTTTGTTAAGTAGAGCTATCAGGCGCGCTTCTGAATTAACATACAAGCTAACTGTGCCTTTAGTTGTACCACGGAGGAAGGGAAAAAGAGGGCTTAGAATTTTGTGATATCGGTTATGTAACCCTCAGAAGAACAAATACTCATCAAAAATTAAAAAGAAACCCTGTCTCAACCATATTGCTGTGGGAAGTGCTTCGCCTCATTTTTCTCTGAAAATTTACTTCATTTAAATTTCCTGTGACTGTATTAAATATTTAGATGTTGATATTTTCACTGAGTAGAAAACATTATCACAATTCTTATCAAGTTGGAATCCTTTTAAGCATACGTTAAAGTTATCTGATAATTAAATTGCCATGCTTATCTCATTTAGGACCCCACTAATTATAGCCCAAGTACTTCAGTGGTATATACTGCAACTGGTTTTGGAACTGTAGCTGAATGTCCTCTTTTAAATAAACACTCATACTTGGCTTGTAGCTTTCTTTTATAATTTCACTGCTACCCCTCCAATCTCTGTCAATAAGGGAGTGTCAAAGCTATTATGATGGTTTTTCAAAGCTATTATGATGGTTTTTGCACAGTAAGCTAATTGTATTTTAAGCCTACTTCCAAATGAATTCCCAATAGCTATCCAACTTTGTAAACAGTCATTTAAGCAGCGCTCTCTGGGGAAGCGTGCATGCACACACACACGTGCACTATTTGCTTCATAAATTTCAACAGATAAAAATCCTGTTTCATTTCTCACAGAGTGTTTATTTTTAATACGTTATAACTAGATACTGGGCCAGATACGACAACAACAGATATTTGCTGAGTACCTGACTGGCCCTAGCCAAGATTGGGCTTCAGTCCTGCAGTCAGGTTCATGAGCTCAGACCCCATCACGACTTTTCTGTGAGCAAAGAGTATCAGGATGCAGAAATACTTGGGGACAAGAAAGAAATCTGAAGAGAGGGGCTCTTTTATTTGTGTAATTGTCCATGGTCTATCTATGTCTAAGCCTAATTCACTGAATACTCTTATCCTTGCCCTTCCTCATAGGCTTCTCCTGACTATCAAATCTGATGCAAAACACTGCCATAACATGGGATACTTTGGGATGCCCTCATTGAGATCTCTTTGTGGAAAGTTTTGTATGGTATTTAATACCATTGTGCATTGTGCAAACACACATGCACGCACAAAGCATTTCCCTTCGTGAAGTATGGAAATTTCACTTGGATGCACGAAGGTCCAGGTCCAACGCAGGATATGAGCATCTCCCGAGGAGAGTCAGTCCCTTATCTTCTCACCAGGAAATGGCTAATCAGGTGGTTGGGAGTTCTCCCCATGGAGTGGTCCAACCACATGGGTGGGCCACAAAGTGAACTCTTTATTTCCTATCCCAAGCATTCTTCATTACCATCTTCCCACTGATTAAAAAAACCCAACAAAACACCATCTACAAATATGACTAATGGTGACACAAGCAGTATGTAACAAGGCTATTACTGAAGAAATAATACAGAGGAAAAATAAACTTAGGGTATACTCTGCTATTGGACCATGCGACAAGGAGTTACTATAAACCTATAAACCAGACAACTAAAGCAACTGAAACCAGCGGAACTACCTATAAAACAGGGTAGGAAACACGGGTATGTTTCCCCCATTACTTTGCACAGTCTGAGTTTTGACTATACCTCAGTATGCTCAGCTTTGGAGGGCTTGTTCTGAACGTTTGGCATTCTGTCCCTTTCTAAATAGAGGTAATAATTCAGTAATGCATGCATTATCATTTATTTAGGATCTGAGGACTTTTTATTTCTCTTGTCCATTCCTACCTTCCAGTTATTTTCCAGAGCAGCTCAAGCTCAAGCTTTTGTTTCTTCTCTGCGGTGAAACCAGCCATCATTAAGAAGGCCAATAAACTGCACCTACCCTAAAACACTTTCATAAAAATAAAGTATAAATTTCCAAAAGTGTATGCTTAGAGTCAAAGTTAAAAATCAATCACCAAATTGCCTCCAGATTGCTATTTACATTTCTGTTCACTCATCTGAAGGCCATTTGTTTAGCATCGGAAAATTAAAATGTTGCACATGATTTACCTGCTCTAGACTTGCCCGGGAACTCCTCCAACTTGCACTATATTTTGGTGCAACCAACAGTGGCAAGAGTATTTGTACACAACAGATAATAGCATTCTTACTATGTTGTATTATCTGGGTGGTTTTTGTGCTCTTCCCATTGTCGTTAACAGTCACTGGAAGATATTATTCCCCAGACTCTAGAAGTATTCAAAATTAATCCATCCACTGGGTAATTAATCCATCCACTAGGCCTTCCGTGCATGTTCCAGTCTCCAGTCTACCCAGTGCAATACCAGCAGTGGTTAAAAAAAAAAAAAGAAAAAAAAGCTTCCGACAGCTCAGTTGTCCATAGCAGTACTTAATTCTATGTACAGTTTACTGAGAGAGTAATTGCAAATGGATTTCCAGCAGCAGCAAAGCCAACTTAAGGAGTTCCCATCACCCCCGAGCTGATCACTCCCACCCTGGGCAACAGCTCATTTGCAAAACTCATCCATACATGGTGCTGAGGCCAAAGCTGCATCACCGAAACGATTCAAGTTAAAAAACCAAGCATTTTGCCGCCACAGGAAACATACTGACACCCTACGTGCCTTGCTAACATCAGCAGTGGTGATGTCGTCAGCTGGTGATCAGTGATGATCAGGTTTTCTGAAGGGATCCACGTGAAAGGGGCTCAGCTGGCACATGCAGGCAACAGCAAGATGCAGATCTATGAACGCACTCCTGCGTAAAGGGGATTCAAAGCAGGAGGGGGAGGAAGCTTCAAACAACAACACGAAAGAAAAGTGAACAAACAGAAAGGAAAGATTAGCACGGAGGAAAGGACAGGACAGCATAGACAGTATTAGATAATAGATGCCATTTACAAGAACTCTGCTGACCCTTGAATTTGATGCAGTTTTGAGTAAAATCAGATTGTTTTAATTCTCACACTCATTATATTCACCTGTAATAATAACAAAGATAATCTATACTTCCATATCGTAACCAGAACTGTTGTTTTACCTAGTGCTAAATAATGAATAAAAACAGAAGTAATCCCCTACCAGGCTTCTCTGCATTCCTTCCTACACATTGGCTGTAATGAGCATCTTTAATACTGCTAGAAATTAAGGCTGATTTTCAGCTGATAAGTGCAGAGATGCTCCTGAAACACGAGAAAGAAACAGTGGAGTGATGGGTCCCCGTGCTACTGCTGGCCAAGACTTTTCCAATGAGATGTCTTTCATGAGAAAACACCAACTGGCAGAAAAAGAAATGTTCTGTGGAAGCATTTAGATTTTAAAATAGGAGGAACTCAAACTTTCCAGGTCCACCACAGGCCATGCGGTGTGCTCTGGGGCGCGGCACCGAGGACATCCCTGCTCCGGGACAGCTCTACCACCCATATGGCACAGGAGGTGGGGAGGCCTCAGAGAGAGTAGGGAACATGAAATTTTGGGGTCTTGCTCAATGCCATGTGCAATACACAGGACTCAAGGATACCTGTCAGTGTGTTCAGCCCTCAGCTGCTTCAAATTCAGGAGAAACATGGCCCCAAGGCAGCCATGAGCTAGGGGCTTCCTGCAGCCATAGGAAGGCCAAGAAGCGACTTGAAGCCAGGGTAGCTGAGCCGTCCCATTCATTTTGGGAACATTGTGTTGATCTGATTTCTCTAAACTTATTTCTAACAGGAAATATCAATAGCTCTACATTTAATTCCAGCGAGAAATAAAACCCTTAGCATGTTCCCGTTTCCTCCAGCTGTAGCTACTGAAAAAGAAAACCACCAGGAGATGAGCTGTACCACTGGGAAAGGAAGTTTTCAGAGGCTCAGCAGGCTTGTAAAGGTCTGGCCTTCACTCAGAGCTTTGGGGATGGGGTTTTTCTTCCATTTTTACACATTTTCCTATTTCAGTGTCATTGAGCTTTTTCCCCTCATGATACTAGTATGTGCTGAGCTAAACAGGCAGAAAGACGCTCTATGGCGTTATGGCTGACCCTGGGACAGCTCCTTTCTGTTTTACACTCACTGGTAAGCACACATTGGTATGGTACGACCGGTGTATCAGGAGCTCTGTACCCTTCCTGCCCTCCCTTGATGAACACAGGCACTGCTCACAGCCCAGGCACTGTGGTCCAAGTCCTCCCCAAGGCCTGGCTCCACAACAAGACCTCATGAGCGAAAGAAGAAATAGAGAGTCATACCAGGAGCACGCAGTGGGCTAGGGCAAAAGGAGGAGCGCAGGAAAGGGACTGGAGGAGCAACAGCCTGGCTTGCAGGCTTCCCCAGGCCACCCCGTGCAAGGGCAGAGCAGGGTTTTTCCTCCTCACTCCTGCCAGAGCCTGTCCTTATACTTCCATATGAGAACGTACATTATCCACATTATGCAGCAACACACACTTTCTTTTGCTAAACAGGCACAGTATTTCTAGAGGCAAAAATGATATCCTCCCTTAACACTGGCACTGATGTCCACAAGAAGTACGCAGGCTAAGAAGTTTAGTTTATGTTTAAATTTGATCACTTCCCATCTTATTGCAACATCTAATATTCAAATTCCTTGAAGGCTCCTCAGATGCACTTTCTGATGCCCAGTTCCACCACTTTGAGCAGTAGTTTCTCACATCAGCGATAACCTCTTGCCCTTGCGCTCAGACCCGCACTCTGCCAGGTCTCCAGGCACAGCACAGCCCACTCGCAGCAGCGGTGGAGAAATGCTCCTGCTTCTGAAAAGGCAATTTTGAGTAGGGATGGATTGCGTTTCCTCACATTTGCATTTTCGGTTGTGTTACCAGGGCAGAATACAGTTCCTTTACACTGGCAAAGCAAATGAAGATTTGAATTTATGATGATGCTGTACCTATAAGGATGCAGCCATGTACTTCCACAAGGCTTTATAACACTTGAAGGGTCTGCCCAACCTAAACCTCTTGCAGGACACAGTCTGTAAGCTCCTCCCAGATTGAGAGGAAACTGCAAAATAAGTAATGGTAATAAATCTGCATGCTCATCGGCTGCCCCAGTCTGAGACACATACATTCCAATTACTGACAAGTCTACCTGAATTCAAAACCATATGAAAAAAATTTAGGAGCCCCAAAGAATTTTCCAAAGGCAAATCAATTAAAAGAATGGTACCTTTGAAATTCAAAACAACCCTACACATTTGGACCCACTGAAAGATATTCCATGAGAAATCATAACCACAGTCAGTTCAGCGAGCAGCACAGACACTTGTCTGCACTGTGTTTCGTTGCATCCCTGCACGTGGTACTTCAAAAAGCATGGTAATTTGCAAAAGTAATTTTGTAAAAGCTTCCGTACATCTCCTGTTAAGAGCAATTTGGCTAGTATCTGTTGGTATCTGTGAGCATGCTTTTAGATATTAGACGGATGAGTGCAGACTAGCAGGAGGAAAAAAAAAACCAGAGAGGATAAATACTTGGCAGTTCTTGAACAACTTTCACTAGAGGATTGCAAAGTGATTTACAAACATCAATTAATTAAGCCTCAAAAAGCCCCAGCAAGATAGGTAAGTATCATTACTCTCATTTCACTAATGCGTAAACTGAGACACTGAGAGAATAAGTCTTTCACCCAAGGTCACACAACAAGCAGCTGGCAGAGCCAGGGATAGAAACCAAGAACACTGACTTACCTCGCTCCTTACCTACTAGACCATTATATCTCTCTTAGAACAGTTTAAAGCTTCTCTTGCACTTGATATTAGCAAATGCAATGTCCTGCACACCCAGTGAAGTTTCCTTCTACATTTGGGATCACAAGCCAGAAGACCTCACCGGTGCCAGGCCACACATTACTCCTGCTGCATAACACATGAAAGCTCCTAACCCCTGGCTTCCCAGTTTCTATTGCCCAGTCCCAGACTGGTCACAGGGGCAAAGACTGGAGAAAAAAACCCCAAATCCTACAAAACCCCAGCCTTCAAGGCTGGAAGCACAACCAGCACTGATGGTTTCTGTGCTCTGGCCCTGGGACATGCTGCACTGACCATAGCGTAGGATCACTCAGACATGACCAAAAATAGCACTTGCTTTCTATTGTGGCTCAGCTGAGGAATTGGTCAGATCCACAGACAGTGCTTCTCAGGGTAGGCAGAACATACACATGGATACATGGACTCACGCCATACAGAATAAAAGCCAGGATGGTCGTGTTGATAGCACTAGGTAACACCATACGCTTGGAAAGCAGCACATGTTTCTGTTTTAAACCAGCAATTTTTTTAAAAAAGCCTTTTGATGCCTAGGGTTACTACTGCATACATTACCAGAGATCAGTTTACAGGGATTTAGGACATTACTTAAAAAATTGGAATAGTGTCTAGAAATAGATATTTGCAATATATAATATATGTTCAATATGGTTGCACCAAGACACAGACATTATGTATAAAATATTTCAGAAAACACCTGACCCCTGGTATGAGCTGAAATAAACTCCCAGCAAACAAACAACTCTGAATACATTTGTTTATATACATACATATATTTATATATGTAGACAACCAATGATGACCCCTCACAGGCAAACAGATAAAGGATAGAAAACCTTTGCACTATTGCCCAATAATCCTCAAATTTGGGTGGACCAATGGGAGAAAAGTGCCAAAGCCTCTGAACTATCCATATTCATACAAAAGTGCTCTGTTAATAAAGTTAACTAGTTGGCTGCTGAGATTTGGCAGCTGACTACAGGAAAAACAACAAACCAAAGAAAACCCCACACAACAGTCATGTAGCTACCTGCTGGACAGTCACATGGTCAGGCAACAATTTGTTGTCCACTGACCATAGATATCACAAAAAAGCCATATTGTCCATTTAGCTATTTAAAATGGAAAACAAAAATCACTGAAGAAAGGAAAATACTTGCTGTTTGCCTGTCCTGCTTTCTTGTGGACAGAACGGCAAGGACTGGCAGAGGAGAGGGTATCTTCTTTCACGTGGATCCATCGTTACAGCCAGATTCCCTTGCCAGAAAGAGTGGCTCTCTTTTCAATGTGGAGAATTAGATAACAGACCCAGTGATTTTGCTGCTGAGGAAGGCCCTCAGCATTGCTTGGGCCTTTAGCAATGCGGCTGCTTTAGCATTGCTTGGGTAATGGCTCTGGGAGCTGAACCGAAAACGTTGCAGGAGTTACGTTCTCCCAGACCCTCTGTGAAGTGAGACCCTACAGGAGAATGGGACCCAGGGTCTTCCTGTGCTGCCCCAGGGAGCTGCCCCCACACCCTTCACCTCCTGCATCGGCCTAATGATTTAATCTCACTGTATTTGGTACTTACAATTACAGTGACGAACTAATCAAAACCCATTCTTGGTTACTCGTGGGTGAACTATCAGGTTGTGGATTAACCACTTTCCTCACTAATCCAATGTTCTGCCTGGGGAATGTACACCACTTGCTCCACTCTACAGAAATCCATGTATAGGCAAATGTACACAATTTGTCCTTAGAGACTAATTTACATAGGTTTTATAATATAGGAGGCTTTGCTTTGCATTTGCCTTGCCCCACCCATGCCCTGGCTCACAGAAGACTGACAGAAGACAGACGGACAGAAGGAAGCCAACATTCCCACTCTGCCCTCTGTGCACCCTCATTTTTATTCCTTACAGCCAATGCCACAATCTAACTGCAAACCCAATCCGCTAGGCTAGCACATCTGTAATACGAGAAACATAAGAAACAACTAAAATCCAGGCAATCCACACATAAGATAATTTTTTACATTTATCCATTTATGCGTAAAGTGATATTAGTAAAACTGTTGCTTTTATAAAGCAATTGGCTAATGTATTTATGTGCAAAAAAGGATATATGCGGTATGCTCAGCTATTGCAAATAATTCTGGTGTGCTCCCAAAGAAAGAATTTTGATTTAAATTATTTATTCAAGATTCCATATTAAATCATATAATAAAATACCATTCCTACACAGAAAATAGATTTATTGCATACAGATGTGCTAAAAGCAAAACATCTGCACACGAAAAATCATCAATACCATGATATTTTATCTGCTTTGTGCAGATAAAGCAACCAACTAATTGCTTTCTGAAAAATTCAGGGCAGAAATTTAACGTACCAAATATTTATGGGTTAAAAAGAAATGTAGTAATTACAGAATCCCGTACCACTTCCATTTGTACATAGTATATTGGGTCTATGCACATGCCATCAGACCTCAAGTAATGCTTTGTAGATTGATGAAGTCTGACTCAAACAATATGTCACAACAGGAGCCTGACAACTGAAAGCATGCTTAATGTAAACTTGTAAAGTCTTCGAAAAGAATGCTAGATTTTTAGCCAGTTAATGATTTGAGCAGTAGTTTCTTTTTACTGCTACTGAAATGAAATACTTCAGTAAACCTCCCTTCATTTACAGATGTCCTTCTAGATCAAAATCATGCACCACTTTTGCTGCTTTTACAAAATGGGATGAAACAGAGCCGGATCTTTTACTTCTTCCTAACTGGCTGCAATTAGTAGATAGACATTATTGAACAGGACTATTGAATAATTTTCTCCCCAGCCTAATCTGTTTTGCAGATTTCTCAGTAAAAAAACGTAAGCCAACCACCTTAGCAAACAACTCCATTTATTACTTTTGATGGAAAGGTTCATAACATCTTGTAATGCGTATGCATTTTGTTTCTGTCTGGCTACTAGACACTGAAGTCATTGGGGACATTTATTAAAATGCATTCAGCTTCTCTTTAGTATGATGTTAATTCTGAATTTATGCTTCCATAAAGCACTATGTACAACACTATAATGACACTTGTTTAGTACTTTATCCATGTACAAAATTATTGGCTGTAAAAAAATTCAAGGAATATAGAGAGTGGTTGAGTAGTGTTGAAAAAAATATCTTATAAAGGTAAGAAATCTACTGAAGTTTGGGGAAATTATTATTGCTTATTTTTAAATATACATTTAAAGAGCAAGGACATAGGTGGAGAAATTTGATTATTAAATTTAATTTTAAGTCTCCTTTCCTATATAAACTAAATATCTATGAGGATGGTTTTTGTACTGTAGGAAGGGATTTTAAAATTAAAAAATTGTGCTACGTTTTATCTTAAGATGTTCTCTTAAATATTTGATGGATGCAGGTGCCCGACTCTACAGCTTACATGACACATCTGATCTTCTCAGATAACAATACTACCGTCCTCATTTTTATTTAATAAATCCTCTGTCAAAAAAAAAAGAATGGTTTCTGAGTAGAGTGTGTATAATTTGAAGGAATAGGCAAATTGCAACACTTGGGCAGCTGTTACCGTACCTAGACAAGACATTGTACCAAAGCTGCAGCTGTCTGTAGGAAGGATAGATACAAAGGTGCTAACATTTGGTTTATGATCGATGAAGAAAAGACAATGAAAAAGATGTCAATATACCAGATATATCTGGCCTATAGCATCAACCTGGAAACCAGCCTCACTGGACAAATTTCCCCAAGGAATATTCCACCTAGTCATCAAAGGCAGGGATGAGGAGAGCTGCTTCTTTCCCACTGTATTTCTGAAAGGTATCGCATTTCAAGCCATTTAAGGGGGAGGTGGCCTTTTAAACTGGGTCTTGGAACTGTTATTGCAACAGCCTGAATTATCAGCTCTTTAACTCTACTTTTTCCACATGTCCAAAATCCACGTGGCCAGACTTTTGCTTAAAAAAAAAAAAAAAAAAAAAAAAAAAAGCAGCAGCCTCATACCAGAAACTGTTAATTTGTCAGCTGTAGCATCAGAGGCAGTTTCCACATGCCTCTCCAGGCCTTTGAAACTTACAGATGCTCTTTCTTCTGGCATGTGTAAGGTGCTTGGATTTATGCTATTAGCATTGCAAGCTCCGTTTGAAATCTTGCCTGGCCTCTACATAAGCGTATATTTAAAAAGAAAAACTAATACTTTCTATCCGCCTTATTTGGCAAACCATTCAATATATTAAGAATCAAACGAACATATTAGCACATTTAGTATTACAAAATGTATGTCAAATGCTCCTACATTAAGAAACTGGGTAACAAGCAACATCAATATTATATTGTACATAATTCAATAAAACCAATAGCTAAAGAAATTCAGGGTTTTATTTTGCTGCATGGAATCATGAATGCCTCGATATTTTCAAACGAGATATTTTGTCAGTGTTGCTGCTATCTAATAGTACTTGTTTGTTTTGGGAACCAGCTTTTACTACAGCTGAAATGAGCTGAGAATTTGAAAGAGGAATAAAGACAAAGGTCTAGTTTCCAGATTTTTTAGGGGAGGTGATATTCCTTTGAGGACAGTGGAACAAGCGCAGTGCTGCAGAGGAGCTGGAGAAGGGGAGCAGAAAATGGCTATAAACCAGCTATCGGTGGCTTCTTCGGCACTTGATGATTCAGGCTTTAAAAGCACAGCGCCAGACAAATGCCTTGATTTGAGCATATAAACCGCCAATGTTAGGACTCAGGATGGTAAGATAAGGGTGAACAAACTGATATCTCTGATATCTCCTGGAGCCTTGCTGTGTTCCAGCTTTTCCTTAGTTGCAAACTCAATGCCTTTCCTCCATGGCACTCTTCCAGTCTGAGGAGAGGTTTCTGCTCTGCAGTGCTGCCCATACATACAATCCATACGTGCGTTTGTAGGGACGCGTGGATGGGCTATATTGCTGAAAACAGTCAAGCAACCTTTTCTTTTCCTTTCCCCTTGCCCATAATTACAGCGTCTCATTGTATCTTAAGCTAGAATTTAGGCACCTCTGAATATACGCATACAACATGGTACAATACGACTGTTATCACAGCTGGGCTATTTGGGTGTTATCACAGGTTGAGTACATTACTTAGTTCAGTAGCACGTGGATGCTCACTATATAGTCACACAAAGACCACAAATGGAGTCACGTATTTGTATATCTTCTTGTTCATGTATGTTTAAAAGTAAAGAAATAAATAAATGAAATAGCAGAACAGCAACCGGAACCTTCACAATTATCTAGAGAGTACCTAACAACACTCTTGATTCAATTCTTAAGTTTGGAAATGAGAAGGTTGCTCTAAATCATTCACCAGGTGCTCAACAAACAAACAAACATTTAGAGAAAGCTCAATTTGCACCTTCTGGAAATTGCTATGTTTACCATAGCAATGTACCCAGTTAAAACTCACTTTCCTGAGGGATCTGATCACTCCGATCCCCTGCCATAGCAGAACTTCAAGGACACTGCAGTTTGGCATTAGAAGCAAGAGAACTGCAACTATACCGACTGTGGATGCAGTGAGCCACCCAGGCCATGTTAAAGCACACAGGAGTCACCAGCCCAGGTAAAATAACATCCTTTCTTTTCATTGAGCAAGAGCTCGCTGAGGATCTCAGCCTGCAAGTCTCATGCCTCCACATAGCTCTTTAGCCTTCTGTTTTGTAATTACATTCGATTTTGTAATTTATGAATTGTTTTGTGATGCCTGCCCTGCTTTTTGAAATGCATACAGAGCATCCAGCTCCTCACAAAGGCCAGGTGTGCCGTGGCACTCTGTGCTGGGGCTGTTTTATTCATTGAACTTCACAACTGTTTTCACAAAGGAAAGGTAAATGCCTGCAAAGTTTTTGTTTAGCATCCATTTCATTGGTACTTCTATTAAGCATGAATTGCTGCAATTAATACAAGGAGGTAGAAACAAATCTTTCAGTAACGGAGCTTTGGACAGCCACGTTGTGCATTTAAGTGTTTCCATCTAATCGCTCCATGTATTTGCCATTAAATCCTTCTTCTGTGTCCCCATGCTTATTGAGGGGTAAATCTATCCTAAACAGAACTAGGGATACAGAGCTCAAAAGGAAATGCTTGGATATAAATTATCTCATTTCCTCTCTCTCCTAGGACCATTGTTGCCCACTACTTAAAATTATGACTGTTTATATTCTTTTCTTCCTTTTTATCCACTTCAGATAGAGCAGGCCAGTTTCTACACAATCCAACTTTGAGAGCTTTTTTGGACAAGACGGATTATGTCGCATCACTTGCGTAAGAATGGGAGTTTCTATCACCAGAACAGAAGCATAACATGTACTCATTCCTGGAGACAAACCGTGCCATGTCCTCCGTCCCTACAGCCCTGAGCAGACATAGGAGTTAAAAGGACATTTGCAAATCCAGGTCCCATATTTTGTGCCCCGTTGTGCTACCTGAAGGCCAGTGGTACAAGAAATCTTTTCAAAGGAGGATTCTGTCCTTCATTTATTGTATAGACCTTCAGAAGCAAGAAAATGACAGAAATGGGCATATCCTGTGAATAACGCTTTTCATTACAATTTTGCCAATCGCATGCTTTGATGTCAGAGGAATAGATGTTGTCTTCTTACAGCACATTTATGCTTCATTAGAAAATAAATACTGCCAAGAATGGACTGTGATATGTGTGACTAAAGATCATTCCTAGCCCTGAAGTAGCATACTGCAATTCCATTTGGTGAGAAGGGTTTGAGGAGAAGACACAAGTACTCTGACAGCTGGGCACTGGGTTTAAGCAAACCTTGAGAAAGCTCTGGGAGACCACCTTCATCATAATTCTTCGGAAAACCATTCCACATGCTGACACTCATGCTCAACTGTTATAATCCAAATTTAAAACCCATAAAAGAACCCAAGATTTGGGAATCTGAAAAGCCTTATTCTTTAATACATGTTTTAAGGAAACACTAGCAAAAATTTGGATACAATCGGATTCTAAGAACCCCAGCCATATCTCCCTGCTGTGAAAATGGTTTTGCTGCAAACTGTGAAAGAATATACAGTCTTTCATTTATCATTATTATTTCAGGAACTGAAAAAACATCATCTTTTAGTCACAGATTGTGATGGTGTTATCCATTTTATGTATGTGTGTACCTACACGTGTGTGTGTGTAAATAAAACCAGATTAAATAGAGCAGGTGTGTAAACATGTAAGTACATATGCAGTAAGGACAGGTAAATGTCAGCAAGCCCTACCTTAACTGAAACAAACTGCCAAAATAAAACATTTAACATAGGGCTGCAGACCAACTCCTCTTTTTTTTTTTTTTGCCATGTTCCAGAAGTCTTTCCCTAGCAGCCCATTACATTTCTTCCTGTATTTTTCTGTCCATGGTCTCAAATTTGGCTAAGTCTTGCCAAGGGAAATGTAATGACACTAATTTTATTTGATGTTGTCAATCAGCATTTAAAAAACATTTTACTTTTAAACTCCTCTAGCTCCTATTTCAAGCCTTTTTTAATGGCTATTATGATTTCAATCATTTGAGGAAAATGGATGGAGGTAAAATAGCAAAAAACATAAGAAATTGCTAAGTTCAGCAGCACAATTAATGCAGTCATCATTGGCAGGTTGGAAGAAGACAATCAACAATCAATGGCTGGAAGGTGACCTGGCTTCACAGCTTTCTGCCATAGCAATCAATATTATTCCTACTGCAGACAGGCTACTCTAGATATGTGATGTTTCGTCTCAATGGCTTTTATTCTTGTATAAATACTTTAAATAAATAGCACAAGAAGAACACTTAGGGATACTTTAAATTACATCCATATCATGCAAAGGTGAAAGTAGTTCCACTTGGTAGAGTTTGCCCTTCTGTCCAAGACAAGATACTTTAAAAAGGAAAAAAGGAACTTGATAAAGTGTTATTTACACACTGTACAAGTTTGCATTATGCTGTTTTCGCACTATCAGAAACCATTTCCAGTTTGATAGAATCTAGCCTTAGCAAAAAGGCAAATTCTTATAATTTCTTTTGTTTCCAACTGAAACTTCATGGAGCATCGGTTCTGTTTACTTGTTATTTTAATAACAACAAAAACAGTCCCAAAGCAAGTACCATTTGTCTAGGACACGTTTGGTTTTTTTACTTCATAAAATACTGTATAATTCCATTAAAGATTATATCGGATAAACATAAAAAATTCATAAAGAAAGCTTTATCCTCCATCCCTTTTTTCTGATATGTAAACAGATTGGAAAATTATTGTGCAGTTGTTCTGAGATAGAAAATAATACAAAAATATTGGCAAACAATTGCTTTGGGATGTTGTTGACTAGTAATATTACTTACGTTTGGACCAATTTAGTCAGGAGTGCATTGGGCAGATCCTTTACAAAGACAGTTCTTCAATTTTTTCCATATATGCAAGGTTTCCCACAGCATTAACAACATCTTTTTCATCTCTACACCCAGACTAGCTTCTACAGAAGCCCGTGGGAGTCTTTCCATCAGCAGACAAAGACAGAACTGTGAGTTTCTTTCAAGTGCACTCTGTTAATTTGAGACAGGCTAAGAAAATCCCCTTACAACTCTGAAAAAAAAAAAATTCTAGTAAGCTTGTAACTAACTTCCACGCCAGGCACAATATTCTCCAGATACGTCCCAAATAAAAGCAATAAGATAAAATTCTTAAGATAGAATGTATTTGTAAGGAACAGTAACACACTGTTTAATTATATGAAATCAAATATTTGAATGGCAGTGCATGACCTCACAATTACTGCTTGAAAACATACTTCCAATTATCTGAACAAATGCATCTCAGTAGCTCCTTATGGTACACAGATTGCGAGACAGTTAGGCACCTTCTTCAAAGCCCTGAACATGGGGTGACCCTGACCACAGAGAGATTTGTCCCCAAGGCTGAGCACTACCATGCTAGCAGGTCTGAGAGGAGCAGCTCATTGCTTCGCCATGCACAGATTACGTGCGGAATCACAGACACGTGGCATGAGTTGCGGTATTATTTTCAGATTTGTTTTGTGGTGGCTATGTTTGTAGCAAATACTGAAAACAGTACCCTAAATACTGAAAGCATGCCCATGGCCCCCAGGGATAGACAAGTACATTTTATAATCAAATTACTATATGCTTCTGGCCCTTAATTCAACAAGCTGCACCAGTACATGCTTATATCCTTACATAAGGGTATATGTAAGCACATGCTTAAGGATAAGCACATCACTAGATTTTTTTGTATAACCAGAATCTGCGATAAGAAGAGCAAAATAAATAATTTGGACGTGTGATATCTTTAGGAGGAGGACAGCAAATCTCATCCAAACTAAAAAAACCCCCTAGACATTAAACTTCCAATACTAACCAAATGCCTGTTTCAAATTATGCCCCAGTCCTGCACCAATTCTTTCAATCTCAAAAAGCTTTAGCAAAAAAAAAAAAAAAAAGAAAAAAGTTAAAAGCCAAACAGAATGGAAGTATATACTCAGTAACATTATTTGTCTTACAGTAGTTAATGTTACATTCCTTTGGCTTAAGAAAAAAGAAAATCTTATTCAAATTGCTTTGTTAGTGGAAGATTATAAAATATCTATTGAAAGTACAGAACATTTTTGCCTCTGATTAATAGTTTTTTTAATTGCAAAGGAGGTTCATCACCAAGCTTTCCTGTTGCTAGAGTCTATTAAAGAACCCCAAAGTTGCTGAGCAATGAACTTTTAACAGCCGATAAGCATATGCAAGAGTAAGGCCTGGTTTTAAATGCACAGATGTAAGTTATCAAAAGTAACCATTCATTTGATGTCAGTGTTAATATTCTCAACTTGATACACTTTTGATGACTAACTACTTGACTTGTATTCTTAAAAGAGATAGCCTTTGACTCATGACACTCAAAATGAAGAATGGCAACTAGAGTTTCAGTTCATCTAAGCACGTCAGTAGTCTTACCAACTTTGATTAAACTACTTACATGTTTAAAGTTGGGCAGATGCTTTATTAACGAGCTGGATCGTGCACAAAACCCAGTAAGTATAGTCAAATTTCCTCACGTTTCATTATATAGAAATCAAGGCATAAAAATTTTTAATGAACATCAGAGAACTGTGTCAGCATTGTTCTAGGAGAACTACAGATTTGTACAGTTTAGATATGTTCTAATTTAAAGATTTCCACAATAGGGAATTAAAAAGACCTGAATTATAATTCCTTTAATGGCAGATCACTTGATAACACTGCCATCTCAAGCAGTTCTATTTTAAAATGCATGGTAGTGCAGACAAATACTTTTTGAAGGAAAAGTGTTTAACATTATCTTTCAACTTTGTCTAATTAGCTGAATACTGTGTTTTTTCACCCTGCAGCTCTTAAAAAGCTGATCTAATTTCACAATGAACACTTAATGCCATTATATTTGGAAATAGTCGCATTTGCCAACTCTTGTGCAATCACCATTCATCCTGCTGCACTCACCCCTTGCTTCTGTTTCCTTGGGAAGGATTCTCTACTTTCTGCCTAGATAAGCTCCTTCCATTAAAACAACCGTTTTGCTGATTCGAAAAAACTAAGTCAGAAAAGTTATCCTCGTACCACTACATACTAGCTCCTTTTCAAAGGGAGGATGTTTGTCCTCCACATGCACCTTCCATCTCTTCCATCCTTGGAAGCTCTCCAGCCACACTGAAATTCAGATTCAGAGGAGATTCCATGCTCACGGTGTGCCCCTTTGCAATTGCTGAATCACAGAGTCACTCAGAACAGACAAGGTGGGAAGGGACCTCTGGAAATTGTCTAGTCCAACCCCTTGTTCAAGCAGGGTCAGCTGTAGCAGGGTGCCCAGAACTGTGTCCAGTCGGTTTTTGAATATCTCCCAGGGTGAAGACTCCACAACTTCCCTGGACAACCTGTTCCAGTGTTTGATCACCCTTATGGTAAAAAAGGTTTTCTTATGTTTAAACAGAATGTCCTGTTTGTCCAGTCTATGCCCATTGTCTCTTGTCTTTTCACCGGACACCACTGTGAAGAGCCTGGCTCTCCATCTTCTTTACTCCCCATGCCATCAGGCATTTATTCACACTGATGAGGTCCCCCTGAGCCTTCTTTTCTGAAGGCTAAACAACCCCAGCTCTCTCAGGCTCTCCTCATATGACAGATGCTCCAAACCCTTCATGATCTTTGTGGCCTTTTGCTGGACTCACTTCAATATGCCCACATCTCTTGTACAGGGAAGTCCAGACCCGGACACAGTACTCCAGATGTGGTCTCACCACTGCTGAGCAGAGGGGGAACACAAGTCCTTACCACCATTCGCAAAGTAAGTTTATCATTCCCAAAAGCCAGCACGCCACCCAAGTCCTAGGCCGTGAGCACGCACTTCCTTCCAAGGCCAGCCCCGTTAGCAGACTGATGACTAACCCTACATGCCTGTGACCGCTCCCCTAGCAGAGGGTACAGGCACTTGACAGAGCTCAAGCAAAATGAACAGAACTAGCTTACACAGTTTACATGACTGGTCTACGCCAACGCAGCCGCGCTCACCTGATGTGAACCAAGCCCCCGGCAGACCAGCAAAGGTGGTAAGTTCTGGGAATCCACTTCCAGGAGCAGCGGCTTCTTTCAGTGAAGCAGCTAGTTTTTGAAGAGGAGGTCTCTCCACAGCTTAACTCATTAGCAGTTTTGAGCAGACTTTCTGAATAATGACAGACTTCACCTGATGATATGTTCTCAATCACTCCAAAACCAGGGAAGGCGAATTTGGCAGCGCTGGCAATACTACTCCACATCTCTGAAAATATGTCTGTAGTGACATGCACGACTGGGGCTGCCTGCGATGAAATACTAATGCAATTGATTAATCATGACAGCTATTAAGCATTTCACCAGTTAGGAGGATAAACACATTATACACTAAAAGGAGACATTGCCTCAACCTTTCTTTGACTCTATTACTGCAGAGAGAGAGCAGTTCCCAGCTGGAGAAAGGGGCCCTCAGCACCTATAAACTGCCCGAGACACGTCTGCATACATTTTAGACAAACATTTCTTCGAAGCCGGGCAATTGTTTTTTCTTCCATTTTCATTTTCCATTTGCTTGCTCAACCTCTGCAGCCCCTTTGTTGCCTGGTAATAGGTGAGATAGGCAAATACAGGCTCCGGGCACTGGAACGAAAGGGCCTTTCATGTTGTCGGCACTGCAGAATGAGCAAGCGGTGTAAGCCCTCTCTGCAGTTTACATACTGTAGTGGCCTGCTATAGAAACTATGTAATTTGGTTTGCTTTGTTATTTGATAAACGGCAAGGAAAGCTTTGTAGCATGTTGACTGACCCTACTTGTAAGGTCATAGGCCAGCGCTGGAGTGAGAGGACACAGCCGTCTGCGTGGTCCCAGCATGCCTCAAGATTGCCTGGGAGAAAGCAGGCTTTATTAGAGGTACAAAGAGCTTGCGATGAAGAGCAGCAGCTCTTAATCAGGAAAAAATATTGGGGGAGTTTTCAACAAAAAGATACCGAGAAGCCTTAATGTGCAATGTAGCACATAATGCACAATATAGAACAGCGAGTCATATAAATGATACTTCCTACTTACAGATCTATGGTCTAGCCCACCGTGGATTGCTCCTTTTTTGACCCAGTCCTACACACTTTTTCACCCTGGACAGGCCTGTTCAAAACACAATTTGTAACACGGAGTCTTTCATTTATATGTGAGAAAATATATTTGAGTGAAAGATGTGTTCACTTCACTGAACTGTTACTTGTGGCAACACCCAAGGAGGGATGAATAAACAGAGCATGGAGAAGATGCAAGTCAGCCTGTTCGTATCAGCTTTTACCTCCAGGGGCCACTTGTGACACACATTTGTTAACAGGAGACTATGCCCAACAGTGGCTCTGAACAAGGGGGACTTTGGGACCCAAATTAGTTGAAACACGTGGAGATGGAAGATAAAAGGTATTTTAGTCAACAATTTCCATCCCTGCCATGTTCTCCCCCTGCTCCCGCTCCCCTCACGCACCTGTGGGATCACAAACTGGGACCTTCCTTCAGCAGGTCTGAATTGGCTGATACATATTTTAAAAAGCTCATAAAAGATAGTAAGGAAGAGGCTGCACAGCGTCAGCATGCTGCAGCGCAGTGGGCAGACTGGGTAGAACCAATCTGAAACAGAACTGTCCACCTAGGATTAAAGAAAGACTTTGAATCGGAGCACAGTTACAGTACAAGCCACTGTATTTTTACATATAGCATTTTTTTTCCCCCATGGAAATATCTGGCTTACTCTAGTTCAAAGCCCTGTATTTCCTATGTACAGTTACATCTGTCCTACTGCTGAGAACTCACTGACACGAGCGAGGACCTGACTCCATAGACTCCGTGGAGATATCAAGTTAATGGGAGTAGCTACTGCATAAGAAAAATTTGGCTCTCAACTGCAGAGTACACAGAACAAAAATTCAGTTGTCATTTTATTCAGTGCCTTCTGATATACACTTAACGTAATACTCTAAGATGAGTACAGATTATTGGCTTGTACCATCATGCAAAGCAGGGCAAATCCAAACTCACTCTATAACGAAGGGTGGGAAGTTTGCAGAGATAGCAAAGGAACCGGGAGGACCCTGAGCCACACAGACCAGCTGGGGAGATGCTGATCACACGCCGCTCCAGCTCAAGGAGCGGGCTCAGCACTCGACATGAACCTCTTGTCAAACGACAGATGCGTTACAGAGGAATAAAAATCAGTGCATGGGAAGCCTGCACATTAAAGCTGGAATTTACACCTACTATTTTAATAGCAGATACAAGGCAGATGACACAAGACAAACGGATTCCTCTTCTGAATTATTTGGCTTGCTTCTTATTTATTTTACTTCATTCTGTACCAGCTCAATTTTGTGAGTCAGGGAGAAGCACTAAGTGGAAATTCCTTGTTAATCACTTGGTCAGAGCTGGACTACAGAGACAGTCTTACCAAGAATCTCTTAAAACACAAAAAAACAAGGGCTGAATCTCTTAAAACACAAAAAACCAAGGGCCCAGGAAAACTCACCTGGAAGCAAGCTGTTACAAAGGGGGCAGCAAAGTTTGACAAGCAAGGAATGAGACTTAATTACAGCTAAAGGAGGGGAAGAAAGGAAGAAAATAAATGCTATTTGGGAACACACAAAACATAAATAACTCAAAATATGAAATATTTATTATCTGTAGCTGTGAGGGGTTATTTGGGAATATTTTATTGCTCTTCCTCTGTCCCCAGTGCTTTTTATGGGAAGGGAGAAAAAGTGGAATACTTCAAAGGATGTGAATCAGGAACAGGAGAAAAATGGGGGAGGGGGCGTAATTCATGTACTTCTGGTCTTTCTTTCATTCTCCGACTCATTCCATCTGAGCCTTGGATCTTACTCAGGTTGAAAAGCCAATGCACATAGATTTGGAAGCAATGGGACTACTCTCACTCCAAGCGGTGGTTAACTCTCATTATTAGGATACTGGATTTGGGGTAACGGAGGGCTCTCTTCTCTGGCTCTGAAAGCCTCCCTGTTCTGGGCAGCAGGAGGGGAGGTATCACCAGCAGGAGGTGTGGATGTATCCTTATTCCCTTTTCAGGGGTCAGGCTGCCCACATCCTACCTGCAGCTGTAATATGCTTTGAAAAGATGCAGCATATATGCATATAAGCCCTCCTTCAGTTACTACAGACGAGGGATTCAGCTTACTCCTAGCCTCTTTGAGGTGTCAGGCTTACTGAATTACTGAGCTTCTCTGCTCCTTTGAGCATGCTTTCAAAATAAGTACTAGCTAGTCTTTAAGTATATGGAGCCTCTATATTAAGCAATACTCACTGCAGTATCCGGGTTCTGTTGATTGCAACACCACTATCCTCCCTTTCATCATTGCCATAAAACCCACAAACTTTCTGAAAAAATAAATGCATTCTGGATTTTTTTTCCTTTTTCTCTGATGCTAACTTTGTTACACTTAAATTATTTTACATTTTTCTCCACAATCAGGTAGGCTAAAAATTTTTGTGTATTTTAAATGAGATCTTAAAGCTGGCGTCCAAGAAAAGTGTCAGTTGTCATAAGACATAGAGAAACGCATAGAAGTTGACAAAGCTGGAATCTTCATTCTAAAAGTGCATTGTAATCGTGAAGCGATCGCTGCAATATCCACCTGACTAACCAGTATTATCTTCATGTAGGGGGAAAGGGCTAAATCCAGAAAGGGACGTGTGTACTACTGAGCCAAGCAGTGCAGCCTCTGACTCCTGCTGACTGCGGCGAGCCCAGAATTTCACTCCCTTGTGACGCTCTGCAGAGCTGAGCCTAACGTAAATTCAAAACCGAACAAGTCATCAAAACTGCTGTATAACTTCACACACTGACACATTTGCTAAGGTGTTTAAAGTTTCTCTTCTATTAAATACCATGGTTATTCATGCCAACCTGCTTATTCACGTAAACCTACCCTCCTTTTAAGCTTTCTTTCCCTTGAGAACACTAAACACTCCTATGTGCCCGTATCTTTAAGTTAAATAAAGAATTGCAAATGCCTGTCTTCCAAAGGAAATGCTGTACAGAGACAGGGCAGTGGGGGAACTACATTAACAGAATCCTGACAAAAGAGAACAGTTTAAAGCAATACAGATAGGACAAAATGAGAGGTATTCAAGAGTCCCCTGTCCGTCTTCAAACATCCTAAAGAATTCTAAAGTGCATTTAAAACAGAAAATTCTTTTTATTACCCTCAAGATGAACTAACACTTTCAGCATTTTGGTATGGAGGTACTGCATAGCTACGGTCTCCAGCCAAAGATTTGAGGAATAACGTAGCGCTGTAGGACCTTTCAAAACTGCTGCTACCACACTAGAGACAGCAGAATCCCTTTATATACGCCAGCATACTTGTATTAGCTGCTCCATCAGAGGGGTAAAAGCAAAGTCAGGTGTACCGAGCTAAAAACGTGTGTCTGGGTGCAGATAGGTGCCTGGGCTCACCACCACCAAGTGCAGACCCACTGGCCAGATATTCATCCAAACCAAATCAACACAGAGACTCTCCAGCCTGAAACAAAGAAAATTACTGCTTATTCCCCCAAGGGTACTTGCAGATCACCTCAAAGAGGAAGCCCCTTCGCCAGTAGTGTCCTCATGTGGTATGGCTGCCTGTTGTCCAGGCCAAAAGAAGGGGCCATCGCAACACGCCTGTTGTTGAGCGTGCGGGCCGGTTGCTCCCTGAAGGACAGGGATCACATAGCTGGCAGGGCAGGGCCCGTCCCATGGCACAAGGTGACAAAGCAGAGCCGAGATCAGGCCAGGAGATCAGTTGAGCGGTTGGGTTCTGGATCAGTGCTCCATGGCCAGGCAGGGGCATGGCCGAGCCGGAGCCCAGCCCTCCTGCAGCAAAGCTCAGGCAGGACTGGCAGCCCAGGGCTGAGCTGAACCTGAGCACCTGGGCTGGGGGCTTGGGGAGGACCCAGGTGAGGCTGGTCAGGGCCATTGAGTGCCCTCAGGGCCCTGACAGCTCCAGCCCTTTATCCCAGCTATAACACACCCAAAGCTTTCCTTCTGCAGTCCAGGGGAAAGGAAATAAGCTATGCACTTCCACTGGGAACGGTCTGTGCCCATCTGATAGCAAGGGGGGGACAGTTTGATCCTTTAGCCAGGCAACGCAGTCCACGGTCTGGTGTTCAAACCTGAAAATAACTTGATAGATATAACTTGAAATAGACTTGAAAATAACTTGATAGAAATAACTTGAACATAACTAACAAATTAATTGTGGATTAAGGTAGGATGTGAATTTAATTTGCTGCAGCATTGCAAGGCAACTGAACTAAGCCCAGCTAGAAAAAAAGCACTTTTAGTGTCTGGTCCCTGGCTGCAGCTGAGACAGGTTAGGAGGTGATGGGTGTCTTCCCCCATGCTGCTCACCTCCACCGAGCCCTCTGGCTGCTCCCTCATCTGCTCTGTCAAAGCCATTGACTTAGGAAAATGAAAAGTGTTTAAATTAAACCAGATAATCCTGACAAAATACAACAGAGAAACGTGCACTGTTGTGCCAGGAGATACGACGGCCAGTGACCTTTAGTAAGGCGAGCGTACGTGTGCGTGGGGGAAGCTCCTGAACCTCCTAACCCCGCTCAGCTCAGGCAGGACGGTGCAGCTGGCTCTGCCCAGCTGTGTCCCCTGAATTGCACAACTTGGCTGTTTTCATCTTCCTAAGCCAGATGTCCCTGGTCAGTTCCATGCTCACTGGGATATCCCACTGACTGGATCTGGTTAGGTACCTACTCATAAATAATCCCTTGAAATACAGATAAACAGTCTCTGCGGGAAAAAAAAAAAGAGTAGTATAAAACATAACCTGAATGCTGCTTGCGTTATTTCCCATGTAAAACACTAGGCCAGTATTGAACAATTATGCAAACTTTCCGAGGGAACTGGCCATAAACCAGTTCTTTTACCAGGTGTCAATACCACAGCCAAATAAAATCTTTACACATTATATTGATCTGCATCTATCACATCTTGATCAAAGTTTCCTGCCTTCTGTTAAGGTGCTAATGATTTCCTAAGCAAAATCAAACACAGTTACTTCAACTGTCTGAACAAGTTAGATGAAATCACTTTAATTGCTGACTTTGATGCATCTTTTCTTGCATACCAATTTCAGTTAAGTAAGATGGCGAGCAAGCATTACATTATGAAAAAAGGCAGTAGCAGAGCCAGCTGCAGGTAATCTTGCAAAAAGCGTCTCACTCATTCCTAAGTCTCCGTTCTAGGAACTTCCTTTTTGTTCCGTGTTCAGACAGACCTACAACAAGAGGTCTGGCTCCACAACTAATTCTTCAAGGCCCAAATAAATAAGACTATCCCATTTTCCTATTTGTATTTTGTATCCTATTTTGTATCCTATTTTGTATCCTATTTGTATTTTGCTATAAATACAAAGATTCATACTTTTTTCACACGATAACACTATTATTATCTGCTGCTTCTAACTCGTCACCTTTTGCTCAGATCTAAAGGGGAAATCTGAAGAACAAAATCAAAACTTAAAGATGTAGACGGAAAAAAGTTTTGGAATTTATAGGCCTAAAGTGACTTCTCAAAACAGCTGTGGCACATGCTGGCCCCAAGATGTCCCAGTGCCTCAGTCCTCGGCAGCATCTCTTCTACGTGGCTCTGCCTTTGCCTCTTTAAAATCCCATATGGAGAGGCTCATGTTTTCTGTCTGGGTTTGCAATGTGATGAAAGGGAAAAATTAAAGGGAATGGGATTCTTATAGTAACATATTTGTATTGCTATTGTTAAACTTGTGTCGAGAGCTTAGAACTTGGCCATAGAAAAATTTGTACTTGGAGGAAATCTGGAAAGAAAGTGCTTGGCCCTGGAGGGAACTTCATAAAATACCAAATTAAGAAATGTCAATTGGGTTCTTAAATTACGCAAAGGCAAAGCAAATAAGATACATCAGTGGCTTCAAGTGCTCTTTTGTAATCAAATGATTTGTGTTTCCAACCTCACATTTGGCAAGTAATTAATTCCTTCTGCAGATTTATTTTGTATGTATTTTTTGCATTTTTAGAAAAAGATAGAATGCTTCATAATGTAGTAGAATATAAATTATATTATTATGGCATGAATTTTTTAGTCGGTCTGAATTTTTTTTGTTTTGCTTTGTAGAATACGTAAGCGCTCTTGCAAATTCTTTCTCCAATTTTACAATTTGCATCTTGAAAATTTTATCTCTGACACGTTTGCTTAATTTTTTGGATGACTGCCATTGTGTGCACAAATTAGGCCTCCTGTTTTGAAGTGCCAAGCCCCTTATCCATTACATTTCCCATTGCTTTCAACAACCATTCAAGCTGGGATGTAAAGGTCCTCTGCACTGTGCAGGACAGGGCCATCGGGTCACATGTGCATGTCAAGGAGTTCAACATCTAACCTGCCACTTAGTTCTCACAACTACTGCTCGCGAACTTTCAGTATTTGCACACACGGATATTTCCCACAAAAGAATAAATTAGAGAACGATTTTCAACTCCAGTGGGAGAGCTTAGCGCTCAGGACTTCTACAAATCTGTCTCAGAAATGCTTAGCATAGATTTTAAGCAGAGTTGATCAACAGCTGGTGGCTTCTGAAAACACGGGAAGTCTTTTCAAATAGACATGTACACGCAGTTATCATCTGGCAGATAACTCTTAGTTCACTTTTCTCCTTTTCAAGTCCATGCCTGAGTCACGACGTCTTGTACCTGCATTACACAACCTAAAAGTACACACACTACTCTTTTCACAGCGCAGGTGACTAAGAGATTGGTCGTCTGCAAACTACAGGTTTCCATTAGGCAAATTGCACTGAAAAGGATGTGTGCGAGCTATTGTTTCCATACACACAAGTACATTTGGAAAAGTTCAAATGCACACAATATTACAACACTAATTTTTGCTGCGCTGTCATATGATACTTCCAATGGATTCGTGCTGAAGTTTCCCTCTGTTCTGCAAGTCACTGTGTACATCTGCCGGGCTGCAGTATGGCCCTGGTTGTTTCTGCAGTCTAAAGTAAGCAGGGAGCACTTCCCAGGGCAAGTAACGTTTTGCCTAGCTATACTTCAGTAGTGGCGATGGAGAGGTATCACTCATTGTCAGCCAGCCAGCCCAGTTCTGACCAGGATGAAGGACTTTGCCACCCACATAAAATACACAGAAACACCTCAGCAGCAAAGTGGGCATTTACTGAAATTGCACTTGCAAGAAGCCTGCTGCAGAGCTGCCTTTCTCTCCTCCAGGCACAAGTAATCTATGCTGGGGACAGAAACAGAGACCTCTGCCAAGACAGATGTGTTTATACAAGCAAAAGTAACAACTTCAGCCCCTCAGGATATTCCGTCCCCCAGCACCGATGACCTGCAGCAGTCTCTTTGTGGGACACCAGAGGAAGGAGGATATGCCGACCGTGCCTACTGCCTTGGGTGAGTTCCCCAAGTGATCTGGTTGAGTAAAGAGTTGTCCAATGTGATGGGAGATAGGTCTAAAACAAGAAAATCTTGTATTTTGATCTCCATGGGCAAAACTCTGTGATCATTGAGAATGCCACAAAGTTCTCATATGTGCAGGGATGCACTGGGTGCAGAATAGGGGCAAAACAAAATAATTTCCTAAGGTCTAGGACTCTGAAATCCTATTTCCTTCAGCCATCTTGTTGTTCTTATTACGACCAGTACATAAAACTGTTAGCACCAGTCTAACCTCATAATATTTATTATCAATGCATAATATTTATTATCAATGGAAGGAACACATCCCTGCCTCAAGTAATGAACACAAGTGCTGTTTCAAAGAGATCAGAACAAGGTATCTTTTTACATACTACAGGCCAAACTACCTCCCTCACTGAAGGGTACATAAGTCTCCTTGGGAGGAATGAATATGTAGTTTTTTATTTTAAAATGATTTGCTATCCTGTCATATAATCTGAAAGTCCTGAACCTTCATTATCAGAATAAAACAAGCTGCTACATCTTCTCCCCTCTCTTTTTGGTATATACTGTAGCCAATGCCACCACCATGCAAAAGGTAAACTCTTTTGGATTTGTGTTTCCCTTTATGCCATAACACTATTTATTTAGCTTTAACAACAAAAGTATTTACAATCTCCAGGTTTGAATGAATGCATTAATTGTTCTTTGTGTTCATGAGAGGCTTTGCTTTTGAGGCTGGGAAATATTTCTACTGTAAACATCAGACCAAGCAGCACAAATTCAGCTTTCATTATTCTCCATAGTGATCTTTGCATACAACTTATGACACAAAAGTGAGTCAATATGTCATACAGCAGCAACAAAACATTTCAATAAAAAGAAATTCCATTTTGTTAATATTTCAGTTGCCTCTACAAACAAAAGATTTGCTGCTATGCCTGTGAATGGCCGGCTCAGTTGTAAGGTGTAAGGTACGTGTAAGGCTCACGACGTAAGTGTTGCCTTGTACTGAACTGCCCTGAAGCAGGAGGGTCATGAAATGTCTTCCTGATAAACTTATTTATATAAGACTGAAAATCAACAAGACTTCAGTTTCGAAGCTGTGAACACTTACATGTATGTGGATATATGTATTGTGGACTAGAACTAACAAGAACTAGTGAAACCCTGAGACAAAAAGTAGTATGCCTCACCTACTTAATGCGTTTGGGGTTTTTTCCCTCTACAAAGGAGTTTGGTTATTCATTAGGCCATTTACTTCAATTAGATGTTACTCTGTGCCATCATATATACAGGTCACTCCTGAAAATTACACATGCACAATATTTTCTTTTTTGTATACATATTGTGTGTATTAAAGCCTCATCAACAGCCAGATAGCAAATAGAATACTTGTCCTCAAAGTCTGTTTTCCACTCTGATAAAGGTATGCACAATTCCCAGTTCTACCCACCCTCACCAACACACCCACCTCAGTGCTGTGTATAACCAAAAGCCACTGAAATTCCAACCTGAAAACCTTAATGTACCTCTTCACCTGACAGGCCTGCCAGATATTAGGATGCTCTCTTACAATAAGCGATCATTGGCTTAAAATCATATTCATGTTGGAGACTCAACAATCCATTTTTCTACTTTTGTGTTAAATTACTGCATTATGTAGTTATAACAATAAAAAAAGTCCGATTTCCCTTTATCAGCCATAGGTCTAAGTCACAGTAAGATTTTTGCTATTAAAGAGTCTCCCTAGGTACACTGCTCTGTCACAGATCTTAACTCAAAATCATTTATTTAACATCTGTTCCACAATAATTTCTTAAAGATTTACTTCCTTTAAACACAACTGGGACACTTGATCCTCCCTTGTTTCAATCTACAATATCCTTAAAAATAACAGTAAAAGATGTTATGAATACAAAACCAAAGCTGACACCAATAAATTTCAGTGACTCATTTCTCTTGCATTATTCCTGCTTGGCTGCTTTCTAGGAGGAGATGAACTATAGAGACACTCAGAGGCAATTTAGTGGTATTACAGACAGGCCCATTCATTCTGGATTGAAAAGATCCTCTCAAAATTACAGGAAAACTTTTTTTTTGGGAAAAAAAAAGAAAGAACAATTTCTCAAGTAAGACGCCCCAAATCACTGCTAGGGCTGCGTTTAGAGTGGAGCATGCACCACAGCCCGGCACACTGTCCCTTGAGAGCAGGTAATGCACAAATACAATCACTCTACGTGGGCACTTCAGGTTAAAAAGTTGTTTTTCTTTCGCATAGGAGGCTATCTTTGCAAAATTCACTGTGGGTTTTCTTGCCTCCATAAAACTAATAATACATTAAAAGCATGAACAGATTTACCAGGTGTTAGAAGATTTTATGTCAGGCTACGATGGTGTTGCCATGGACTTGTCCTCTTTTTTCCACCTGGAAATTTTGCCTGGGCTTAATTTAAAGATCCTGGACATTGTTCCAGGATTTCTGGCAACCCAGTCAGAGCAGTAACTACTGCCAAGCTGATGAACATCCAGAAATGCCAAACAAATGGCTCCCAAGCAAGTACAGATCAACTGTACAGCACAAGTACCCATCAACTGTACAGGACACGTGCTGTAGGTCTTGTGTACCATAGATTTGCTGAAAATGCATAGACCATCTGTGCTACACATGAGCATATATTTCAGTCCAGGAAATTCTGGACAAAAATAGGACTACCTGAGCTTGCTGCTGCCCTCCCCCTTCATCAGCACGCACGCTCCAGATTACAGCTGCCTTCCCATCCATACCCTGACTTTATCAGGTCTCGTGGAGCCACGGTGGGCTGCTTTGCAGTCTTCAGGCAAAGCTCAGGATCCAGAGCACATATACTGCTCTGAACGACCAAGCCAGGTTATGTTTTCAAACAAAGAGACTAAGCTGATATTGCAAATCTTACCATTTTATCAAGGGTCTCGCAATGTTTGTTGTTCTTGCAGTTGAACTTCTGGAGTCACATGATTGTGTGAGAATTGTAACTTTTAATTTAAGAAAAAGGTTTTTCAGATTAGAGCTCTGCAGCTGAGAAAATGTAAGTTATCTGATGATCTGAGTCCAGACTATAGCTTGTCCAAACACGTAGAATAAAGAGCTTGCAAATATGACCTTAGACACTTGAAACGCATAGGTGTATAAAAAGAATCCATAATATTTTGTTCTTTGTTAATAATTTTTAAGGCACTCATAACTCAAAACTATCAATAGCTTTGAAAGTCCCTATCCTGCTGATAAACTGGGCAATTTTGTGTGGATGAAAGTTTGATTTAAAAATTAGATTTAAAATGCATTTCTTGTGGGGCTGAACTGTTAATAAGAATTGCTGTGTAAAAGATTTTCCTAGATGGAGACTCTAGCAAATGATCACAAGCACTTGTGCTGGAGAGATTTGTCACAGTGAGTGCCTGCGGTCCATTCCCAAAGGGCTGGAGGGTCCATTCCAGCCGGCTGTCGGGTCGTCTCTGCGCCAGCCTACTACGGTGCTTCAAATGGTGGGTGCTTTGGATGGAATCAGAACGGCCACAGATCATGGACCCCGGTAATTTGTGTCAAGTAGCGAGGACAGAGAGCAGGGGGAAAAAAAAGGGAAATCTGACATACAGAAATTGTAACTTATTCAGAAAAAAAAAAAGGTATTTTTCTCAGTCCTATAGTTTCATGCAAACATTTGTAAGAGGGGACAACTATATTTTCAGTTTGGTTCTCAATAACAATGCTTATGAAAAGAGTTTCTTTAAAAAACTAAAATAACTAGAAGTCTAAAAATTTTATACATTCTAATTTAGGTTAATCTGAAAATCTAGGAACACAAATTTTCTGAATATATACAGATAATCTTTCTAGAAGAGGTGTTCCTTAAAATTATTCCAGATGTATCAGCTTATAGGTTTGTTTCTCTTTTTTCCAACAGTACAAATGAGAAGAAACTCACAGAAATCAGTGGTGACACGTCAGTATAAGGACGGTATGAGTAGGTGGAAAATCCATCGTGAATGGAGTAAGGAATTAAGCCTGGTCCTCCCTCAAGCACAGCACGGTTATACAGCTCCAGCCAAGTTAAAGTACTTAAGAAGGGAAATGAGACTCACTGTATAATGAAAGAAGTCTCATGGGATGTTGTATATCTTACTGAAATACTGTTTCAGTAATGACAGTTAGTGCAGATGCTGCAAGAGGGCTCTGCCTCACCCAGCAACTCCGCCCTTTGCAACACCTACCCCGAGCCGCATTGCTGTGTCCTACCGAGGAGCTGCTTCACTAAGAAAAAGCAGTTCCACATCATTAATACATTATGCTAGGTGTCTGTACTCAAGAACAGGCAACTGAAAGCTTTTCGACCATCTCAAATGCCACCACGACTTTATGAATCCTATTTTCAGAGTGACTCATAGCTTCCCGAGATGTCTAGCCTCAAAGAAGCTGGGCATTTTAGATAGCCAGTGACCCTGTGCTATCTCCCTCTCTCTGCATTACAAATCCGTGAAGTTACGGTGCCATGCTCCTTCACACAAAAAACTTGACGAAAAGCACCAAGCATTCAACCGACTAGTGAGCGGCCAGTCTGCGGTCCGGCTCACAACTGTGAACCCGTCGGACGGAGCCCTGATTAGCTGTGCGAGGAAAGACTGCAGGACTGGATCCTGTGGCTGTACTGGGAATAAACTATACATAACCAGGAGTTATTTTAGTTGCTTCGGCACCTAAAGGGCCATCATGTTTCCATAGAATCAGCTCCTTAAACCTCCAGAGCCAAAACTGAACCCGGCAGAGAAGCTGGAGGCAGTGTCCGTACGTGGCTTTCTCCCTGCCCTAGGTTTGCCAGCTGTCCTGCTGCAGCGTGTCCTCCCTTTCCTGTCACTGCAGATGCTGTACCTTTGTCATCAGACCCCAACGTGCAACCCCCCTGCCCGCAATGCACCTCATCAATCACAGGGTGCTAGGCACTCACGAAAAATTCCTCACCCACACAGCACTCAGCTCGCCTTCAGAAAAACAAGGTAGCAGAAGTCTCCATCAAATTCCTTCTCAAAGCTGTTCTTTGCCATCGCACCCGTACAGAATGTGACAGCTCCTCGGTGGCTTAGCTGCGCTAAAACCTCTGCTTGTTGTTCTGACCCTTAGCACTGTCTGCGTCTTTCTGTTTTCTTGGCTCATAGGACTAACCTGCCTTATCGCCATGTGTTTGTACAGCACCAAGCACAATGACGTTCCTGAGCCCAGTGAAGCATTTTAGTCCATAACGACAGCTCCTCGACACTAGAATACTGTAAATAAGACATGACAACTTGCCTTAATCCCTTTTGCCAGAGAGTCACTGAATATCATTCCTTTATTCTAAGAGAAGAAAAGTGATCTTCATTTGAGGATATTCTCTTCCAACTTATGAGTATCCCACTTTAGAGTATTTCTCAAAACATGAAGCACGACAGCAAAGATTCCCACACCAATGGAAATGTACGTACGTTTTGACTTAACACAGTCGTCCTTTTTTTGCTGGCAATGAATTGTTTTAAATATTTGTCAGCGCTGGCACCGATACCTCCTGCATACCGCAACAGGAACTACCCCCAGCTATATTCTCCACTGACTAGCCCTAGCGAGTGGGTCTCTAACTTCTCACTCCAATGGGAATCTGTAGCACAAGCCCCCTAACGTGCTGCCCGCTGCCTTGTTCTTACTCATATGCTAATAGGAATATTGCACCAAGGTTGGTGAACTTTCTGGTAGTAGGGATGCTGTGTATTCCCCCAGCTTTCCCCAGCAGCCCTGGTCCTACGTGGCTGAAAGCTGTGTTAGGAGCTGGATGGATGGGTGGGAGCTAGATGAATTTCAGAACATTTTATCTGAATGCATCAAGGTTGCTGTTGTATTTCAGACCTGAAAAATGGGCTCGTGTGCCCAAATACTTATCTGTTTCTCCATAATTATGTCTAATATAGCTATAACGTCTATAACGCCTATAACTAATAAGAGATACTGAATCTTCTTAAATATCTTGCTTCACTTCTATTTTAAGACTATCACGACTACAACACCACTACTAATATGAGCACTTTACAATCATTAATGGATTAATCTTCACAGCGCTATTATAGAGATAGAAGACGAAAGCACAGAGATAAAGCAAATCGCTATTTAAGTCAGAGACACAGCAAAAAAGGGAAAAAAACACCCCAGAATTTCCAGTTCCTCTATGTTCTTATGTCTGCATTGCAGCTCAGGCTTTCTGTTTCAATATGACTTCTAAGTTTTTTCATAGCTTTTTTTAATATGCCAGAAATGAAAATTTTCAGTATTATAAAAACCTTTTTATTTTCAATTGCACAGAATACTAAACTCCCACAGAAAATCCTATTACAATCCAAAAAAACCTGTTTTGGTCAGCATTTTCCATATAACAATTTTGACCAGTTCTGGTTTTGACAACACAGCTACCAAAGCAAAATATGATTTTGCTGAAGACTTTATTGTAAAAAATAATGGCTTCTTCAGTAAAGCCAGCTTTACAACAAGTCTAATTACTTACAGGCAAGAAATTATTTGTTATTTTACTGGCATGAGGATACTAAATAACTTGCAAGATTAGGATCAGACAGGAATCTAGGGCATGGTCACTGAATTATCCCCAACCCCCCAACTTTCTGTAGGTGTGAGCTTTTGTGTGTTTGCTTTCATTTGTGACTGGGGAACGGAGTCTGGATTTTCAGAATAACTCATTTTCACTGGTTAGTGGGCTAAACTGACTGACATATATATGCTTGAATACCAGTGAGAAATATATCCAAACACATACACTTGTGGGAATACAACAAAGTTAATGCTATCTGTGTGTTGGTTTTTTGTTCCCAGTCAAGCATATGAAAAAATGGAATTTATTTATCTTAAAGCTATTGAAAAAAATCTCCTCTGCTGGATCTGCTCTAGATTTCCAATTCCTTCACTTTTCTGTATCAGCTATCCTGTACAGATGCTTCATTCTTCAATGAGAAAGCCAGAAAATTAAAATCAATAACTTCATTATGTTTACAGTGTTTTTCTTTTCACCTGAGTTTTCCCCAATCTTAATGTCTTACTATAACTTAAAAATCACTAGTTGGTTTTACTGAAATATTCCGTCTTTATTCCTTTCATATAAAGGTTAGGAATATGGTAATGTATACCTTAATTTTTTATAATGTGTATTCTGAAAGGACTAAAGTATAAATCTCAGTCTGCGCTCACAAAATGTCCAACTGAGTGTAGTATAAACAAATATTTTTATAGTATCTTCTGCTGTATTGTAAAAATAATAATTATTATTTTAAAATGGAACAATTACCATTCTCATTTTCTGACAAGAATTCTTCCTGCACAGTTCTTCTTGGGTTTTGCATATACAAAAAATAAATAATTGACATTTTGTACTATATGAACTTCATGTATTATTAATTTGATGGAAATGAACACATGATGGAGCACCTTCTTTATCTTTGTGATTGTTTTCACAGATATGTCAGTAACACTGATATTGAATTGTATGATGTGTCCTAGGGACTGGTAACATTTCAACAAAATATCTCTAGAAATATATGTGCACCCACAATGTCATCTAACAAACTCACCTTTCATTAGTCATCTACAGTAAATCTGAGCTTGCATTTGCAAGGCAAATCTAAAAAGCTATGAAACGAACGCTGAAGGTAAAAAAATTATTAATATAGCAATAGAGCCTTAGAGATTACTTTTCCTATAATTCTAATGAGACAATAAAAATAAGAATCCGGAGACTCAGACTTGACGGTAACACAGAACTTCCTTCACAAGAATATGATTTGGGGTCTTCATTAAATGATATACTATGTGCTATTTCTATCTCATCTAAAATTCTGGCATCTCCTGACAATGTATTCTCCCAGTGATATGCACATGTGTAATCACTCATTTACATTAATGGGATTATGGGTGTTTTGTATCTAGGAAAGAATACCTTTTTTTTTTTTCCCTAAGAGTGGTTGCTCACTATGCACTTGGCAACTGAGATGTATTGCGGTTTTTCCCTAAACAGGAATTAAGTCTCTACTGTACAGCATGTCATACTTGCCTGAAAGCGAAAATGCTGCCTACTAAGCAATAGACACCCTAATTAAAGTTGCCCAGCATAATATCAGCCCATTACTATAAACTAACGACCAAAGACAATAATGGAGGTGGTATTAGGATACCACAAAATATAACCTAAGGTCAAACAAAGATTACTTTGCTTTGGGTAATTTTTTTTAATTTATACATTTTCAACCAATTTTCAGAAGCTTTCCAAAGCCAAATATAGATAGGAAAATGCATGTCAGTTTTTAAGCCCCTGCCAAAGCAAAAATGATAACAGATAAACAGCAATAAAATAATTGTCAATCAGAGGCTTTTGCATGAACATTTTGCAATAATGAGATATAATAAATATTCATCAACACATAATCCATAAAGGCGCATAGGAGCATATTTTATGCCTGTGTGTAACATATTATGCTAGACAGTTACAGCTGATCGTGGAATAGTAGCAGCCTTATAAAGCTTTCTTGCACATTTACCATTTTTTTATCCCTTACACATAGTCTAGAAAATCTGAACCCTTACAAATTGTTGGGGAAGGAGCGGGTAAAAACTGTGCACTTTTCAACCCAGTCCTTTTTGCAAGGCATTCTTTAAAGAGGATGGGCAAAGCCCCAGAAAAAAAGCAACCTTGGAATTCCCATTTTCAAACTTCATGTTTCATCCATAATCACATCTTTAATGGTGCAATTTCAAATATTCTTGCATTAACTGTTTCAGATCGAATCACTTTAAAATACCTCACAAACAGAAAAATAATTCATTCAGTAATACTGCTGAATAAGAATAATAATAATTCAGTAATACTGCTGAATGATCACCTGTTAAAATAAGTCTTTTTTTTTTTTTTTTTTTAAATACGATCCTGATCCTGACAATTAACCAAATAAACCAGTAAATTACCCAGGTTCATTAAAAATGCTTGTATGGCACTTTACAAACAGGAATGGATTTCAAAACATAGGAAAATCCTCCCAGAACAGCTGATAAAGGAAACAGCTTGTAGAGAATCTGGTTTTCTTTCATGATACTATAAGCAGCACTTAAATTGTTTCTGCTGCATGTCTATTATACAGTTCTTCGAGATATTTATCACGGGATTCAGGAAAATAAGCATTAGGTGGAGTCACAGGCACTCCTCAAATCACGAGAAAGGGCCAAATCCTGCCCACACAGACCACAGCCCTTTCCGGCATCCCACCCTGGAGCTGAGGTTCTTCAATAGACACCTCTCTGAGGTCATTGCCAGCCCTATTTTCTATGATTCCACAAACCTAGCTCAAAATAAAGGTCTAAGCCTTCTTTTTCTCTCCATCCTTGCCCAGGAGGACAGGGATTGCATGCAATGTAGCAAAGCCTGATGATGTGCAAGGGGTACCTACAGCTTCTCCCTCTTCCCTCTGTAGCCCTAAAGGGCACTGGAGAATATACCTTGCAACAGGGTCTATCACAGCCTAGACCTGCAGTAAAGTGGAGGAAGGAAAAGGCAATTTAGGGAGCCAGGCTCCCCCTTGTCTGCTTCGAGGGCGACACAAGGCTGTCAGGTAATGGCACAGTCCAGCCCTTGATCAGTTCCCCTCACTTCTAGGAATAACCTGAGTGCTTTGGTTTGTAATTTAGATTTGATTGCGGGAATTCATTAAAATAGCATATATTGCACCAAGGATTCCATCTCTGGTGCACCAAATTAATAAATATTTATATTAACATTTAGCTGTTCTCTCTGTAAACAACTACCAGAAATGCTTCTACGTCTGGCACTTTCACTGGCTTTTATTTTTCAAAAGTTAGAGTGTGTGATTTGGTATGTTCATATTATAGGCTCATGGTCTAGATTTATTCCGAATTTCTCCTATGAGAATCATGCCCAAAAGACCAAATGTAAAAGGAACACATCAGTAAGGATATATTCAAAACCTGATCGCCTGCGTCTGGAAAGCAGAGCTCTGATACAGTACTAGCTTTGTAAGGGCACCTGGAATTTAGACATGATATGTCTGTCTATTAGCCAGTGGTATGCAAGTATTTGATAGTTACAAAATTGTCACTGGTAGGTTGTTTGGCTAGAAAATAACAATAGCTGCAAGAAACATTTGAAATGTTTTGCCCGAGTGCCTGCTTTAGTGAAGGACTGAGCTGTTCTCATTAAAAGTTAGCAGAGAGGATCCTACTGCTTTCAATGCTACAGGCTCAAATCCTGCAAGCATCATTGTGCAACTGAAAGTAGGTCTGTATAAGAACAATTACATAGCACAGATCCCAGATACTTGAGCTCTCTTCAGCTGTGCAAGACTCCTGATATCACATTTGGCAGTAGTACTCAAAATAAGGCTTTCACAGGTTTAAAACGGAGATGACGGAGTATCTCGTAACGGGACCCTTTGGGTGAATGAATTCCTTTGCTCCTCGGGCAGTGTGATTAGATGGGCCCGGCTGGAAGGCACAGGAAGAATGACCTATCTGTACCACAGACAGGAACAGGTTTTTGGAAAAGATGGGTTAGACCTCTCATTATGGATTATGATCCTCCTTATCTTATCCAATTACGTAGCAAGATGGGCAGGAGCTGCTAAAATAACTGTGCATCAGGCAATAACTGTAATGCTCATGGTTTTCTCTAAGGAGAAATTAGAGAACTCAGGTATGACTAAAACCCCCAAAGGTGGCAAGCGAGTACGAAGAGGAGCTTTCTGGACCTATCCTTGCTATCATTTCTACCCCGGACTCTTCCAGTGGTACTGCAGGGTTGCAAACCCTGACCGTTGCCTGATGCTCTGGTGAGTATCCATGGGACGCTTCTCTCTGAGAACAGCTGTACCAAGGTGACACCGGCACATCTGAGCCTCAGCCACCCTCAAGCCCTCTTTAGTCCCGCAGGGCTTCAGCAGGCTGGGTTTTTCAGCTGGGCCAGATCCATAGTCTGTTGGGTTTGATCATCTCTACGTTTCATCAAGGTAGCCTTGGGCCACAGTCCAGTAATTGCCAGGGTTTTCCAAATGCCAGGATGAAAACAAGCTCCCATCAAAATTGAGTGGCTCTGCCAAGTTCAAAAGGTGAAATAAATGAATCTTTACACATTATAAGAACAAAATCAACATTCTTCTGTGGCATAAAGTGCCTGAAAAACTAGCAAGTAAAAGCAGGTGTGATGTGCTCCCTGTCAGCTAACGACACTGATAAGCTTGCCATGCCTGGTTCTGCTTCATTTCAAACAGACTGCTGGAGAAAAGGGGGAAAAGCCAGAGCAGAAATAATTGCTGGAGCTTCGAGTTAGCTGAGAGAGCCTGCAGGCTAAGATCAACGCGACTGATTTCATCCTCTTCCTTTTATTTCTATAACCTTAAACGCTCTGCTATTATAAAAGTCATCATGTCAGCTTTCCCCCAAGCCTTAGCAGCGGCCTATTTTAAAATTGTATCAATTGGTAAAGCTCTTGGCTGGAGTATTTTCATCTGATTTATGGTTTTTGAGCTTTAAAGATGAAGAAAACTCCACTGACCTGATCCAAGCGTGTATGCACATTGTCCCACGCATATGTTTATAATCAGACCCTACAGAAACAACGGCATGCTTAGGGAAGCTTTAAAATTACAGGGAAAGCAGCAAATTGCAAGTGAACGCTGTTTATCCTGTATTTGTCTCCAACAAAAAACCCCACCTATTTTGATTCTAAATGTTTTCTTTCTCTGCTTAATATCAGGGATTTAGGACTTCCTGAGGCCATTGATAAGGTAAGGGTTTTAGAATTAAGAAACTCGTAAATCAGTGTAACAAATGTGGACATATAATACTGGGGCCTTGTCCTTGCTTCTAGATCAATGTAACTGATAAAAGAACTCCAGGATGGTGAGGAAGGGGGCAAAGGGACTTTTGCCTTTTTTTTAAGCAGGGACTGATCAAAAGCAACCCCATAACTTAGACTATTTCAGCAAAGCAGCAGCCATTCAGAGCTAACGCATATTGCTTCCTTTTAAACACTTGCAGCACGGACCCCAGAGAATGCATTATTAAAATGTTCAAGAGGATCATATTAGGGCTTCAGAATAAATACTAACTTCCCACAATAATCTTCACACATTCGTCCATAGGGAACGATGGAATAATGACCCTTTGAATTTGTAACACAAAGGAGAGGCTTTTCTTCTCCCCCTCTCCTTGCCAGCAGTGCGGCGGCATCGCACACTAAAGAGCCTGCCGTTAGACGAGAGGTTAAACTGCTAGAGGAGGGAGGTAGAGAAAAGAAACTTAACCTGCAAAGATGGCGACTAAAGCAGGCACACGAAGGTAAGGCTTCCTCGCCTAACGGGGAAATGCATATGACAAATAAGACACGCTTCTGCCGCCCCGGGGTTATGGAGGGAGGCTGAGCAGCGCGTGGTTTCAGCCTGCAGTGAGATGCCCAGGAATCACCTGTAGTGTTGTTCGCATCAGCCCACGCGTGCCATCGCACGTGGAAAACACCTTCCCCTACACAAAAAAGGTCTGAGTATAAGAAGTATTTGTGAGGTCCTCTGTCCCGATGATTTCACTTTTTGGTATGAGAACTAACCCAGATAATACCTTAAATAATCTCAGATAAGGTATCCACCAAAAGCGCTATTTCTTATAATGTGGGTGGAACAGAAGCTCAATCCAAATCTGAGAAAATTCTCTTGGGATTAAGTGGAATTTCGATCGTCCCCTAAAAATGATCTAGATCTACTCTTCAGACAGACAGTAGGTCAGAAAAAGCTGTTGTTCTTTTGAGGCGAGCTGGTAGCCGTGTTTCTGAAACAATTCTTTTTCCCTGTCTTTTCTCTCCTTTTTTGAGAAATGGCTCGACAGAGCTCACCTTACCGAAGGAGACGCTTGATAGATTGCACGTGAAAAAATCCGATCTATGCCTTTTCCCAGGACAGAATTGTTCCCTACAATATTCTTTGTCTCCATTATCAAATGAATTAAAACATGCAAATAGGAGAAAGGTCTGCTAAGTTATCCTGTTGCTTTGAAAGAACCTAAAGCCACAATTTCTGGCAAGCAGGAGTCTTTTAAAAAACAGCAGCTGCTTTAGCTGAGCTGGGGAGAAGAGAGGTTGTGCACACAGTCAAAGCCATAAACGCAAGCCTTAGTCTGAAAAAAGGTAATTGTGCTGCGAACGCTGACAGGTTTGACAGAAAGTGTCTTCATTGAGAAATTGCATTTTGAAGTTCTTCCCGTTCCTTCAGAAATAAATGGACTAAAGCAACAGGGCTGGCTCTGACAGGAAGCGGGGATTCAGGACTTCAAATACAAACATTATGAAAAACAAGCAACATCTGCAAACAGTAAGTACTTATTTATATTTTATGGAGTGTGTGCTTGGGATTTTGACAGGTTTTTAAACAGAGCCTATATTAGGCCCATACAAAGGCGAGAATGTCCCTTTTTAAAAATACATTATGCTGCTGAAAAGCAGTCTAAATCTGCAGTCCAAGCCTCAGGTGAGCTCTGACCCCTCCTAACCTGGTCTAACAAAACACACATGTGGTGTTTGCAATAGAACAGTTTACTGCTACTTTCTCAAGGTCAGGACAAGACAGACACTTGAGGGTTAGTATTCAGCAAGCTTTTCCCTCAGCTGCTGGAGTGGCTTTGAACTTTTCCCTTTTGAACAAATAGGAAACGAAACTGTGAGGAAACAAGTGCTTGGAATCATAGAGAGGAACACATACCAAAAAGAGAGGGGGGAAAAAACCCCCAAACTATAAACAGACCTTTTTCAAGCAAATAAAAAAAAGCCAAAAACCAAAACCAGCCTGATATCGAATTTAAGGGTTTAAAATTATTCTGTGTGTAGTTTTGAAATTTTAACACGTGCTCCTTTTCACATGCTTCCCCTTTATTTTTTTTTATATAACAAATAATAACCAGTTGGCAGGTATGGTGCACTGTGCACTATAAAATATTTAGTAAGGCAATAACGACTCCCTGGGCAGCATAAGAAAACCGCGATTATATTCAGAGAGAAAGCCATGAACAAACAGAGGGGAAAAAAAAATACAAAGAAAGATAAAGGAAGGCCTTTCATCAGGTCTTCCTGTCCAATAACACACTCAGGCTTGATCCATATGTTTTGAGAAAAATCAAAGTGTCACGACTACCAAAAATGTCAATAGCTCCAGTAAGGAATATTGTCTAACATTTTCTATTACACTGTTGAAGAATTTGCCTCCCAGCGCAATTTGGAAGAAAAGTCTTTTATTTCTAAAACACTAAAAAAAATGAACAAGGCACGCTTCTGTGCAATGTGTAATACAATAATGCTGTGGGCTTCCAAACTATCCTGGAAACTGATACTTTGATGAAAGTGAGTCCTTCTCCACACCTCTCATATTTTCTGTCCTCTGCGCATAGACAGGGCTGCGAGGCACATCCTGGTCAGTGGGATCTAATAGCGTAATACGCCATTCGGTTGGAAATTGGAGAAGGCAAACTTTCAGCAGCCTTAATATTTTTATAATCCCGCATAATGACCCCCAGGATTCGCTAACCCTCCTCTCCCCCCCCAAAAGCAGGAGGGGGGCTGCCCAGGAAGGGGGCATTAATTGTACTTTGCTCAAAGATGTGCATCTGCCCGTGTGCCGTTTGCATCCCCGTGCATAGCTTGCTTTTAAAGACATCCCATTTCTTCCTGTCATCTGTAAACAAGCAATTTATTGCTGTCTTGGCAAAATGTAAACAAAACTTAGCACCTTGCCCTGGGGAGCGCTGCAGCTAACATATGGTTTGCCTGTACCTTGGTGCACAATTGCTTTTGTATTTGTCTTTTCCAGCACCCTTCAAGTTCCAGAGGGAAAAACACATCAGTGCTGCTGTGTCTTTATCCTGTGGAATCTAAACTAGAATTGAGCGTGTTGCAGGCAATCAATATTACTGTGCAAATTAGCCTTTATGACTGAAACACTGTTTGCTCGCAGGAAAAAAAAATAGCTGGCCTGAGTACAGTGCACCTAACAAATTGCTGCTGTGAGCACGCTGCAACTTAACTCGTGTCCTGGGGTTCTTTTCCAGAGGGTTTGGCATCGCCCTGAGGGAGGGGTGCCACCAGACCTGGAGAGCTACTCACCACTACGAAGCACACAGAATTGATTTTTTAGGTTTTTGCACTGGAGCCTGCTCCTATCCCCTCAGCTAGGGGAGCTTGCTCACGGCCCAGAAAGCCAAGGAACCCTTCTTTGTGGCTGCGGCAGGGGTGCTGCTGCTGTCGGAAGGGCCCAGTGGGGGCTTTCAGTGCTTGACACATCCCCAAAGCAGCAGGTGGAGCAGGTCCCTGCTTCTGCCCTGTCCCACTGCCCACGCCCTGACGGACTAGAGCGCAGGGCCCGCGAGACGGCTGGGGCAGGAGCACTTGCTCTGCGAGGACAGGCGCGGGGAGCAGCGCTTCGAGGGAGAGAAGGCTTCGGGGACCAGGCGGCAGCCCCCAGAACCTGCGAGGGGGTCGGCGAGGAGCTGGAGCCAGGCTCTTCACGGGGTTACGTGGTGGGAGGACGACACGCGATGGGCAAAAGGTGACACAAGAGAGGTACGGACTGGAGAACAGGAGGAACTTCTGCCTGAGGCCAGCCAAGCAGGGGCATGTGTTGCCCAGAGAGGTTGTGCAGTCTCCATCCGTGCGGGTTTTCAAGACCCAAGAAGAAAAAGCCTTGAACAACCTCTTCAAAGCCCACGGCTGACTGCTTTCAGCAGGAGGTTGGATAAGAGACCTCCTGAGACCTCTTCCAACCCAAATTACAAACCCTTGCCAGGTTCCTCACAGGAAAGCCTTTTACTTCAGTAGGAGTGATTTTTTGAATAAGATGCATTGTAAAGCATTTGAGAATCCGGCCTTTGGCATGCTATTTGTCATTAACTTTTGTACTCACTTAACATATTCCAGTACAGTATTTACACACTCGCATGAACACACCCACTTACATATTGCTGCATGCAGAAAATCCAACAAGGCTGCCCTGTCAATATTTGGTTTTATTGCTCAGTGCAAAGTAGTTTGTTTTCCACCTGTGTGTTATTAAATGGGAGAGCTAACACAGTAGTGGACATTAGTAGTCAATAAACTAAGCATTGATACTCATCGTGTTAAAAAGGTGGTGTTCAAAAGTGAAAATAAATATTGCCTGCCTAAACAAATCATGCGGTAAGCAGAAGAAATGTTGTAAGAATTTATTTTGTAGACGATAAACAATAGAAAATAACTGTTACTGAGATATGTGCAATGAACAAGTTATTCAACAAATGTACCTCCTTTTTCTTGCTTGCAAATTATCTGCAAACAGAGAGCCAGCTTGTGTATCTGTTTGCTATTTAGAATTACTCAGCAAATGGGCCATGGCAGCAGACTGCTGCCAGTGCTTTACTGGCAGGTTTTCCACCACAACTATTATTTTGAATATACGTTCTTTGCGCAATCAACTACTTTGCTCGGCAGTTCCTCACCTAAGTCACGCGGCGTTTTCCCTCTCTCCCTGCTGTATTGGGTTAGTGGCTTCTCACGCCAGCAAAGAACACACAAGACGACCATCTACTTTTGGCACCAGCAATTTATAATCACACAAGTTCTTTCCACAAATGTTTTTGTGCACAGAAAAGGGCTCATAACGTTCCCAGGAAGTGAACAAAAATGGCGCAAATACTGTCAAAGTCACTCGCAGCTTTCATTTGAAATAACACAAATAATTTTTTCAGGTATTCACACAGCGCTAAAAATAACCCCTCTTAACTTCCTGCTGTAACAGTGGGCTATATTCTAAATAATATATTTTAAAAGGATCACAGAATCCATGAAGGCTTCCTTCCTTTATGCACTGGATTTAGGTTTTTTTAGCTATCATACAACCCAGACATTGCTTATGAGACTAGCATACGTAGGAAAAATAGCCAGAAAGGATAAGATTGGATTGACAGTCCTAGCTTCATATTCGTCCATCCCCCTTCCAACTACATGTCAGGATGTGATCCTGTTCCTCCTAAGGCCAGCTGCATTACTGAGAGCACACTAAGGCACGACTACTTTGTCAACAGCATTTTTATTTGCGGTTACCCACCGCACTCACTGATTTTCCTGCAGGTCCATTAGCTGTGTTTTCAATGTATATCGCTCTAGCTGGAGCACACAAAGACAGAGCGACACGATAAGCGTTTCAACCGTTTTCACTTCCTAAGTTGGTTTTTCAAAAGAAGGCCAGCAAGAGATACTACAGCTAAGATCTTAAGCATAATATTACCAGAGAGATGATACCGCCTTATTCCTTCAGAGGAAAAATGGTCCCCAGGTGACCGAAATTTCCCTCTAGTCAGTGTCAGTAAACAGCAACAGAAATCAAAAGTCACAAGGGTGCAATTGTCATTAGTATGTAAATTTTAAAAGCTCGGTCAAAAATATCAATACTTTCCACTTAATTTATTACTATATAAAGATGGATGATAGTAAAGTGAAACATTGATTTTCAATGCCCTTTAAAAAATGGTGATGAAGAAAATACTCAAGGACAACTACTTCAAAATACACAGACTCAAAATTAATTATTGTATTTTTTTACAACTGCTTGTTCAGTTCAATCCTATTTGATTGCTTTTTTTAATGAAGAAAAGGAATAGACCATTTATGTAAAGAGCCATTTCAAAATTGATTGGATGTAAAGACAGGTTAGCATTTTTACAGTATTGACAGAAAACCATTAACCAAGCAGCCTATAGACACGGTCACTGAAAGTTAATCGAAGTGAATAGTAAGTTGGTAGGGCTTTGCGTGACAGTCATACAAGCTCTCTGCTTCTATTCACAGATCGTGGTTGTAACTGATCTCTGAGACGCATTGGACTGTCTCTTTTGAATGCGGTGTATAATTACTTGTTGATTATAATAATTGAATTTAAACATTTTTGATAGTGTGTCACTATTGTCACACGCTCGTTTCTAAAATTAACTACGGCATCTTTAACGCTGCATAGAGACTTGGATTTAAAAGCACTCTAAGCAGTCTTGGGTAATAACTTTTCTTTGATTATTTACCTTTCAGATTACTTGAGTCTACATTGTAAGATAAGGCTAAAGCAAAGAAATTATTTTAAAGGAAACAATACTTGTGGGCATTTTAGGTCGATGGTTCTGCAACAAATTCTGTGCCACCTGACAAATATCACATGCTTGCAGCAAACGTTCTTAATAGTGATAAGCTGCAACTGACTGCTGTTTCAAGTGGTGCTGGCATATGAAACAGCCAGTAGAAGTGAAACACACAGGGCAAACTAGATAGAGGCCCTGATTAAGGGGATACCCAATTTAATAATGTAGACAGCAAATAAGCACATTTCCTTCCACATGTATAATTACACTGCCGATTATTAAAATCAGGGCAATTTAAAAAAAAAAGATTTTTTTTTTTACTCTCTACTTCACGCAATTAAATCAATGTTACCTTTGTTTCACTTTCATGTTTGTAGTGCATTATTTGAAGAAAATGCACTGGAGGTACTTTTTTATTTTAATTTCATTAAAAATATAGGCAGCAGCTTCCATCTGAGTGTAGCATAGCTCAATCCCAAGTTGCAGGGAGAATATATTTGGAGCTTTAAGCTTCTTTCCAGATTTGAAATATTTAATCAACTCGCAACCTTGTTTACATCTTCCTATAAAAGGTTCATTCTAGATAATTAAGCCTTTGATAAAGTTTTATTTGCTAGTATCTGTAATGTCATGAACTTAATACAGAAAAGATGAAACTGGGGTTGAATTTCATTTGCATTTCCTACACCCTGGCTTGCATGCCCACTTGCAAGGTTTCATCAGTGACACCACTGAGCTGGAGAAGAACGTCCTTGTAAAGCTGATTTGTTTCATCACCTTATTCCAGCATAAGAACAACAAAACCCAAAAGGACGGAGCATTTTGAGACAGCTTCCTGCGTGATTATCAGGGAAAGCCCTGCTTTCCACCAAGTCCTTTGGCAGAAAACCCCTGTGCCTGTGCTGGATTCGGAAGGGAGCCGACCACAGGGAGGCCATCCACAAGGACCGGTGTGAAAAAGTTTTTATTTCTGGAGGTAGTTTTTAATACAGCAGGAGGCGGCCAATTAGCCCCTGTTCCCTACTAACCTCATGTTACTCAACTGATGTGGATACACAAAGCCACTCTACAAAGAGCCCTTGCAGCAGGCTATGAGCAGCAGGAATAACTGAGGAGGTACTGCATTAATCCTCCAAAGAAAAAGGCAGAATTCATTTTCCATCACCACTGCAAAGTGCTCCGAAAACATACCCGGGATTTTTTGCTGAAGGCCAAAATTTGGCCCTTGGGCAGTACAACGTTACAATTTGGCCCTCGGGCAGAACAATGTTAATAGGGAATTTATAACAATGTCCAGTGAGAGAGACAAACCAGTAATTACGACAATCCTTAAACAATTATTCAGCAGCTTTGGGAGACAGAGCTGTCTCTGCACACGAAAGCAACAGCAAGAATCATTTCTCCTGGTTAGCTCCATCGCACAAACGTTCTGAAGAGCAACTGGTAAAAACCTGCAATACAGCACGCAGGATGCCACGGCTGATGGAAGCCTACCAGCAGTCACAGGACAGTGAGTGCTCTGTGCTTCTCAGTTCATTTCAGCTGTAAGGGCATTTTAAAGAGAACAAAATGAGAAGGTGGAGTATGTTCCTTGCCAAACTGAGCTGCAGTTCAACCTGAAGTTTGAATATGTGGACCTTGCTAAAAGGCTTGGTGTGAAAAGACTAAAGTTGTTTCCTTATTTGTCTTGAAAGGAAAGCAGGAGAAAAATGCAAAGATGCCAAAAGCTGGAGGCATGCAAACTCAGAAACACAAGCTAAAGGCTGTCTCAACCTGCAGCTGTTGCACAAAATACACTCAAAGCCTTCCCCAAGTAAATATCTTCCTCGCCTGCCTCTTTATTAGCAAATGCTATGAACCCTGACCCAGCTTAGAAAAATTTAATATTTTCCCCCTAAATACTTTAAAAAACATATTCAAGGGGCCTGGTGGAGTCAGGAAGTCTGGCGAGAGGTAATTTGACATCTGAATTATTTCAAGGCCAATATGGAAAGCTATTCAAAGGCTTATTTGGAGATACGTCAGTCAAGAGACCACTTCTACCACAGATATGGCGTTGGAAACCTAGACAGCTTTCAGAAAGCTACGAGATAGAGCAAGGGAACTATGGTGAATGTCACATCTCAATCTAAGATGTCTATGATTAAGAAAATTATCTTGGTAATAGGCCTATTTCCACACCTGTAAAAGCATTTAAAATTTATTAAAAATGATAAGCGTAAACAATGAACATGGTGTAAAATCTTCCCTCTGCTAATTTGGTTGCACTGATTAAGATTTTACGTGATGCTTCTAAATCGGAATGTCAGCCCCACGCTTCATGGTGAGGCTTCGCAGCTCGGGGTCCGCAGTGCTTTGGTTAAACAAGTGGCCTTTCAGGATTCTGCTGCTTTGAGGGGCAGGCAATAGTAAACATCCTTTCTTTCATTTTAGATAAGGTGTGGATGATTTAATTATTCTTTATTGTCCATGCAATGTGGCTTAAAATAAAATGGCCAAGCTTCTGCTTTGCCTTCTTTTAGGGTACTTCCCTGCATAAAAAAATAATCTGATTATCCACTATTAAAATTTGAAAAAGCATCACGGTTGTAATTATGCAAATCTGGAGCCATTTTGCTAAGAAATGCCCAAGTTGTGTCTGAAATGTAATCAGCAGTGGAAAAGGAAAAATAAATTAATTAATGTTCATTTCTGCAAACTATTATTAGTAGCACATGGCTAACAGCTACTTAACAGGGAGAAAGGAGGTGCGCAGATCCTGGGATTGCCCGTCTAAGATTTCTTTCTGCAAGTAACACAGAACAGTTACTCAGACTTTCAATTCATGTCTTGATTGTTTTTATAGAGTCCTGTCACAGGCACTGCTACCACTCACCAGTAGCGGCAGCGACGGGGTTTGTTATTGCACGACCTGGTGCTGGGGAGGAAGCATGGTCAGTTGTAACTGTTCAGGGAACAGCTCTGGCATGAGACAGTTGGAAGCTGTTTGTTGTCATGGCTCGTTGCCATACATTACAGACAATTAAAACTATTTCTGCATTGTGCAGAGACACGTATGACACAGGGCTGCGCAAGCAGAGCAGTACCTCTGACCGAACAAGGCAGGCTACAAGTTTCTGAATGCAGATAGAGTACCCGAAAGCACCCACGCACGCGTGTATTTTGATCTTTAAAAAAACCTCGTATCTTTAAATGCCCCCGCAGCATGTACATATTTAAAATGACATTTCTCATCTATTGATATAGCCGCATTTGTGGCATTCATCACCTAATATTAATATTAGACGTCATTTAGTCTAAGGCTCTGGGCAGGTAGTCCCTCCCACAGGCAAGGAGCATTGCCTGGATCAGGTCTGCAGGTCTTAAACTCAGCTCTGTGGCTGCAATTCTTAACTTTGCAAAGTAAATTTTACGGAAAGTTCTTTTTTCTGGATTTACACACACAAAACTGCTACTTACTGATTTGTTCCTCAAAAAAACCCCCCTTTCTTCTGCCATTGGCATTTTCTTAGTACAAGCAGCTCTTCTTACCTTCTGCAGATTTTTCTATTTTATGGCTCCCAGGCTCAGATTCCAACATACGGAAACTTTAAGTAATATCAGAAATATCACCTTCTCCCAATACGAAGGTGCACTTCAAGGACAAGAGCCAGTCACGTGCTGGCCCACGGTGCATGGATGCGCCTCTCTCTGTACCTACCTGTTCCCCTGCACCGCTGGTGAGGAATCCACTGAGATAACACTGAGTCATGGCAATACTGCCTGCCTCCTGCCACGGAAAGAGACCGGTATTAAAAAGAAATCTGCACTGTCAGTTGTAGAAACAGATGGGCTCCCCGCTGCAGTACCATTTATCAGAAGGGTGAAAGAGCTCCGGCAGGTTGTGCCCTCTGTTCTCCAGTGCAGCCATCTCTCAGAAGCTGCTTTTCTTTCCCATCACTTGCCACCATTTACATCTCAGCATAGCAAGAAGAACAGGCAGTCCCAGGCCCTTCCCTGGAGGCCAGCTTCACTCTAACCTCCTATCAGTTGCTTTAGCTCAGCCCCACTGTTATGCTTCACAAAGATTTTATCCACCAGCAAATCTCTTGCTAAAGGCTTGCTAATGCAGTGCTGATTGGAGAGATAGCTAATGCCTTGTTGCCAAGTGATTTCTACTTTAATTGCATTTTAAGTCTCTTTTAATTAGTCCTCTAAAAGTCTCGCATACTGTAAGTGGAATAAAGTTATACTGTGTGTCTTATTACCTCTCTCGCAAAGTATGTTCTGTAGAGGATTTTGCCATGGCGTTCTGGCCTTTACATTCATTACTTTGAAGGAAAAGATTAGCCAATGATTTGGACGTTACTGTTTAAATGGTGGCTCTTGAATTGCAAATCTTTTCCTTCCACTAGAATTTTTTAAAATTCCACGTATGAAATACAGTGGATGACGCCATGCTAATCCTCACTAATAGCTTCTCACCTTTAGCTGCAGGCATATATTTTCCTGGGTTTTCAGGAATGAACCCCAATATTGTGCTTCATAGCAAGCTGTTTTATCTCTCTGCACACACCTAAGTTTAAACTTTCTGCTCTGTCTCGTTGGTATTCACAAAGCCCACATATATTAAGGCCATACTGCCATTGACTTTGCTTTTAATATTAAATAGGCAGTACATGATACCCTCAGTATTGACTCTACTAAGTCCATTAATGACCCTTTTGTGGCTTCACTTTAATTTACACTTTGAACGAAAACTGCTGTATTATGAGTCAGGGGTGAGAGAGAATATTGCCTATATTAAAGATCTGTATAAAAAGAATATAATCTCTGGCCTACCAAGGCAAAGTTGAACACTCAAAATAATTCCTACTGTAAGGCACATGAAAAATATTATTATGGAATGCCCAGGCTTTCATCTGACAAGGAAGATTTAAGGATTTCATTGTTTATGTACAGAAGAGGAAAAGGTCTTTAGTTTTTGTTGCAGCCAAGCTGCAATAGAGCCAGAGTAGTCCAAAGTCAGAATACATCTATCTCGAAACCATGTAATTACACAGATCTGAAGTGCCGCACAGAGTGTATTAAAAACATCAACTGTTGAGAGACATCTCGAGTACTTAAACCTTACAGGTCGCATTAAAGACAGAGTTTCAAAACTTCCCGAGTCTTGCTGGTTTAAGTGAAACCCTTAATAATTCAGTATAGCTCTGTATGTGTATATCAGACCCTGTGGTAGAGCGAAGCACATTGTAACGAGATAGCAGCAGATCTGTATTACAGTGAAGGATGACATGGGCTAATGGCTTTGGCTACAGCATAAAGTGTGAGATTTAAATTGACTAAAGTGAAACGCAAGGGTGAGATTTGCTTGAATGTGGTCATCTGAAGCATATTCCTTCAGATTGCCCTAGGGAAGAAACAATTCAGAAAGGACATTCTGGAGTCTGTCAAGGAGATGGCGAGCTCTCCAGGCTGCTCTGCAAGGGCAGCTGCTGGGGATGAACAGGAAAGTCCTGCCTGCCAGGGCTTCGGCCTCACAAGGCTTTACTATTACCAGCTTCCAGACAAGCATCTAAAGGAGTAAGTTTGAAGGCTCCTACTATACACCAAAAAGGTGCTTGAGACTGAGCAGCTGCAATAAAAAAGGTAGAAGACTCACAGGTCCATGATGCATCAAGAAATGCTAAAAGAATTTAAAGGCAGGGGACAGATTCAGAATGTCGTTCAAATCAATAAACTTCTAAGTGTGCAGGCACAGAAGATGCCCTGCAAAAAGCTGATGAGATGTATAGCTACTACATAAGCATTTCTAATGCAGGTTTTGCAATAATAAAGGCTTGTTACTTGCGAAATTGCAGTGAACTATAAGAACATTGCAAAAGGCTAAGGAATGCTTAGAAAACTTTATTTTAAAAAACTTCCTCAAATAGCAGTTAGGAAGAAACTAAACACTAACAGTTGCTGGTCCAGTGAAACGGAATTGCATTGGATGATAGCTATAAAAAGTGCACTTTTCCTGTGAGTCTGAACAATTTTCTGTACCATCTCTGCCAGTCTAACTTCAGTTATTGACTACATCTTTGAATTGGAAAAAGACCAAACTCATCTGAAAATGAATCTACTGGAAGGAAAATATTTTTCTATGAAGATCAAAGGCAGTGAAATACATATATATATGTGTGTGTGTGTGTGTGTGTGTATAAATTGCATCTGGTGCACTGTTTCTTTTCATCTGGCCAACACTCAGTAATGCAATTATATTTAGATAAAAATGTGAAACATACCTTAGCATTTTCCAACAGAGAGTCCGTGCTGTAAATTCTCAAGCAGCAATCCTCTCCCCCACCCAGCCACTCACCCTCAATCTCAAACCAACTGTTAATTTCCATTAATTGAGTCCTACCTCAGTCAGGAAACCAAAGCAAGGGGTTTTTTTAAGGTGAGCGAAGTCTGGAGTCTCTCAGTCAAACAAGAACCAAGAAGTCTGTTATAGTTATACTGACCCTTTTCCAGCCAGCAGCTTCCATAGCCAAAATAAAGCCTGGCAAGATGCAGCTGGGCAAATGTTCACATAATATGCTAATTTTTTTCACATTTGTGAATGCCTTGTAAAAATCTTCAGTTAAAAAACAGATGTGGAAGAAATGTCTCTGCAGCCTGGAAGGAACAAGGCTACTTGTCGTTAAGGGGGCGACACAAGTTGTTTCGGTCTTCTACTGACTTGGACTGGTTTAGAGGAGAAACAGGCTGGGATCAACCTGAATAGCAAACAATTTGCCTTCCTAAGCCTCAGTTTAGAGGTCTGTGCTTCTCGCAGTGAATAGTGCCAACGAATTGCAGTGGACCAGTGCTGTGCCCTATAAATACTTAAACAGAGGGTTGCATCCTTCTAGCACTTCACAAAGGAAACTGTTAACTGAATCCCTCCCTATTTATCTGTATTCTGTAGTCATGTCCCTGTGTAAGAACTGAACGCCGAGGAAGAACAAAGCTGCTGAACAGAGCTCATGCCCAAACCACACGCAGGGCTTCATGTCTCCAAGGTAAACGTCGTTCCTGTCCTCACACCAGCGAGCTCTCTTCGTCTCTCCTGTGCGCAGGGAGACAGAGCAACTTTGCAGCAATGTCCTTTCCAAAGGGCTCTGCCGGTCTCATTTCCGTGCAGGATACGGCCATCACATCTCAACAGATTCCCACGGAAAGGCAAAGTAGCAGAGCCTGAGATCCTGTTACTTTCACTGCACTCTTCAGTAGGTGATACTGTACCCCAGCAGCATTCCTGCAGAGCAGCCACACTACCTGGTGCCAGTGGCAGTCACAGCTACTGCAAGTATCCTTAGTTTATCAGGATTATCAACTTTATCACTTTATCGACTTCCCCCTCTTCTCACTGTGTAACCAGAAATCACAACACGCCCCCAGTATTTGGGCTGTTTTCTTGACAGATGCCACTGTGTAAAAGCAGGGCAGCAAGTTCTGCAGCTCTTCCGTAATAAATACACAATTGCAGGAGGAATTTTTGCTCAATGAAAGACTGCAGACTTTAGCCCATTAATTTTACAAATGTCTTGTCTTCAAATGCTACAGTAATTAGCTTAACTCCTTCACACTTTAAGATGCTTTAAAGTGTGCTGCAGGAATGTCTTAGATTTTAGGGCAAAGCTAATTTAAACTTCACTAGCAGTATGATCTCTTGGGATACTGCAGGCAATATTGATTTTTATCTGCAAACTCTCTTCTCTTAACTGTTGCCAAGGTTTTAGATTTTATCATAATGTATTCACAAATATTTATAGAAACTATAACTCAAATATGCATTGGTTAAAATTAAACATATTTTACACAAGGTAACATCAGAGCCAGTTTATATAAATAAGAGTTCTTAGCTGCTTCAGCAGGCTTATTTGTCACGTTTAGGAAAAAACCACCTTTAAATCCCGACAAAGCTGTCTCATAAAGGAAGGCTAAATCTGTGGTTATGGCTTACTTGCCAACACACCTTTTTAGTGTGTGGTAGCTGTTGCAGAAGTCACCAAGATGCTCAGGGCACGGCATTTGACTGGCCTGGGGTGTGAAGTTAGTACTAAGGTGCACGGGCTGCTCCATGGGAAAGTCAATGGTTCATCTACTGTACAGAGCACAGCAGAGCAGCACGGAGCAGGGCTGAAATCTCACAGGCTTAGGGAACCTCAATCACTGGATCCTGTACGTTTCTGGGGAATGAAAACTTTCCCATGATTGATCTGACTATGGGAATACTTTGGACACCAAAATGATGCAGGTAAAATAATACTCATTGAAACTTTTCAGAGCAAATAAGGAAATGCAATATGAGAACTCGACAACTTCTGGATGTTACAGATACGGAACTTGTTCAGTGTAATAAAAGAATCATGGGAAAAGCAGAGGCAGAGGAAACAACGCAAAGAAGGTACTCAACATTTCCATGGCATATAAACCTAAATTCCATATTTTAAGTGTGAATATTTACTGTTAGCCCTGCAACCTCAAAAATGCCTCCAGCATATGCATGTCATTCATGATTTTCTACACTTTTAATTCAGCATGCTGCTCAAGTTGTTGGGAGAAAATTTGTGGGGACAAAGGGCAACACTGAACAATGGCAAAATTAACCTTGCAGTAACCAAGGCTGGAATCCAACTTGGCTTCAGATAAACACAGATAAATGGATTCACACGTTCTTTGCACTGGAGTTTGTGTTTGACCCAAATTACAGTAGTTAAGGGTTTACCCCTGCAAGGACAGATGCAATGCAGGAAATCTTTACTCTCGAGCTGCTTCTATTTTAGCTTGGCCTAATTAATTGTAACTGGCAAACCTCATTAACCCCATAACACCATCACTTCTATGTCATTGACTGGTTTTCTGCCCACTTTACATTTCTTGACAGCGTAAATTAGCCTATACAGAGGTCTGCGCTGTTACTGCTTGGATTTAAGATGACAGTATCACTGAACGGTTGAGGTTGGAAGGGACCTCTGGAGGTCATCTGGTCCAACCTCCCTTCCCAAGCAGAGCTACCTGGAGCTGGTTGCCCAGGACCATGCCCAGATGCACGTACTGGACCTTTAAAAGTTATTCAGCCAAAAGGAAGATGAACCTATCTGAGCCTGTTAGAAAGGGAATGGTTGTCAGGCAGGACAGATATGCAGAATACATGGGTTATAAAAAGAGCACATCTGGCATACACTTATAATGAACATTTTCTTATCCACACGTGACAGTGACTACAGCGTGTCTACCTTACACTGAAGTCACCTGTACGCATGGACTCAATACAGGCCTTCAGTGATCAACAGAGTCCAATAAGGTGCAGGAACAAAGCTTCAGATATGTAGCTGTAGACATCCATGGGTACTGAAAACAGTTTTTACTATTTTTTCCTACTGCTTTGGACTAGGTTATTGCTCAGTAGAGGTCTTATGCTATCACAAATACTAGATAGGTGTGTCTATCACCTTTAAAGCCCTCAACTACATTTTTAAACCACTTGTTCTATGGTTATTTTCTTGTCTGGATTTTTTTAAGTTTCTTTGACTCCAACAGAAATGGACAACTGTACAAGCTAAGTCATTAGCTTAGATTCCACACACACACCCCCCCCCCCCCATATACAGTGTGTGACTAAACTGACAGTCCTGCCTTGATCTGTTATGCAGGTCAAATGAAAAACAGGGAAGGAAAAAAACCTATCAGTATTTGAAACACTTATTCCTTTCATATGTTTTTTTCAGTTACATACTGTGTTGCACAACCCTCTATTTTCTAGGCCTTCTTGGATTTTTTTCTCTATTTCCACTTGGTATGTGATACGACCGCTGTTGGAATTATGCTGCAGCCCATCAGGATTGAGAGCTAGGTACTTCTCATAATGGGAGGTCAAACTAAATGAAAGTCAGAGCCCCACCAGTTCTCACAGCTGAATTCCAACACTGGATATGACATGGCCAAGGGGAAAATATTGGATTTATTTTTATGAGGTAGTCATAACCCTAATGCCCTTAAGAGGTACTGTGAGAAGTGAATCCATTCATAAGGCCAACAAGGTCACTTTTAACTTGTAAAAATAAATCCAATATTTTTCACTATGTCTTATTAGGTTTGTACAATGCAGCAACCACAGTGGTTTGTTTTAAAAACGTCATTTCTCACAACTGCTTATATTGCTTTTTAGCATGATTCTCCTCCCCGGTTCCTCTGCTCCTCAGCTCTTAAGGTCTGTATTGTCTCTTCCAGCTGTCTTTGTTTGTGCTTTGAGACACACCGATGAAACACATCCCGTTACTGAAAGTACTCCCGAGTTTTACGTTCACCTTGCTCTAACACAACTTTATTGTCACAACTCTTTCTTTTCTGCCTTACATGTTTAACGCATCCTTGGCATTTCTCTTGATTGTTTCCACACAGCCTTAGCCTTCACTGACCTGTCTCAGTGTCTACTGCTAATTGAACTGCAATCAACAGAAATTCTAAGTAGCATATATAATTTGTTGTTAGCCTGGTCTGATAAAAAGCCTAATAATCAGCCTAAATCTGATAACTTCTTCAGCTTTTTCTTCCCCCCTCAAGGCTTCAGTAGCTGCCCACTTAGAGGAGAAAGGAAGAGCTGGGAAGTGACCTGGAATACTTGTCCCAGCCCATGAAATTTGCCATTTCAGGCCACGAGAAGTCCTGCAGCCTTGAGGACTTTTGCATTTGAACAGCATTTCCCCCCGCAGACAGCAAGAGACCATTACGCATTTCCTTCTTCTTCTTTGTAGCCCATGCCATAATTTACAAATTATGTAAATCCTCTGCAGGAAAACGCAGAGGGTACAGAAAGGCACTGCCATCGAGGCAGGCTGGAACAAGTCTGCCACAGTCTTATAACCAAAGAAGGGAGGTTTCAAGTGACTGTCAACACACACGGGAGTGGGAAGGTTTGGGATGGCACAGTCACACCTTCTTGTTTGCAGGAGAAAGGCAGGGCAGCACTTTGTGCCCAGTGGCGTTTGAACAGCTGAGCCTCAGAAAGGTCAGAAGAGATTACAGGGGTAAGGCAGGAAGCGTTTCAGAGGTGGTGAAAGGCAGAACAAGATACTCATCCCTTCAAAACACAGGTGGAAGAACACTATTTCAGGGATGACACCAATACTTGCCACCAAGAAACTGAAGGAAAGCAGTGGATCAAAGAATGCGGACGGAGCAGAACAGTTTGCTCTCAATATAATTCAAATTTGTTGGCCAGCTTCTGCTTCTGGGCAGAAGCTTTAGGGGCATTAACAAAAATCTAACTAGAAAATAACATCTCTCATGAATTACTAGCTCTCCTCATATCTGGTTGTAATACATTAAAGTCACAAAACCAGCAAAATACACTAAATCAATTTAAAAGGAGAATTTTGTGTCAATCACATTCTATTGCTTCCTTTTAAAACACTTAAAAAGAAATGCTGGTTTATGCCAAGAATCCTCTCTAGAAAATATTTGCTTTTTCCCTACAGGAGTGTTCAAAAGTTTCTGAAAGCAATGAAACTTGTATTTTCTTTCCCCTTTAAGACTAAGCAAAACACAAACCAAGCTGTGAACAGTTATAGGAATTAGAAAACCTGTCTCTTTTCTTGGTTTTCCCCATGTATCCATCTGTATATTCCCATTCACCTAAATGTGATGATCCTGCATTTTTACTGGTGAGGACAGAGCAGAATTTGGCTCTGACTGATCCACAAATCAGATCTATACAACCATAATTTGTTCACCCTTCATCCAAATTCTGAACTATGTTCCTTCTCGGTAATGATTTTCCCTCACTTTGTACTAATGTAAATGATTGCATAAGGTGAAAAGGAAAAGCAGGTCTTCAGCTGTGCCTCTTGGTGAGAAAAGGCTCTGCATGAGCAAAGCAGTTCTAACAGTTCACATACAGTTCTCCTAAAAATGGCACGGCCACGTCTTTATAATTTCAAAGCTCCAGCTCCCTGTTTGAGCAGCAGCTCCAGATCATATAGTGCAATTTGAAATCTTGGCACTTGGCTTTCAATAATTCCCTGTTAGATTACTGTCTGTGGAAGAGTATATAACACAACTGCTACAAATGCTGGGAGCAAAATCTTCAATAACAACTTAGCGCATATGATAACTTTCCCAATTTCCTGCGTCTACACCACCTATCTCTTTACTCTGGTCTGTAGCAGCTTGTTTCTTTATTGAACATCTGCCTTGGGATCCCCTGTCATAAAAAGTAATAAACACATCAATCCAAAAGAAAGAGTATTGCATGGCCCAAAACTACTTAACCAATCAAATTGGCAGCTGGTAGCATGAAACTAAAGGGATAAAACTCAGAGGTGCTTTTTATACAGAGTATTTCTAATGATATTACACACCTGCTGCCATTTTGCACACCTAGCTGCCTGAGTGCTTCTAATAAGTTAATTATAGTTTCTAGCACCAATTATGGATTTTAACCTTTGTGGAAATACCAAGCAATGGGATTAATTTGTAAATCTGCTATCTCACTGATATTTGACAGCTATTGCTTTCATTCTTCCTCCTACAAAATACAGATGGATTGTCTTGGGAAAAAAAGCATTCTTTAACTAAATAATAATAATAAAAAAGCACAATAAAATGCCTTGTAGCTTATTATCTACAGACCCCACAACTTGTAACTGTGACTGTAATTATAGCTGTTCGAGTTTCCCCTGCAGGTTTTGCTAAACAAACAAATGAAAAAGATACCCAAAAGGAAAAACAAAAGCAATTTATGCTCTCCAGTTATCATAATATAAATATCCATAGATTACTTGCATAGAGAGTAGATCAGATCTAATCTTTCACTGGAGTTTCTTGTAAATTAGAAATTACATTTACTCCAGGTGTATGTTGTTTGCCCAGTTCATATCCAGCTGTAAATTAGAGCAGTTTTGCCTTTTGGGAGAAAAAACTCACTTTTGAAATGTGTCTTATTGACTGTGTATAAATTACCGGCAGCTGATCCATGAAGTAGATTTGAAGGTAGAACTGCCTATAGGCAACTTTCTTTATTGATTGTGGATTGATATTCAGTTGATTTTAAAGAAAAGCAAAACAAAATAAAGCTGCAATGTAATTGCCAACTCTTTGTAGGAATAACAGAAACATTATCTCACATAATACTGTGATTTGACAAGCTATTTGTTCTTCATCCTAGGACTCAGATTAGTGTGTCTGGGCCACCTTTCTTTCCATTGTTCGCCTTCAGTGAGTTTAGGAAGGTGAAGAGGGGAGGGAGCCTGTGGCCAGCCAGCAACTGAACTCCCTAACATCTGCACAGCCACCGAGATCGTTTGCGTTGCTTCCGGATAATGCTAAGGCCCGCATTAATGTGCAGCCTGCCGCATGTGTCCCTTAGCAAGAAAAAGATCCCCACTTTGGGTTAAAAATTCTGAACAATTGTTCTGAATATGGTGTTTGCTTTTAAAGCGTTCTCGCAGTAAGAACCACAGGTAGCTCCCTGAGCCATATGACCCAGGAATTCTTACTTGCTGTGTAGCTCTGTTTCATAATTTAACACCTGTGTAGGTTAGCTGATTTCTAGTAGGACTGAGTTCTCAAAACAGCCTTTTCCTTACTGGTATTAATAATGCCTCTTTTCTAGTTTCATGAAACCTGCAGAAACTTACCCTCTCCTTCAATTAAATTTGCTTTAAATAGGTCCTTGGTTGATTAGGGTACAGAACTAACAGACATATACGTATGAGCACATAGCACAACTGCAAACATCATACTTCTTTAGGAAACCAGGTTAAATGATTCATTCTTCTGAAATAACCTCTGCTCAAAAAGTTAGAAGATTGAGGTGCAAAGCACCAGCCCTGATCCAGCAAAGCACTTAGACATTTTCTCAACTGGGAAACTCATGCAACTTAAGTCTAAATATACGCCCAAGCGCTTTGCTGGTTTGAGGCCGAAAAGCTCAATACCTAGCCCGATCCTACTCAAAGTGTGCCCATTGTGGATAATTCTTGGAAGCTTGAAAAATGTTAGCTTTTATACAGCCAAGGCACTTTAAATAACATCACCCTTGATTTATAAGTGTAAAACAGAGAGAGTTGTGGTTTTCCCAGTGTTACCAGAAAGAAGTTGTTCTGTGAGCAGCAGAACTAATAAAGCCTAATTTCCCATGGATTCAAATTCTTTGTCACCAAAATCCTGCCCCTATCCCCTCACCACAATAGGCCCGCTCTCTCCATGTTGTTTAGTGTTTCCTCTACCCAGGACACAGACCTTGCTGTGATTGACTGACCAGCTGGCTGCTGCAAAGGGACAGTGATGGTCATGTTCTGCTGGTTCCTCCTTGGGAGAGACACTGCTATACATCTCTATTCTTTTGCCACGTTCCAAACTTTGCAAAAATTTCTGAAATTTCATTTTTGAGACTTGAATGTCTACTTCATATTTGATTAAAGCTGGCCATAAATTCAAAAGCCTTTAGGATAACTCAGAGATGGACACATGATGAAAATGCTTTCTTTAGAGGCTTCTTCCCAGTTAGGAGAAAGAGTTAAAAAGCATCAGAGCAAGCAACAGAGCCTGTCTTCCCAAGCCAAGCTTGGTCCACAGGGGTACCAAAGCCTTGTTCCTACAGATGGAACAGTCATGCTGAAAAATTTCTGTGCCTGAATTTGATTTCTCTATTAATCACAGAAAGTGTTAACTTACCTACTCTACTAAAAGCACTACTTCCTGCAAAACACCACAGTAAACTCAGAACTGTGGCAGAAGCCTCCCACCTTTCTGCCTTTAAGCATGTCCACAAGCTTCTTCCAGCCTCTTTGAGTTCCTTCCCATCACGTTTCTAGCTCACTCCACTGCCACAGACTCAAGGCTTCCTCCTGGGCAGCTGGGAAAGTAAATGGAGCTCATGCATATTTGCTTCCATTTCCTGTCATCTCAGAGTTACTATAGCTGTGAATAACCACGTCCTTCACATTTCAGGCCCAGAGGGGGTGGCATCTTGTACATCAATGAACTGCAATTTTCCTGTGCCAAAGGAAGTCATTCCTGTGTATTTAAGGGCCTTATTTTGATTCCTGTATAAGCCCACACTTATGTGATAACCACCTTCATGGCTTACACAAGGCAAATCGAGGACACAAGGAGCCCACTAAAGCAAAAACCTACTATTTACACTAAAAACACCTGAAATACTTTTACTGCAGATAGCATTAAATTATATCTGTGGTCTATCTATAGAAGGAACTACATAGAAGGAACTACTAAAGCATGCTCACCAGTGCATGACATTTGTAGACTGCATAATATGATGACCTACTCCTTTCTAGCTGGCACATCTCAGTTTCCCTGTAATAGAAATATTCAAATTACAGTATTTTAGAGGATAAACCACTATAACAGCAAAAGATTATACACTGACCACTGGTGCACAGTTTGTGAGATGGGCCTATGTCTTCTTTCACTGCTGATCAGTTCACTTCTATCCCAGATTTTCAATTTTCACCTTTAAAAAAAGTCCTTCCTGCTCCTTAATCCCAATACTTTTTAGACAATGGCACAACATAGACCTCAGTGAATACACAACATTTGAAAGACACAATAAGTATTTTGTATCTAATTCCTAATGAAAATCAGCAGGTAGATAACTGATAATTGTACATAGCTGCTTCTATTATTTGGGGCAGTTAATTTTGATGTATGTGGTTTCCTCATTAATGTTTGAGGGGTTTTCTTCTCTCCGATTACATTTTCTCTAAAAGTGCTGGCTTTTGAGGAGGTGGAACTGTGGTGCAGCCCCTCAATTCAGAGTACGTTATTCGGCGATGGGCAGGCAAAATCACTTCACTGAGTGTTTATCTGCCCTCCTAATGGATGTAAGGTCTGCAAACTTTTCCCTGTATGACTTTCCTATGCTTACATACATAAGTACTCTGAGCTATTGAGTTTGTCTGCTTTTTAGCATTGGGCATGGCACAAAGATTTATGTTGCTCTGTGTGACCATACCAATCATCCATCACTGTTAGTTACAATAAAATCTTTCTCCTTGTTTTTAAAAGCCTTTTGAATTAGATTCCATTATGAGTTAACATACCACAGATGGTCAATTGCTTGTGAACACAGAGAAGGTAAACATTCTTCAAAAACACCTTTGTGATCTATCTAGGCTTCTATGTCTGGGAGAAAGTCAAGGGACTTGGATGACTAAAGATGACTTTCCTCGGCCAAATTTAGCTACCTGAAAGATAGACAAGCAAGTTACCTTAGCTCTCCCTAGACTCAATGGGAAGAGATAGGCTTCTTCAGAGACAGTTCATCCTAACCTGAAATAAATATCAAAAACAGGTGGAATGATTAACCCTCTGGAGCTGCTTCTTGCTTTTCATTTGTTATGAAGGCCACCCCACCTTAGAATATGGACCTAATTGTCAAAAGATCTTTACTTAGATAAGATGAATGCACACTTTTCCCATGGTTCTAAAACTATGGCAAGCTTGTATGTAAAAAAGAAACAGATAAAAATATCTGAGGGGAATTCATAAATATCTGCACACAATTACGCTATTTTAAAAACAAACGTATCGTATCCTTCTGCTGAAGATGGGGAAATTATACTAAGAGTGAACAGGAAAAATAGTTTTGTCTCTCCCAAAGGAAATAGCACAGGCTACCTCTCTTCACCTGCAGAACTTCCTTTAAAGTAGTTACACCTAGGTGAGAAGACAGTACTTAGTTTCTATTCATAATAAGAAACACAAAAGTATATTTAAACTATGCCAAATCCTTCCAATGAGGGGTCCAATTGCACATATGCTGCATCTTTTTAACCACTGATCCCATCCTATCACCCATCAGCTTGTATTACATTTATTTTTGTTCAAGCTATCACGCTAAAGCTACACGCACACCCAGTACTACCACCTCTAAATGCTATTAATGGGGCAGGCTGCAACAATGGAGGTTGTAGTTTTGTAGCTAATATACGTTTTTAATTGGGATCTCTGTATTTGCCACCTAGTGTTTGAGTTTGCAGAGTGCACTTCTATTCCATTCAGCTGTAAACAGAAAGTCCAGATATTTGCTTCTTACATGAAAGCTAAAACAAGGTTCTTACAGAATCACTGATTTCCAGGACTTGAGACTTTAAGTAAAATACCAAATATTGCATGGCTTCCAACTGACAATAGGACGCTAATATGACTTGATCACAGCGTTACTGCAAATCAAGCCCCTATCTTTTGATACTTTCCTTGTTCTTGGATTTAGAAAATCTACACAGAATGGCCTTAATCCAGGCCGCCCATGTCACAGATCTGCTAGAGCCTTAGTCCCTGCCTGGGCCACGAACAGGAACTGAAATGCACATCATAGATTAAATACATTCTTTCACCTATAAGAGCAGACCTGCTCTTCTCTCCCCACCTTTAAAGCAGTTTCACTTGTCTGTAGATAAACAAAGGCAGCAAGGGGTATTGGCAGTAGTACAGGTTTTAAAGGGCTGGGTTCAGGAAGGGGTTGGTTCATGTGTGCAGAGGCTATAAGCAGGACAGCAGCTCCGCTGGACAGGCACAGCATAGTCCTTGCTGACATGCACTTGCAGCAGCAGAAGGCATTCAGTCAACGATACCTTGGCCACTTAGGTAACAAAACCACACCAAAAACGGAGTCTAAAGGGATTTTTTTTTTTCTTTTAAAAGAATTGGTTGGCCCCCTCCTACTTCCTCCAGAGTATGGTCACCACTTGCTGTCAGCAGGGCAAGAGCATCAGCATTGCTCAAGAACAGATGCACTGTGATATGCTTGCATACAGTGTCTTTGTAGTATCAGATTTTTCTGGATTTACTCAGTTGTACACTCATGTTCTGAAGAAGACTGCTTACCACTCCCATGAAAACATGGCTCTTGCAGTGTGGAAAACCCCTCCATTGACTCTGGCAGTGGCATACCCACAGTATGTCTCCGGTTTAATTTTGCTGTTTGATCTGGTTTATATTGTAAGAACATTATTCCCTATGACCCTCTATTTATTTATTTTTAAACTAAACATATTAGGTGGATTACTGTTTCATCATCTGCTCTTACTGCCCCTTTCCAGGAAGCCCCACTACAGTAAACAGTGGATATTTTGGTGGGACCTTATTCATCCCATATGCCAACAACAGCCCTCTGAACGGCTCTTGCTACCTGTCGGATTGTGAAGGCATTAAAATCCCAATTTTTCTGTTGCATGGCACTTTAAAGATAAAACCCTTTTATTACAGCTTGGTTCAAACCCTCGGCTTGCACCAGTGTTGCTCAGCAGAGCATTTGGTTTTCTCTTTACATCATATTTTAGCGGATGTTGTGTTTTATACGATAAAATGATAAATGGCCTGACTTAAATGACCGGAGGGTATCTACTTTCCTGCTACTCTATTTAAAAGGTTTCTGTGAACATTTTACACACCCTATTGTGTGACTGTGGCTGTCTAATAGCAAAGGAAACAATAGCCTCTGATGTCCACAAAGGCAGGGCATACCACACAGGTGCCATGTTTTACAACACCACTATATCTTGTCATTCAGAAGTGCTCCCTGAACAAATTGCCTGTCATATTTAAAGATAAAATCTGACAGTGCCAGAGCTGACAAGTAGTCCTCAACCCTGACATACAACACAGAGCTGAATTTTGCTAGATTCACTGTAGATGGATTTGTCTTTAGAGATTCACAGCAAAGCCAACTGCTGGCAGAGCAGCAAAATTATTTCAAAACATTGCTAAGTGTCAGACTTTATTAAATGGTTGCTTTAAAAGAAAGGAAAAAAAGCGTCTGTTAGCTTTAGAAAAGAACTGTACAGAAATGTTTTTACATATTTTACTTCTCCGTAAAATAACAATGTACGGTGTTTCTAAATAATAGAAAATACTGCAGTGCATTTCAGGAAATGTATTTTCATTACTCCTTAATGCTGGGATATATTTACACTACAGGAGCCTGTATTCTTTTATCTTTTACCCCGTGAGGCTCTGAAAGGTATGTACAGTAAATAAGAATTAAGAAGGAATGCCGTGGCCGTTTCAGTAATTACCGTACACTGCTCAGGTGGTTACTGGGGAAAGTCGGAGGGTTGCCTTGGGTAAGTAAATGCTATTGCTTCAGCACTATTTACCCCCAGCAATACTAAAGGGAATAGAGGATTTACGTTATAGAACTACTAAACACAAACAGCAGAGGCAATGGCAGACTGGCAGAGGCAGGGCAGGTACTCTACAGGTATGTTAAAATCCCAGCCTGCAACTGTTTTCAAATCAGCCCCCTTTTGTTTTGTTTTGGGGTTTGGAAGGGGTAAAGAGCCACATACACATTCATCTGCTTATGCAGGTCTTTGTAACCTTTTTACGCCCATGTTAGGTCCCTGTACATTTAACTCCTTCCTTGGCCACAGAATGCGAAGTTTTGCGTGTGTAATTGGAGAGACTTTTCTCTTCCTGTTCGTTAGCCATTAATAAGGAGCTACATGTTTGCTCTCAAAGAGGAAAAAGCGCCCTAAAACATTATCTACAGTTCAACATGCCACGTTGCGTCAAATCATTTCACAAAGACAGCCCTGACGTCGAGATGTCTTTTCATACCCGTTCCCGAGGTAAAGGCAACGTGCCAGCAACAACGCCCCGAGCACTGCTGCCCGTCCGCCTGCCCGGCAGCCTCTGCCACCGCACCCACTGCTCTGCTGCTGCCGTAACCGCGCGATGTGCTTTACGTTAAGTAAACACTCGACCAGGGGGAAAACAGGAGAGGACACTGATATAGCTGAAGCCAGCAGGTATTACGCAGAGTACGTTTAGAGGCAAGTCAGACTGCAGGACGTGAGTGGAGGAGAGAGGTGAGTCTCATCAGCAATCTCAAAAGACAGCTGTCATGGTGAGCACAAACAGCACGCAGCTGAGTTACGTGTCTTCAAGGAAAGGGACCCTCACCATGTAGCAGAGGCCAGCAGTGATTGCAAGTACCTATGAAAAAACAGGGAGTGAGACAAAGAGGGTAAAAGGGAGGACTGTGCCATCTCCCACACTGGGTGACAGCAGGAAGGTGAGAGTGACAGGGCTGCAGCCACGTTTCCGAAGCATCTGTGAGGCCACCATGCAACTTGATCTTTTGACAAACTAGTGCTAATGTAGGAGTCTGGGCCAGGAGTATTAATGCAAGTCTCCTGGGTATCCAAATGATGTCTGATGACTGATGTCAGTTAAGCTAGGAGCAATGACTGGAGACCCTACTGCTACATCTTACATGGAAAACTGGCGTGTGCAGGAGGCTGTGGGATTACAAAGCTGAGAACTAAGTGGTCAGAGACAGGCGAGTTCTCACCTACTGCCCACATGTCCAATTTATATTTCAGCCACTGACCTGCCATGGAAATCAGGCTTTGAATTCAAGAACAATGGGTGAAAATTCCAGGATGCCTTGGACTTTCTGGGAATCAGTAACCTCAGAGCGGCAAGCAATCCAACCCTGCTTTTGTTCAGATACACATGGGCTCAGTGGTGGCTCTGAGGCTCTCTACCTGGTGGGATCTCCCTTCCCTGCCACTGAGGGCTACTGCCCAGGAACGGTGTTCTCCCTGTGCTGGTGAGTTGTGAGGCAGCTTTCCTGCTACCATGTGCACGGTCCATGCAACAGCACAGGGGGAAATAATACCCATGAGTATGACAGGGATAAAGTTCAGGTGGAGATGGAGCCCACCGTCTCCCCTATAACCACCTGTGCCCAGCCCTACCCCGGCCCCCTGGCTGAGACTTATGCCATGGGACACGCTAAGCCTCAGCAAAGGACTGCTCAAGTGTGAATTCTAGTTGCAGTCCTCACTTGATTTTGGCAGCCCCTTCTGAGCACCTTTTACTGTACATCTCGGCTGCCTCCCTGAACCTTAACCCCTAGGGTGGTTCTTGTGTTTTTCGCCTGCTGGATAAAAATATCTGTTGCCATCAGCAGCTGCACTTAGCACACGAAGAAAATAACTCAGACTTTACCAAGGTGACCCACACAGGGACACTTCTCACTGTCTCCAACAGAAAAGCCACTTATGAGAGCTTCATTTTCTCTCTCTCAGACCTTCTCTGTAGCATGGACCTATCTACCAGTCACTACACTAAAAAAGCTCCCTGAGTACTCCATCATCCTGTTTCCTACAAAGCATGACTTTGCCTAAGGAATAGTGTTAGTAAAAGCTGTAATTGTCATTCTCCCGGGCTGCATCAAATCTTATTTAAGGATGGATCTCCTCTCAATTTCTCTTAGAGGCACTTTACCCGAGAGAGAACCAATCCATTATTGGAAGAAGATGTTCTGACCCCATTAGCTGGGCAGATGTGTGTTTGAACTACAGACCTCTGAGCATCCTCAATCCAAGATGAGCTAGCTCAGGCTACCGTGTCTAGAAGGGATGCATCCTCAGAGATGCCTTTGCGTGCCGCTCTGTACCATATGGGCAAGTGCCAAATGCACTTTGCAATGGGCAGCTTAGAGATCAGTATGCCCAAAAGATGATTGAAATGAGTGAACGTAAGGGTATGCAGACAAATAAAAAATCCTGAGAAGTGTTACTTTGGACATAAGCTTTGTTTAAAAATCAGCACTGGAAATAAATTCTGCATGATTTATAATTCTCATATTGGCATGTACTAAAAATTAGTGTGTAATATGGAATTTTTTTAAAAGAGTGCTCTGTTCCCAGCTTGCTTCATTCATGTTTGATTCTGGCCCTCTGAGAATACCAGAAGCTGCATAATACAAGCATTTGTAACCTTTAAAAGTGGAAATGTCATAACTTAGTCTTAGTTAGTTAATTGTGGTCCTGACTCTAATGAAAGTGCTGTTGCCCAACAAGCTTTGCACTACATTGATTTTTCTTCTGTCAGCTGGGAGTTCTGGTAAAAGAACAATAGATCTAATAATACCAGCAAAGCAAAGAAAGTAAGGAACAGTGAGCTCTTCAAAATAAGTAGGTCAAGCCACAATCAATTTCCAGATTTGAAATTATGTTTTTAAAATGTATGTTTAATACAAGACCTTGTTCTATGTCTATCAAGTCAAAGCTTGTACGGTTTAAAGTTCCTGAACGACTGCTTTATCAGGTAGCCCAGAGTTAGGCCCCAGAGGTTAAGCAATAAAAGAGAAACAAAAATAACTTAACAATTTCTGCAGCTAGTTGAACCCAGCAACAGCTCCTTAAACAGCTTTTACATTCCTACAGTTTGGAATGCCATAAAGCCACAAGATACGTTGAAAAGCTATGAATTTGCTAAGTAGGATTTCACTTCCTCTTGTTTTTAGAGGTCATTAAATTTATTAGATGTTAGTAAAATCCTTGTAAACAGAAAATATGAAGGCTTATAAAAGAGTGCTCTTTATTTTCACCCTAATAATTAAGATGCAACGAGGAATAGGATAATAACAGAAGCCTAATTTATGAAGTGCCGTTAGTTCCAAAATCTTAGTAATACTTACGCAACAAGTTTCACACATACCTGCTGAAATATAATTGTGCAAAGAGGATATCATATAGATTAGACAAAAACTTGCATGTATGCTATCTTTAGTAGATAAGATGATTCAGTTACAAACTCTAAAATCGTCCTCTTCACTCACTGAAAAAGCAAGTGTCCAGAGTGACACAAACTTTCTTTACTTCTTTTTACCTATTTACAAACTCAGTGTGGTTCTTCTGTTTTGAGATGATGGTTCTTTAATTTGAACGATCTTGGAATAAAAACTCCAACACTTTAGAAAATGTTTAGTAAAAACCACTTCTAGTTATGACTGTATGACTGCAAAATAAAGACACTCTGGCTGGCAGATAAATTGTACACCTGCAACTCCAGCACTATAACTTGAGACCTTTTAGTTGAGAAATGAAGTCCTATCACCAAAAGGAAAGGAGAATATCTTTTAGCTATAGCAGGGTGTATAACCTTTGTGAAACTCCTACTTGCGGTAACAGGGTGCTACAGTCTTTATGAGGAAAGAACAACTACAAGTCCCTCTCCTCAAAGAGAATTTAGGTTCTCGTGACAGATTTTCTATAGAAAGGATGGAATTAGGGTAAAATTCAAAATTCAACAAGCAGTGCATCCTGATTAGTCTCTGCCTCATTTAAGACAAGCTGCTCTTGAATGCAGAGACTGGAAGAGTGCCATAACTGCCCCAGAAGATGCCTACTCTCGAGTGAAGAGGAGTGAAGTCTCCTTGTGCTTGTATCCGTCCAGAAAAGACCCTCTGATGGTTGCATCTTTTTTTCTGAAAGGTCACTACTGCCATGTGCTTTACCCATTTTTATGAAAAGTTAAGGAACAGGAAAATCTAGGGAATCTTTGGCTCTGACAGAACCAGAAGAAACCAAACAGCTTAAGGTACTCTAGATCCCAGGGATGCTCATCTTGGTCTTTCGAGATACATGTAATATATGTTACAATGAATTGTAAGAAATGTTTCAGAATAATACTGGTTTTGCACACAGGTCTCCATCCAGTTGGCTGTATACTGACTTCTGGTTAAATCAATTAAACTTTTTCTAAAGCCAAGGAAAGAATGTTCTAGGCTAAGAATTCAAATTTCTTACCTCTTGGATGCCTTGCTGACTCTAAGATGGAGTATCTGTGAATAATGCTGTCAACTCTTTTTGGCTTGGAGACTCCTTTCCATGCTGGCAGGGAATGACCTGGCCTCTGTTATTCACGCTTTCATCACCTCTTGGCTGGAATCTAGTAATGCAGAGTAACTTGGGCACACAGCCTTTGGCATTAAGGGAACTCCAGGTAATACAGAACACTGCAGTGCATCTCAGCCACATGGGCATGTGCACATCAAATCGTTCTGCTGTACCCTACAATGGCACTCTTCAGAGTATGAAAGGAAATTTGCCGTATTGGTCCTTGCCTTGCTCTGTGACCCAAATCTGGAGTAGCTTGGACTTTAGGCTATCCACAGCCCTGAGATGGAGACGATTGATGGTAACTGTTCCTTTGACACAGTAGAACCCTCCACAAACTCTGCTGTGAGTGGGAGATAAAACTGTGACATGAAGGTCCCTAGAAACAACAGACATCACAAACGTCACCACCTTTTACTCTTTGTGCAAGACGCATTTTTTTGATACTGCCTTGTTTAACATAACTACATATGTTTTAAATTGCAAACTCTACTGCAACAAACATAGAACAAACAGTTAGACACTCAGGTTGATGCAGTGCTGGTAGACACTGAGTTCCTACCATTCACATAATGTAAGAGTTTGTGTCAAATATGGGAAGTGTGAGGTTGCACAGCCAGAAGAATATCTTCTAAACCTAGTCGTAGAGCCATACATTTTTGCTGAAGGAAACACTGTTACAGGGGGTAGAAGTCAGTCATGTCCATTTATGGTACGGGTTTTACCAAAGTAACAGAAATTAATCTGCCTTCCTTACTAGAAGATATGCAATACAACCAGAATTTAATTCTATTAACTTAAAGAATAACAACAAATTCCCCATTATCTCCATTATGTCTTTTATCTACTTACCATTATTAAATTGTCAGCATAAGCAGATGAGGATGCCACCTAACTTGGACTTGCAATACTGTTCAGGTAGAGAGAGATGCCCCACTGAAGAGTAGATTCAGAGCACCTTTGAGTTTGCTGCTTTGAAGAAGCTCACTTCTCACTATTCAGCATATAGGAAGCTTACAGAAATTAATTTTCTTGTGTAGGCACCTGAAGTTAGATGGTGTGAAAAATACAATCCTCTTCTTCCAGTCACTGCAGTTATTACATGAGGTATTAAAGACAAGACCTAACACTTTCTGGAGGACAAATGATAGACAAACAGATTCTTTAAGTGATTTATTTTATAAATGTCAGTAAATTAGCAAATACATAACACAAACTTAAATATCACTGTATATCTCGTGGTGTTATATAAACAGTCCTTAATAAAAATTACATGTAGCAGTACCACATAAGCAAGGAGCAAAAATACCCTAATAAATTGGTTTGAAAATAAATGTACTTGAGAGAATGCTATCTGATACATAGTTTTAAACTTTTCTCGCTTTAAAGTCACGTCAGCCTAAAAAAGAACACGACTTCTTCCTTTTTATATAACATTACTGTGTAATACTGAGAAAAAAGGGAAAGAAAAGACATCGGTGGATAGAAGAGAAAGAACAGCAATGAAAGAATTGTGGAATGCTTTGATAATGTTTGGGTAATAAATTATTAGGATGTTCATCAAAATAACTAGAAAAGTAGTGCTCTCAGTAAAGTACTACCAGACTACCAAATAGGTACCAGACAAAAAGTGCTAACAGGTGCATAACCAGCATTCCAGTTTGTTCCAGTAATGCATCTTCACCTTGATAAATAGCACCCAAATACCTCCAGGGTATTTTCTTAAGAGTTTCCTAGTAGAGCAGTTATACCACCTTGCGGGGCTGTCCAGTGAACGTATCTAAAATATAGCCATAAAAGTGTAGAATGTATTGTGTTATATTATACATATACTGCATATCTGCATATTGTCCATGGAATAATTTAATAGTTCCAGTAAAATTTACCTTTCCCATTGAGAGCTCAGGGACTTGGAATGAAACTAAAAGATTCACCGGCAAGTTTAATCAAACATTAGGAGGCCTGAAAGATCTCTATTACATGAGATGTATTATTGTATGTTATGCAATTAAATAATACGTTAAATACGATATGAAGAGGACAGAGTCCAGCTCCACTTTCAGATATATCTTTGGAGGAAAAAAGTTCTAGGAGAGCATCTTTAATCTGTAAACGGAGCTGATTAACTGGAAGCAATCGAGACACGCCAGCGATGGAAGGTTACGTATGCTCAGTTCCTGTGTTAGCAGTCAGAACGCAGCTGCACTTTTGACCTCTGCCTCAGTTTCTCTGTGTAAAGCATCCTGAGATCTCAAGATAAAAAGCTACTTTGAAATACTACTACAATTACATGTTAAATTTTTCAGTGAAGCTTTTGAGCAGAGGACCTTGGAAAATTTCTTCCCAGACCATATATGTTACACTTCGATGGATACAATGAAATAGCAAAAACCAGAAGAAAAGCTTCTGAGGATATACAGGTGATTTCACTGCATTTGTTTTTTCCTTTTTTTATGTAGACATTCATCTTCCACAAGAAACCAAGCTTCTCAGGACACGCTGGATAGCAAAAAGCCCTAGTCATACATGCTTAGTTTCAAAGTTATGTTACTACTCAGAGAGAGAAATAAATGTATACTATATTAAAAACAATCATCACAGCCCTTTAAATGATTGGATAGTTTAGCTTTGAATGCAATTCAACCTAATAGAGGCTTTAATGGCTTTTGACAGATTGTTCCACTGATCAAGGGACATGTATGAAAATAACTGCCTACCAAGCCCTGATTTGATTTTAAGAAAAGAAAACTGAAGGTTAATGGTAAACAGAAGTTGATTGTTCACATTTTCACTGAAATAACTCTATCTGACCTGTTCTTAGAAGCAGTGAAATAAAGGATAATGGGAATGCTATACACCTGACTTTTTACTTTAGCCTCTAATCAAGAGGACTAATCAGACCAAGATGTGTTGGCATGAAAGCAAGTATTTGACCATACGGAGGGGGAGGAGAACAACTTTTGTGACCAAATTCTGATTCATCATGTGAATTATGAATGCTGTCTCCAAAGCAACAAGAAGATAAACCATATTTTTCATGTCATGTGTGAAGTGCTCACACCCAAACATCAGCATTTGAAAGTGACAATTTTATCAGTTATTTGTTGGCTTTTATTTGGCATGTTACTCAGCCAATTCTGCAGCCTTACTAAGTACAGTCTTTTTGCAGTTGTACAAGTTATCTTCTCTTGTTCAATGAATGCCCCCAGGCTCAGGTGACGAGGACAGATGAATGTAAATTAAGATGCAAGCCCAGCCACGCTGAAGGTGATGAGTCTCAATTTGGACTGGAGAGAGTGGTGAACAGTGGTTCTATTCAGGATTGCCTCTGCCCTTACAGGTGGGGTGAGGTGACAGCCAGAAGCAGGCAGGTTGGGAGCCCTCAGAAACATTGAATGTTGGTGGTTTTGCTTGAGTCTTTCATCACTACCTAACGGCTCCCACCCTCTAACGCTAGATTAGTGTAGGGCTGAGCTTTTCACTCTGCTGTGGGGAGTGCAGTGGTTGTCTTTTTTTGGATGAGGAACCTCACTGTGAACAGCGTTCTGTTTGTTTGTCTGACCCTTCCCCATAGCAGCTCACCGTCCTGATGGGATAGTTCAGAAGATGAGCTGCAGCAACTTGAATCTCAAACGGGAAACAGATGTTGAGTGGAGGTACTCAGTCCATGGAGGTGTAGCAGGACAGGTGGAGGCTGAAGCTGGGGATCAGGGTTCCTCATGCCTGTTGCTACAGTGGCACAACCACTCTTGCCAACTCTGTAACCTTGGTGCAAGAAGACAGTGGTCAGCGCCTACCAAAAAGCTGAGGACCAGCTGTCGGGGCCATGAGGGGGGTTAAGGAGCCAACATTAACTTTGCGTCAGGTGGTAACAATTAAGGGAGAGATCCTGACCTGCACTGTACAAGTTACTGCTCAATGACTCCCATATGAGTTCAGTTAATAAAGTTGTGGCCTTGAGAAAGCACATCCCTTGCATCTCATGTGCAACTCATCTCATCTGTCTTCCCGTCTTCTCATCCCAGCTTAGACATCAGCTCCTGGGCTAGTTTAATCTCTGTTACATTAGCCTGAATTCCACTGCATGACACAGGACTAGTGGAACGGCATTACAATAACTGAGAAAGGAGCAATGCCCATTCTTAACACACTACAATATTTTAGCCATCTTTCATAATAGATTTTAGTATTCTTTTCATTTCCTTTTTTCCTGTTATGGCACTGGAATCCCTGAATCCGTCCCACAGCATTAAGAAGTCCAGCATGATTTTAAAGTGCATCTTGCATCATTACCAGTGAAACTAAAACTATATCTGGATGATAATAAGACAACTGATTTGGATATTTATTATGTTGCATGTTACCCATCCTGGACAGTTTCCAGTTGGTGATTACTCATGGCATTCTTACTCACACTTTAGATAATCAGAATCTGCTGTAAAGCTCAGAGCATAAGCTTTTAAAGATACCTTTTAAATCTACTGTATTGAGATTAATATTTTTTATTTACATAACCTTTTAACAAGAAGAAAGGACCTACTGGATGAAATATTTTCATATATGGAGATATGAATAAAGCATTATAAAAGCATTTCTAATTACACTGCATAACACAGCAGTTTTCTATCAAATACTTAAAAACAGCTTTTACCTTTCATCCCCCAAATTACAGAAACAATAAAAGTTTTTAATTTTCTGCCAACATTTTCTTTCTATCAGTGTAAAACCAACTCCGTATCAGATTTTTTAAAGAAAGCCCTTGCCTCGAGCATTTCATTTGTATCGGTTCCATGTTTAGTCAGTAGCTTTTGTAAAACTGATGAATATTGTCTAAAGGCAAGTGCAGACAGGCAAACAGATCTGTATCTTCTGTAATCCATTTAGCCTGACGCACACGTTCAAGTGAACTATTTTACCTTAATTCTTTCATGGCTGATGAAAAGTAAATGTAAGCAAAGTTGTGAACTTCACCATTTAAAAAGAATCACTGAATCTAATGTTAGAAGCTAATTTATGCTCTCACGTCTTCCCTGAAAAAAACTGACCTTGGTCCTCCTGCCTCTAGAGCATCCAGACTTGGCAAGCAGTTGCTATACACAGAACATCCATTAGAGCCTGTGTCTTTCTGCTCATCCAAAATGGAAATGGGTTATCTAATGCTGGATTGCTAAAGTATCATTGCAACATGAGCTAAATTATAACTATTTGAATAAAATAAAGAAAACTTTGAAGTATTTGTCTGCTTGTAGTACATAAGCCAAACACAGCAATAATTTACAGGTCATCTCTCAATTTTTTAACAGATATTTACCTTTAACCATGTTCTCCTCTTGGGGTACCCTTTGGCATTACTACATGCTTCGAACAGTTCCATCAACCTTACTCACGTCTTTGCTATCAACTCCTGTGGGCTTTGGAGATATGAAATCTTATACTTCTGTATTTCAACTGAACTCAATCAAGTTACTGATTCAGGTTATGTGAGACTGGAATGCAACACAGAGCATTAATCCTCTTTAACCACTTGATTATTGGTATTTCGCCACTGAATCTTAGGTCTTATCCATTCCCAGGTGTTAATTTGTCTATGTCGTTGCCATCTATGGCTTAAATGAGTGCTATCTGACTGCACTGAGGCTAGTACTAGTTCAGCTAATTCACTAGCTTAAATCTTCAGCATAGACAAGACCTAGAATCATGTATTTTTAAAAAATTATATTATTGCTGCCAGCAGTCTCCTAATACAAGAAAAAAATCAGTGGTTTTTTTGCACTACTGCTGGAAATAATTATTTGCCAATCATTTTTTAATAGCTATGCCTCCACTTCAGCTACAAACTACAACACTGATGTGCCTTCTCTACCCTTTATGGCTGTCAGATTCATTTCAATACTGTGATCCCCATGGTTTCTAGCAGCACTTAATTAAACATAAAATAATCATAAAGTAACAGCATAAACAAACAAACAATCCCCTCAAACGCTGTGTTAACAGTGTTACATCATTAGCTTGTTTGAATTCATCTCGCTCATTTTCAAAGTAATATCTGTTTCTGTGAGAACTGCCTTTTCAAAAGCAGAATTCCCACATCTTCAGCTAGCTTTTCTCTAAGTGATCTCCAAAGTAAACAGTATTTAGTGTGGCATTAATCCAAGTATATGCTATTTGCCCACTGGTAAAGCCAGCTTTAGCTAGTGCAGGAAAGAAAAAGCTATGCCCATAACATAGTATTTCAAAATGTTAAGAAATCTGTGGCACAAGAGACAATAGATAAATGTATGGATCAAGGTTATAATATAATCAAACCTACTTTAAATAACAATTTATTCTTCAGAGTGAATTCTACATTCTACAGGGTGGCTAACAGTTTTCACAGAAGTCCAGGACTGCAATGAAAATGCTTGATGCAGGTCTTCATACTTTTGCTGGCATAGCTACGTCAAAGGTGTTAAGAAGTACAATCTCTACTTGATATAATTGTCCTGGCAAAAGCTGGTAGGTGTGGACACAGTTTTATACCACTAAAACTGAATTTTTGCTGGCACAGCTTCTTTAGCTCCAGGGAGGTCTGGCATATGTTATACTGTCAAAAGTACAATTTTCAGCAGTGCAAGCCTCATCCACACAAAGAGCGCTTTGCCAATACAGTATCCTGGTATGCTCTGGGTAAGCCTGGCCTCAACAGCGATTTTAAACAGAAGATTAACACAGGAGGCGTATTCATTTCTTGGTGGCAACGTCAAGCTCCGAGTCCTACTGGCTTCTTTTGGAGTGGTAATACAGACTGAGTGCTGTTTCACCATAATATGATTTTCTTCTGCTTTTTATGGCAAAGGAAAAGGTGTACACCAGCTCAAGTTAAAGTAGCAACTTAACCAAATGAAAAATCTCTCTCTCATTCAGGAGTGCCTGGTATTGTCCAACATAGAGTTGTTCCTTTTATAGCATGTTATTACAAAACAGATCACAAACAGCTTCATTTCTCATAGTCTTCTGGTTTTGTTCTCATAGATCTCACTGGATCAACACAGATGCTGCAGTGCCCAGTATCACACAACCTAAATCCAATCTGTCAGGGGACGTGACACCCCAAATGAAAATCCTTACTTAGGTCCATCAGCTCTTTAGACAATGCCCTAGGAAACCTGGCCTCAGAATAGGATTCACAACATGCAGAAACAAAGCAATGGTTAGGAACCAAATTCTGAGTTCCGGGGAGCCCAGGAGGTATAGATTCACATTGGAAATCTCTCCCAGTACTACTCGATTGCCGTGATGAAAAACAGCAAGAAACTCTTGGGATCTATGTCAGGATGCTCCTCCAGAGTTCCTCATCTGAAAAAATGCCCTGAAACAAGGAGCCATCGCATAAAGGACTTTCTCCATCATCTCCTGTACCTCTGTCTATTTTAGTGGATGAAGAACTCACCATATTGTGTGCACAGCTCTATCCTGGAGATATCCAGCAGGCTTACCCCAAGCTGGCCTCTCATTAGGATGCCCAGATCATGCAACAGCTTTGTCGCAGGTGTGAGCTACACCTTATGTTGCTCAAAGCTGCCAAGCCCGAGGCAGTTCTAGGCACTCATAGAAGCTGAAATTTAGGCATCAAGGGAACTTGCAGAAACACAGATATCCATGGGCTGTAGGGTCACAATGGGAATTAGAGTGGAGGAGGAAAGAACTGAGGCTGGTGTTCTGGACTTCGGGTCTTAAAAGCTACATGTTTCTGTAGATTTGGAGCCTGGTCTTTTTCATTACGAGGCAGTAACTAAGGTACTGTGTGAAGACCAGTAAAATCTGCATTGACGCATAAAATAACACACGATCAAGGAATCATAAAGCTGAAAAGATTTATGTTAAACTAAAAGGCTTCTCTCCAAATGATGAGCATCTATAATTCTAGGCTGGAAGGTCACCTGTTATTCTCCCCACTGAACAAGATTTTGTAGATTAGCAATTATTTCTTCAAGATCATATGGCAGAGGCATATTACATTCATCATCTGTCCAGAAGGGATGGCATTCTGGTTTCTGGTCTTCTGGCAAGCTCTCTGCTGCTTCTGACTGGCATCTGAAAAGAAAGGTAAGAAGATGAGCTACTTAAGTAAAACTGTATCAAGAAACTGAATACTCAGCGAGGATACATTTGCGCATTAATTTAAAGAGAAAGATTATAATAAAAAAGAAATACCACATCTTCTGACCAAATGGATTGTTCATTTACAGTGAAGTTGATTCCTGTTGTAGGCTTTGTATTTTCCATAGGGATTTCTCAAAAAGCCAATCACAGAGAAAACTCGGTTAGTGTACCTTTATATGGTGAATTATTTTTTCATTATCTCAGCTGTTACTTAAAGTATGTGATTAAACCATTATCAGATTTAAATGTTTGCCGGTTTCCAATGTATTACTAGATTATTGAGAAAGATTAAACTGAATTTACTGCATTAAGGTCAGGGGGGATAGATTAAACAATATTAAAGAAGCCGGACTAGCTTTGTAGATTCTGGAGATTTACAAGTGTATCAACCTGCTTAGCTCTGAAAAAGGCAATATAAAAAGAGAAAATTCTACAAAGATAAATGGAAATGGAGGTTAATAACAACTTCCAATGATGAATAGGTGGGCAAAACTTCAATAAAATTAAATTAAGAGGTTAGTGTATGTTAGTCCCCAGAGAAAATGTTTAAATTACAGTGTTTTTTATTAAATGGATTATTCATCAATACTAGTGAAGTCTAATTATAATATTCAGCTGAACTGCAGCCTGCAGAGGGAAGTTTTATAAGTGGCAACCATCACCTCTCTTAAGATTAGGCCGTAACACAACATGCTGCATCAAAAAAATTGTCACAGTTCAAGGAGGATTTCTCCCCCTCTCTTTTCCCCTCCCCTCAAACAATTTGCATGTTGCCGATTAATTAGTTAATGTTTGCAACGGGGCAAGACAAAGAAAAATGCTAAGCATTACTATAATTTTGGTATATACTTCAGGTCAACGTAGTTCTTCAAAGAGATAAAAAGCAAATTGTAGAAATACACTTTTATCCCTTGTAAGATGTTTTCTAAAATTCATGTTCTATAAAGCACAAAATTGTTGTAACAATTTTAAAGTTGTTTTAAACATATATGCGTCTTTCATCTCTGTAAAATGAACTCTAAAAATACTGACACCCGCAACTTCCTTGTCTATACCATTGGCCTTCTGGAAGAGACTGTTTCCAAATGAAAGATGCCTTCTTCTCTTGGGAATTATTAATGGCAGTGTAATCCCCATGAGAAAACATACTTCAGCTTTACACCCATGTTGGTGTGTGGTTAATTGCCGCACCAGCATCCTGGGCACTCAATCCATCGTACATTACACCACAAGGACAGTATTAACACATAACATTCCAATATATCTTCAGCTCTCCACATCAGCCCCTGATAATAGCATCTGTTAACATGCACTAAGTACTATTATGTAGCACATCACTTCATAAATAATAAGATTAGCCGACCTCAGGGCCCTGGGAAGAGTAATGTGTTTAAATGTTCTCATTATTTATTTAAAACAAGAATTAAAGGAACAGAAGCTACTTGTGACAATCCTCTTAGCATAAATATTAAACTGTTTGCATTGATAAGCCGCACTGTACAGAATAACAGAGGATTTGTTTTGCTGGCTGCTTTATAATAGTGGTTAGAGCAAATGCAGTTCTGAGAGGTACTTAACTGATTGTGCCATCATGTTCCGAAGACATTTTCCAAATTATATAAAGGAACAGGAGAAAATTAATATGCAGGGGAAGCTGAAACTAATTACAGCATAACTCTATAAGGCTTTTAAAATCTTGCTTTATTTTCTGTCTTGGCACAAAATAATACGCTCAATTTGCTGGGTAGTATAAGATATTCCAGTTTAAGCATTTCAATCTAAAAGTGGGTAAATTAATCATGTAGAGATTATTGCAGATGACAAATCAAGAAGCTCAGCCGGTAAATACTGCAGGCATATTATGTGGTCTGCAAAAGTTAACTTGTAATAATAAACATTCTCTCTCTCACACATCTGCTATTAACAACAGAATTTTCATTGAGAGGAAAAACATACCAACTTTTAGGTTCTTCACCATTTCAGTGCCCTTTTTTTACCTTTAATTCCTCTTTTTTCCCTTGTTCTCTCACACAAATGGATTGACCCGCTTTTCCCTCACATTTGGGGTTTGGGCATCTGTGTTGCTGTAAATGTGGCAGCAGTCACAGTGATGCTGCGACTGGACAACCCATGAGCAACTATTCTAGTTGCTACTTTCCCTTCTCTGTTTTTCTTACCAGCAGAGCCATCTCTGAAAGGTCACCCCACAACTAAGCATGTGCCTTAACTTTCAGGCAATCATGCACTTGGGAAGTTTTAGCCATATCATATTGCATGTGAGGGATTAGAGGAATGGAAGTGTGTCAGGTCCTTGGGCTTCCTGTGCAAATCTGATGACAGAAATGCATCAGTGTACTGCAAAAGTATAAAAAAGGACAAAGCAGTGCCGTAATTCCAAGTTCTGCCATCCCATAGCTCCTTTGTCTTTCTGTCCAGGATTTCTATTGCTTTGCTTTGTATCACTAGCAAAACCAGCAGTGAATGTTACATTTTTACATTTTGTGAGTCACCTCTTTTGACCAAAATTATAATCCCTGTGCTGGATCCGCTGACATCAAAGTCAACTCAAGTTGCTCATATTTAAAGATATGGGGCTGGGTTCTAAGCAGTCATTGCTGCACCTGGCAGTTCATTAAGCAATTCACCTCAATGGCATCCACAAGCTTGAATGCAGTCATCCAAATACTTGCTTTCTGACTTAGAGTTAGGGTGCAAGAACAGTCCTTTCCAGATGAGTATATTACTATTGATTTTAATACATTTCTGTAGGAGAAATTGTTCCTACAATGGTCTTTAATTTGTAGCAGAGTAACAGACCTGGAGATCCTGCAAAAGGACAGCAACATTTTTAACTGAAGCAGAACAATCAAAGGCACTTAAACAATTGCACAGAATTATTTCAAATTCCTTTGTATCTGGGAAAAGATAGCTAACATAAGTTAGCAATGATAACTCAGGATAAACAGAAATTCTATCTTTTCACAGATACAAAAGAATTTATGAGGCTCCATGTGGCTCCAAAAGAATTTATGAGGCTCCACTGCAAACACTGAAGTACAGTGGTAGTGGAAAAGTACCAAAATTTATTATAAGTTAATTAAAATATTGTATCTCCATTAAAACCCATTCTTTCCGTTAATAAAGTCAAATCTCCAAAAGAGAGTAGCTCTAATCTGTGTATATTGTATGCACAAAATGTGCTAAGAGTGGAAATAACACATGCTCTGAGATGGAGAACAGATGCCAAATCAAGAGGCATCTTTCATACCTTATTTGCAGCAGGAGAACAGAAAAACTGCCGTGATATATTTCAGAGCAATTTAGCTCCAACACCGTGATGATACATGTTCACCAACATACTATAGAAAGGATGATTTGTCTAAAGATGTGCGGAATGCACAAAACTCCATGGTCCCTACTTTCTTGCTAAAACAATCAAGACCTGTGCCAGTTTCAATTTAAAAAGCCCATTTTTAAGGAACAATTAGTTACCGTTGCGGTGCACATTGTCACTACCTCTCCCCTGTAAACTTCACAGATTTTTGATCCCCTTTTTGTCTATTTTTGCCAAATGGACTTTGCTCATTAATATTTACCAATAGCTGAATATTAATATATGTTCAACTAAGTCATGACAAACATTTGTATGACTGTATGACTATTTGTATGACAATATATGACGCTTTCCCTTGGAAGGTGGTTAATATCACCATGGGCAGGTATACATTCACTGAGACAGCCAGTTGCCTGGTCATGGTCCCCTGGGCTGCACTGACATTTTGATGATCAGGGTGTCAGCTACATTAGAGAACACTGATCACAATGCTAAAATTAACCAAGCTAGCTAAAGTGTGTGTTAATTATGAGTATGCAAGCAGTCAATAAAAGGTTAATGCAAAAGTCAAAGGATAAATTTATTTCAGTATTGCATCACTCTACTGACTAAATGACTAACATTATGCTTTGTTTTTAATCGATATATTTTACAGTAATGTGTGAGCCATTGATTTGAAAAACAGTCGTCTTTCTAACAGTTAAGTTTTGCAACTATTAAGTATCAATAAACTTAAACCACTCTTTTCTTCAGAGCAGATACTTTTTTGTTCTGTTGTCAGGAACAGGAATGCATATAAGCCAGGAGGCGGCCTCGGGTTCTGCTGATGAATGTGATTAATGCAAATAAGAATTATTACCTAGGAACTGAAATAAGGTACTGTGAATTAGGGTCCCTGGATTCTAGTGCATTGTTTGTCTGCTCCACAGAAGTGTAGTCAAATCAGATCAATAGGGGTCAATTTGTGGCTCAGACTGCACATGCATGTTAAGAGTGAGGAGATGGTATGAATAATCCAGTTTCCTAGATGGTACTAATTTAGCTGCCTGTGCCTGGCAGTTCAAAGACCAATGGAGATCACGTGGAAATTCATAAGGTAAGTCAAGGAACACGGGTCTGGCCATCTTCCCCATGTACTGATATGGTCAGAAAGGGAGGGGGATATTTGCTCTGCATGTACATAAGTACACGCTCACCCATACATGCTTACTCCAGCATTCCTGAAATTATTATGTTTTATATGGGAGTTATTTCTTCCCTCCATTCAAGCTAGAATAAAGGTGTTACTGAGCTGTTATTCAGAACTTCAGAGTATCTTTTAAAACAGTGGCCCAGGTAAAAACAGTGTTCAGATCACCCTACTAAGACAAATGCACTCATTAAACCCTTACTGACATTGGTTAAAAGGATATAACACTGCTAACATGGATGCTGTTCTGAGTAAGAGTCACAGTAGTAGCTTCTTTAGACAGCATCTTCCATTCTTAAGATTCACAGTGACTTTGCAAATTTGGGTCTGATCAAGTATGGGTTATTATTGTTCCAACACAGAGCTCTGCTGTGTGAACACAAATCCTAATAGTACCGGTACCTGGTACATATAGCTTTGCTTGCCGGTTTGGATTTTTTCATCCTCGTCCTTCAAACCTTTCCTCTGCCTGGAAATTATTATGCAAACTACGTGCAGTTACTCTAATCTCAGTGTTAGGATTATCCCATGTCATTTCAAGCTGACATTCTTAGTTGCCAGAGCATATACAAGAGAATACAGTGCGTTCTCAGCTATCTGAATTGTTATGCAAAGCACAGAGAAAATATGAGATTACATACATGAGAACAATTACTCAGATAAGTTAACCTTGATTTTTCTTTTTTCTAAATAGTGTATGTCATTGACAGGTATGACAAATTTACTTCTGCTGCTGAATACATCACAATTAAAACCTGATACCGCTTAAGTCAAAGTCGAAACTTCCAGTGATTTCAACAAGGCCAAGATTTCAGTTCAAATGCTTTTCCAGAAACAATTCACAATAGACATGAACTAGTAAGTATAATAATAAAAACCATCCAAAAGAAACTATGGAAGGAATGAAATAGGCTGAATATAGTTTCTCAAAGAGAAATTTAGCAAGGGATACTCAATTTAAAATTTTTTATCCATTTACAACGGTGGTTAAATTATTGGCATTGTAAGTCAGCTAATACGATGTTGAGTAATAAGATGTGATATTCTGTAACTTCAAAGTTGCCACAGAAAGAAAAAATATCTGTTTTATCAAACTGCATTCTCAGTAAAGCACAGAAAATCTCTCAAGTAAAAACTCAAACTGATGCTGTAAATACACATTCCCCTTCACCTTTGGACATGGATAGGATATTGGGATAAAGTCCCTAAAAAGGAGTGGAAAAGTCACCCCTGTTATTTGAAGAACTGAACTTTCATTTATCTTCATGAAAAATTAAAAGGTGGAAGGGATAAATGTAATTCATGATAAAATGGAATGGGGGTGAGAAATCTGAAAAGCAGCTGCTTTCCAGTTGGGTGCCCATTCCAGCATTAGCAATTTCAGAAATTACAATATGCCTAATTTTAAGCTTTCTTCTATTCCAGGCACCTGTTTGGTCACAGTAGCTGGTAACAAGTGAAAATTTCCAACCACTGATTAAGGTTTAAGGCCATCAGGTAGACTGCTGAGAACAATTTTATACCTAGATCTATTTGTCAGCATGCCCATTACACACCAGTGGTGACGAATGGGACACTTTGCCAGCGGACCAGCTAGAAGCTGCTGACCTCTGGCATCAGTCACTGGAGGGGGGCACCTGAAGCCTGCACTGCTCCTACCTGGCCACGTGGAACAATACGGGGGTCCAATGGCAAGGGTGATTATATATGTCATATCTCAGGCAACCCTGCTAGAGCTTTAGCGTACCCAGAGTCAAATTCCAGAGCACAGCACAAAGCTGAGACAACTGTAGAAATGTACAAAACAAAGGGTGCATGGTTTCACAGAGGTATAAGGTAGCTTTCCTTGCCATTCGGCAGAATGGACACATTGTTCTCAGAGAACAATGAAAACAAACACAGGTGAAGAAATGGCAACTCTTCCATTGGGAGCAAAACGTGCGACAGCCACTATGTCACTGGTGCCCTCATCCTGCATGGACAGAGCTCCAGCCTGGACCAGCTCTATCAGAGGGAAACCATTCCTATGCTCTCCCGGGAGTACTTTTTCTGGAGACCTAATCCAAGACATGAGATTTACATAGGGAGCTGGAGCTAAACTTGTTTATAGTTAAAAAATGTTGAAATCTTGACTTCTGGTTTGGCTTATTTTAGAGGAAATAACATATACAAAATCAGCATGTCAGCTGGAACTTCACCAAAATTGAAGGGTGTTTGGAAAATGGGGGCTAGTTAATGCCCCATCATGACACAGGGTTAGGGTGGAATGTTTTCTGATCTCTTTGTTTCAAGTCTGTAAAAGATAATCAAGCCAATAATTTACAAATCCTTCACTTGGTATTAACTTTCATAATTTGTACCCTAAAAACTGTTTACTGAAAAAACAAAGGATGGAGAAAATATATGGAAATACAACAATATGAAAGATGTTTTCTTCATATGGCTGTAAATGCTTTGTCTTTATCACCAACAAAATTGTATTTTTTCAGGCCAAAACTGGAATTTTGAAAGTTATTGAGTTCAATCTCAACCTTAAACCAAAGATCTTCTTAGCTTTTTAAATTAAGCAATCAGAAAGTTGTCAGCCTTGGCAGAGAGTATTTCTTTCAGTTGTTCCATGCTTGTCCCTACTGTGACTCTGCACAACTAAAACCTTCCCAGGTTTACTCTGCCTTTTAAGAACAAAACAACTTACATCAATATTTGACTTTGCAAACCAGATTTCAGAAGTACTGGTCCCAAATAGGCAGTGAAATGAAGTGGCCAGATGGAAAGAGAGCAGTGCTTCGTTCTTTTGAACATCTAATCCCCAGTGTATTCCCAAGGAGTCTGTCCCATTTACATTAAGTCACTGCTGATGTTCTTTCATGTGCTGTAACTAGAGTGTGCCCAGCCATAAGTAATGGCTGAGACCAGGACTGCCTTTATAGAAGGGACAAAACGCGTTTGTTTCCAGGTAAGAAAATTGAAAAGAGAATGCCAGATTTAGGAAGGGATAGAGGCAGTATCAGTTAAATTTTAATCCAAGAAAAAAACATGTACCAGCTGCACAAATATGCAAGTACAAATACACATGATGGCATGTTAGAAGATCTCTCCTGTCTGCTTCTTTCAAAAGTGGATAATGACTTGTGTCACTGATGCATTTGGCCCTTACTAGAGAACCAAAGTTTACAGTCACTGACCCCAAGAGCTTTACGCCTCCAAAGTCAGCCATTATCCATCATTGGAAATGAGGATGCTGCTAAAATATGCTGAGGCATCACTAGTGACATAGTAGGATAGCCTGAAAACAGCCAGCATTATCCTTGTGTGTACTTCTACAAAGTGGATCTATAGCAGAATCCATCTTTTAACTCTGGCCTGCACGGTGCATTTGCTGTTCCACCAGAGGTAGGAGAGAGATCAATGAACCTGACACTAAAGAGGTTTAAGTGACAGTTGCATGAACTTGAAAATGCCAGAGTTTCTATTATTACTCAAATTGTAAATCAGGTAAATATGAGAAAAACTTAAATTGTTAATACCCTCCAAATGTTGACATAACAGCAACCAAAGCATTGGTGGAGTCCAACTGCAAAGAGTTTTCAAGTGGTGTACCAACGTGTTTCACGTGTATTTGCAGAAATATATGAAAAACTTACAAAACTATTTTTAAAGAATGTTTTGCTTTGCCTTAACTGTCGAGAAATTAAAATACATTTTCAACTTTTTTTGGCTACAATATTAATTAAAATCTGTAAAAATATGCTTCAGTCTTTCTAAACTATTTAGCTGACAGACTATGGGAAAGGATAAAGATTTGCTGCACAGTATCTTCAGCTACAGAGTGGGGATTGTAAAACAAAGCCCCAAAACCTCAGAAACGTTCCAGCTCTGGGTGGAAAGAACGGAAGAAAAGAGGACACAAGAAGCACCTTTCTCTGATACATTAATCTCTACTGTGGGTGAATTAATAAGCAGAAATCTACCCAAAAGATACTTCTGATGAGATTATCAATGACCGTCCTCACCATGTCCACCAACTCCACCCTACCAAAGGGGAATACCTCGTAGATGGCACTGCAGCAATTGTAATGCCACGGAGAAGAGTGCTGGCATTGGATGTGTGATGTAACCTTGACCTCCCCAGACAGAGCTTTTCCTCTGCTTTGTGGTCTCTGTCCAACAGACCTAGAAACTGTCCATGAGGAAATCAGTGCGCCTCCTATTCCCACAAGAGAACGGTTGTGTGGGGCAGCCTCCATTCCATGTTTGTTTGATTTTTTAATTAAGAAACATCACTACTCTCTATAAAGCATAGGGGGTAGGGAAATCCCCCAGAGAAACACTGAATAAATAACACGGCATTTGCTGAAAGATGAAGTTTAATCCAATTTAACCTATAGGTCTACAAATTGTTCCCTTTCAGCCCTGTTTCTCAGATGCTTTTGTTTCCTGTTTTTAGAATAATATGTAAACAAGCAATGTATCCTGACTGTACGAGAAGCACGTTTATACCTATCTATATACACACCCCTTCATACCAATATTTGCAAAAAATCCCATCAGTCCAAAAGAGGAAATTTCCATTTAGGGGAAATTTTCAGCACCACAGACATGGATTTAGTTATATACTTTTCATGATCAGCAATGGGATGTGAGTTATTCCCTCTGTGCTAAGAATATTTGGCTTTGACTTCAAACAATGTAGAAATGTATCAACCTCAATATAATTTATATTCTCTCAAAAGGAACCTAAAAATGCTCTAAGCCTTTGCCGAGGCATCTGATGTTCCAGTCGCCTCTGTTGCACTGTATGATCAGCTGTTTTATTTCACTTGCGATCCTTGCTTTCTTATGATTTTTTCAGACAAAGAAACAAAATGTCTGCTATACGCTGACTATAAACACAGCTGACTTGTTTTCCCCAAAGTATTGATTTTATGCACTTTTAAAATAACTATTTTCATTCTGTTTGCATAATCAGCTGGGGCATTGTTCCTCTACATTTCCAGAAACACAGATGGAATTGCTGATTTGGAGCCTTTGGAGAGATTTTACAGTATTCTCCAGAATCTAAGCTTCTATTAAAATAAGGTTTCAAGCACTTCTGGTTGTGAAGATAGCCTGGACAATGTACATTGATGCATGGTTATCTTGTTGAGTCCACAACCAGACAGACAGACGCAATAGCACCAAGGGAGCTGTGAACTTCCCCCACTTATTTTATTGGGTGTTTACTTGGGGCCAGATGCTCCCCTCTGTTGTGCAGAACGGCGTTAAATGACTGAGAAAAAGAAAGGAAAAGGAAATGGAAATAAAAACCAACAAAGAGGAGAAAAGGAAACCTCCACAGCCTGCTTCCCAGGGGGCTACAGATGCCCTCCCTTGCCAGTATTAGACTGCTGGAAGATTTGGGGTTGAGCCATGCACATGGCATATTTTTCAAACAACACTGTATTTTCCAAAAGAATGCCACCCGAAAAGTTAATGATGCTTCTAGCATCATTTACTGTTCCACATTATCTTTTGTACTCCTTTTATGTGGATGTCATATAGACAAGGAAAAATGTAAACATAGGGTGGTTTTAGATGACAGTGCAGTGCAGGAGGATGGCCCTTCCATTTAATGCCCCCTCATTTAAAGTAAGCAATCCCATTTTCCAAAGACCTTCAGGGTTTGCAGGCTCTGCCCTTCTGCAAGAGAGCTAAAACATTTTCCCTGTTGAATGTGTATTTTTCCATAGGACAACTTTTCACATTAATAAAAATCAACTGCTGTGTGACAAATTCCTATTTGTTATATGTGGAAAGTAAAATCAAAAGAAACATGACTGAATGCAACTAACAGTAACCATATTACTTGATCCTTAAATCAGACTGGACAGAAATGGGCTATATCTTTTCAGCATCAAAGCTATGTAATCCTGTCAGCCCAAAGTGCTTCCTGCGTCACTCCTGCAAGCTGCTAATACAACCCATCCTCAAAATTCCACAACTTCCATCAGGAGCAAAGCAAGGGTGACACAGAAGGGGCAGCACTTGGGAGCAGAACGGAACCGCAGAGCTTAGATATTTGTAGTAACTACTGTGGAAGAAGGACTCCGCATATGATTTTACACGGAACAGTTCTTTGTTCACGTAAGTTTATTAGGGAGAGTGACACCAAATGGAGATCCTGCCCCAGGAACCATGTTGTCTTGCTGCTCTCAGACTCTTACTAAAATGCAGCTCTCACTAGCTTTGGTCCGTCTCAATGAATTTGCATGTTTCATTAGCCAAAAGGAAACTATGATAGACTGATAGCAAGCGCCATATGGGACAGCCAAACAACCACGAGACTAACTTTCTGCAGACTGAAATTAAGGAATTGCTTATCACTATAACTTGGGACATAAATACGTATGTGTACATATATACATCTCTCTCTGTATACACAGATATATATGTATGTGAGTATATATGTAAGAGGAGCTTACACCACATTTTCTATCAAGAGATATGGCCTTGAACTCCTATGTGGCTTAGGGAACGAAAAAAAAAAAATGGTTTATTGTGCTGCAGAACTACATTGTCTTCCCTGTGTTGTGCACCTCGGCTGTAGCCTGCAACCAGAATGTTTATAACATATATTGGAACTAATACTATAAGAGCAATGCAATCCTATGGACTAAAACACAGTTTCCTTTAGGTCAACATGAGGTCAAACAGAAGCAGGAAGGAACAAATAATAGGGAAATGAGAAAACAGATACAAGAAAGGCAGAGAGGCTCAAAAAGAGGAAAAAGAAGTTTAGGAATAAAAAAGAAAGCCTCATGTAACTAATCACATTCCAATCACTGCAGAATTTCTCCATGGCTGCTGCTTTATTCAGTGATATTTTATGGATAAATCACTATAAAAATATACCACCAAAAAAATTTCAGTGCTGGCAGAGAAATAGATTTGATGTCCCAGGAAATACTACAGTACATCCAGGCACAAATAAAAATCATATGGCAACAATATGCTCAGTATGATGCTTCTCTAGTTCTGTAGGAGGAGTAAATCTTTCTGATTACCAAATAAGACCTCAGAATTTTTTCTATTTACCCTTTGCATTTCAAATAACTGAAAACATTATATAGAGACGTGAAATATCCTTTTCTACTTTAACTTGCAAATAGTTACCATCGCCCAAATACAATGCGAATAAATGCATTTCTTTACTTATTCTCAACTGCATTAAGGAAAGAAACTCTGTGTGAAAGTTCAGCATTACTATACCTCAAAATTTTGCAATTAATGTAATTCTGCAATATTTTTAATACCAACTAAAATTCCAGTACAGACTGAATGATGATTTAAAATTATTAGACAGGTTCCTTTATTTATTAGGTTCCTTTAATTACAGGTTCCTTTAAATACAGGTTCCTTTAATTATTAGACACTTTCCTTTATGGAATATGACTGCATTCAATCAATTTAAACATACGATAAACTACATGCATCTGATCCTGCCCTACTTTCACAGACATTATTTCCATGGGTGCTTAAAAAAAGTGCAAGATCCCGATCTATAACATTCTATCCGTGGACTTGAATTCTCTCAGTACCATGAAGACTTACTCACCCAAGTGAGTACCAGAATGCTACTAGCAGGTAAAACCTAAAACATCAATTGCAACAAATGCATATAGCTCTTCATATTATTTTCCATGGTGTAAAGAATCTTTCTGACTGCAATATCAATGACTTTAAACCACAGACTAAGACTTTAGACCTTTCGGTGTTGCCAACTCACTTGTTTTATATGCTATGATATATAGTCCTTGCTTTGAGCTATCTCTCACTACCGATGCTTTTGATGCTTTGTTCTCTTTTTACTTTAGGATGGAAAATAACAAATAATGCTGAGTTCTCTTCCTACTCTTGAATTCTTCTGATGTCTATCTTCAGAACTCTTCTAACATCCAATTTATGTCATTCTTTTTCTTTCTTATGCTGTGAATTTGAAACGAAAGAAGGTAACATAATATCATAAGATCTATGGACGATTGAAATGGCCTTCGGAGTAAACTTCAGAGTTATTCATAAAACTATCTTGCCTCAATAGAAAGTAAAAAATTGCTTTTCAATAGATAATGCAACTACTCTTGAAATTCTTCTTGGATGAAGTTATTGCCATACGGAACACTCTAATGATAATAAAGTATATGGTGAAGATGCCGTAATAGCAGTTCAGATGGGTTATTTTGAATTTGAATTGTGCCTTGCAAATACTAACATTCTCAAACATTTATGTGCTTTCTCTTGACTAATTCTTTATTATAAAATGGCTACAAAACCTGACGTTTGTTAATGAGAGAAGCTGACATCTGCTGTGCTGATTGACCTGCAATGGTACTATCACGTTACTCTGTCATATAATTCCTCTTAAAACATCACATCAGAATTCCAAAGACCTCTTACATTAGTTAATTAAGGACCTGATTCAACCTTCGATCAGGTTTGAGCAAAATGCATAGTCACATAGTTAAATCTCATTTAGCTCAGTGGAACTTTCAAATATATTTCAAGTTCAGCACAGGCTTAAAAGCTTCACTGCGTAGAGTCCCTAGACATGATCTCTACATCACTGCTCAATGCACAGCCGTATATATATACATGATTAACTGCAACTTTTCCTGAGAACTTGAGGTAGCCATCCTATCCCTACTCCAGTCCCTATCCTCACATTTAGTCTCTAGTCCCTGTACTGCACTGACCCGGTTCTCTCTAATTCATTATGCAACGGGCATGCATCTTCCACGTGTTATCTGCAGTAACGCAGGACTACAATAATGTACTAGCAGCACTTTTCAGGGATTTCTGCCAAGTAACCTACATAGTAGCCACACCGTTAGGTTCAAATTCTGTAGACAATGGTGTAATTTTTTGAGCTTGAGGAAACAGAAATCTTCTCTTGTTGGGTGCCATAAGCTGTCCATCCCTCCGTACTTTGTGCAGATTCATGGGAAATCAGGATATACATAATGAAAAGTATCCATTTCATTACTCTCACAAGAGACCTACTGTTTTGTCTTCCCTTGTTCTGCGTCTGCTAAAGAACAGTTATTTAAACTTTATGAAAAGTGGATGGTCTTGGCCTTCCATATGTTTTATTTTGTCTATGAATGTTGTATTTCAGACCTCGTTTTTCCTAGTTTATTGCTTGCCAGCTGAGCTACGTTAGTCGTTCCTTTCAATGAACTGCTGACGAAATGCCTTCTCTTCCTGTGTTACAAGAAACACTACTTCCCTGAGCATATAACAGACCTAATATCCCTCCTACTTAGTTTGCTTTTTCAAATAATATTGTGATTATATTAATCTAAAATGCAAAGTATGCGTTCACCTTTTTCTTTGCTGAAATGCTATTACTCCAACCTGTCTTAATGCCAAGGAATTAATGTAAACTTTAAGGGTTTTGGCAATAGCTACATAATCCTCCTCTTTTTGGTGCAAACAGGAGGTGTCCTTTCATCTTTTTTCCTTTCTTAAGTACTCCTGAGGAGTTATTAATTTGTAGTTTATATTTCTTGGATATGTGCAGTTCTACAGGGAAATTTCACACAGTCTCCTGTTTATTGAAGTGCCAGTAAGAGCATCTAGGGAAGTTAATGACATTCCTCAGCAAGACGAGAAACCCATTTTCTTAGACCTTCTCCCACAGAGTTTGTCCTTTCTGCTTTCACTTCAGCTTTTCTAGCGTTTCACCACTATTGAGCACGTAGAACACTGTTGCCTGCCCAAACAGTAGCAGGCCTGGGTTAGCTACTTTCTGTTAACAGATACCAATTTGATCTCCCTTTTCCAAGCCTTAATGACTTTACCAGGCTTAGTTTACTTAATGTTGGCTTGTCTGTCTAGCCAGAGTGAAACACTGGTGAAATCACACTGTAACCACAGGTTCTTTTCAAGTCCTTGAGGACTGCTGCATGCACTCCTTCCTCTTTTTTCTTTCCTTCTGACAAGATATTAGAAAAATAATGTTCATTTACATTTGTCTCATAATTTAAACCAGGTACCAATCTTCTAGAGGTATTTGTGACCTTCCTAATTGGAAAGTTTAGAATACGTTCAAGAGAACACCTTTGCATTACGAAAGCTTTGGGGCTTAAAAAATCTTGTTTGTCATCTGCCTTTTGTATTTTTTATTCAGAAACAACTAAGGGTGTTATTCTCTGCATTTCTGGATTTTAGGAATCAAATAATCTACCAATGTAAAAAACCCTCTTGGTAGAAGTCAGCTAGGGCTGTGCCAGGAAGCTTTTAGCAGTTCAGATCCATTTTTTCTCAACTTGTTCCAGAACACACACAAAAAAGAACAGTATCCATCTTTGCATACGGCCAGCCCTCTTAGAAATGTTAATCTCTGGCACTATGCTGTGTTATTAACTTATAACAGACTGAAGAACTCTGTGGCCCAATAACGTTGATTTGAATTCTGGAAATTATAAAGACTGTTAGAGTGCTGCTATCATGACAAAGGAAATGGAGTGATCCAGGTACCTACAGGCCCTGTAGCATATCATTAGGCAGTAGAAAAGCTGGTACAAGATTCATTTGACAGGTAATATGAATATATAGAGCATGCCAATCAGTATGTTTTTTCTGGAAAACAAATCTTGTTGGACAAACCCTTCAAGATGACAAGTTCAGTTACTAGAATAAACTGTGGAGGAATAGGATTAATTGATTTACACTAGCTAGTGAATGATTTTTTTTTTCCCAAGTAGCACTGAATGTCAACAGAACATACACCACAAGTAAGTAATGGCTATCAAGTAACATCATGATAAACATCAACGGGGAATCACTACTGAATGGTAACCGTCATAAGGGATTCCTCTAGAGACCAATTTGGTGGCCAGTGTTAGTCACATTTTCATCAGTATTCTGAAAGTACATGGCAATGATCAGCTACTTGACAATTTTTGCAGATAGCACAGAGACTGGTATGGTTAAAAAACATGTGGACAGGACTTAGCCCTGCCAGGTCACTTAATGATCAGGACGAAGTGCGTTATGGAACTATATGCAATGATAGGGAGAAGGATGACTGGAAAATTGATGAGTTTGTGCTCAAAACCACTGCGTCTGAAAACAATGCAGATATTATGCTGGACAACTCAAAATGAATTCCCAGTATAGTACCTAATCCTTCTGTATTTCACTAGGTAGACAAATATAAGAGTAACATGGAACAACCTTGTTTCCAGCTTTTTAGAAGTACATTGAAGAGAGCAGAGAAAAGAGACTGTGAAGACAGGTGGAAAATACGTGATAATGATTAACTCAATTTGCTTCACTTATCAGATTTAAAACTGATAGATTGAAGGAAAATATCTTGTATGAAAGAGCTCTCTTGTCTAGCAGAGGAAGCTGGAATTTGAAAAAGAACCCAGAGAAATTCAAATATGCCTGTTTTTTACAATGAAGTCAATCACACACTGGGACAAACTATTAAAGGAACAGAATATTCTTCATTTCTGACATCTTCAAATCAAGAAAAGATTCCTGTCTGGAAACCATGCAGTTACACAGCTAGCACAGGGATAAAAGGATAAAATTTAGTAACTTGTGACAGAAGTCAAAACAGCTGACATAAAAATCCTAAATACAGTGATGCTCAACCTTTTACACAACCATTCTTTAACAAGCTTACTTTGAGTAAGACTTTAAAAATTCCTTGTAATACAACTTGCTGTAAAATTATGCATTCTAATTGGAATGGATACTCCAGGAGAATGAAAGAAGACGGAAGACTTCTATTGTCCAAGTCCCAAAAGTATCAGCTTAGCCTTTGAACCCAATACCACTATGGAGAGAAAAACCCTGATGCAGAGAATAAAAACCTTTAGAAGCATCCATATTCTCCATTCTTTTGCACTTGTTATAGACAGGTATAAGTCTAACTTTTTAATATACATCGGTTTACCTAAAAAGAGAATTGTCCAAAAGGTACATACACACACATATATTTAATTAATACTACAATTTGTCATGTAATTATGAAAAATATTCAAGATATGAAAATGTAAGTAAATAGCATGTTTATCATCTCATTTACTTCGTTTCTCTTAAAGCATCCTGGAATCACCAAAACATACAAGGTCACACTGAATCAAAGGACATCATCTGCTTGTTCAAAATGTCATTATGGAAGAATCAAGAAAAAGCAGCTGTATTACAAGTCACCTTTCCAGCTCTCACAAACAAACTATTAATGGAGAAAGTCAGTCCTTTACAGTACATTACAGGGCCAAGGTCACCTGGAAAACCATAAGGCCTCACTGGCTACCCACAAGACCAACTTGATTAGTCCCAATAACCTCCTGCCCTTGCCGAGGGACTGATGGAAAGTCAAGTTTTTCAGCAGACTGCTAACTTGGTGTTCATGCTTTTTAGATGCACAGTTATACAAGCTAAAGTGTCTGAGATTCATCTGAAGCACTTAGTTTCAATTACTGTACAGTGTTCACTACTGTCTGTTGGAATTACCGTGAGCATTATAATTATGTTGATAATCACAAATTCTCTGAATACAAAGACAGGAGCATTATAATTATGTTGATAATCACAAATTCTCTGAATACAAAGACAGTCTAAACTCCAAGTCTATGTCAAGATTCATGTCTGCTAAAGAAGAGTGTAACTTTGGCATAGTACATAGTAACTTTTAATTGTCTTGTTCCTTTTGACTGTCGTAAATCAGGCAGTAGGAACACATCACCAGGAAGTAAGTTTTCTTGCAAATAACCTGTAACCACATGCGAGACACTTTTAAGCACTCTCTTTAGAGTACAAATAGACTAAACCCATGCTTTCAATATATGCATGAGTTATGAACTCTGTGTTTTCCCTGTACAGAATCCTCCATCATATTCCCATAAGAGCAAGCAGTTCGACCTATTAAAACATAACCAGCTCACTACAATAAACAAATTACGTATATAATATGAAATGTGTGAGAACCCAGGGCAGTTTTCTTCTATATCTTTATTATGTTTGAGTAACCAGCTACATTAGAATGCTAGAGAATGTTTCACTGCATCAACGACAGATTATATTAAACTTGTAGACTGGGGGAACCTCATAAAATAAGGTGATAGGGAAAAGGGGGGAAAAAAAATCTCTAGGCTGTAACCATTTCTTCCACACATACATATTTGGTTTCAGATTCTCTTTATTACATCCTGTGTACTGCTGAATGAACAGGACTAGGTTCTTTCTGTATCTGCCATTAAGCCCTTTGAAGATATTATGTTTGTTTGTCATGAATCTATGAAAAGTCCTGTGATTTTCCTCCTATGTTGGTCATAATAAAAATATGGTATTTTTACCATCATTTTCTCAGTAGAATTCTACAAATGTGGGCGCACGCAATGAATAAATTGGTGTGGTTTATATTACAATTTTTCTTTTTTTTTTTATTTGCGAGACAGAAGCAAATTCTGAATAATGGTGAGACAGCACACACAGCCTTTTATGGACTTTCTGTGTAACTCCTGAATCTGTCCCCAAATTTGAGTATGACCTGGGGCATCTCATCTAACTTTATGTTGCTGCAGTCTTCTGAGCTGTAAAGAATAAACCATAGTTCCATACCAAAAACTGATGAAAGGATGTTAGTTATGTTTAATTGTTTGGCTTTCTGTTCTTTAAAGCTGTCTCCACTTTAAAATGTTCAGCTGGATATACCTCTAAAGATAACCGAGCTGTGAGTTCAGACAATGAGAACCAATATTAGGAGAGACCTGAAAATGCTATTTATACTACTTATGGGGTTTATAAACATTTTCTCTGTAATGCTTAAAGCTGTCACCAGAAAGGAAATGCAGTTTTACAAATTACTATAAAATTGTTTTATTTAAAGCCCTATACAATTAATTTAAATTTCTAATTATATACAAATAAGTGCACTTAATTCAGCATTATCCTAAAACAGTGGAGAATTTAGATAGCTCTTCATTTTGGCAATTTTAAAATTTTATTTCTGTGAATTAGTAATTATAATACAAATCTTCAAATATGCATGTATATAATAAGAATAATTCCCCTTAATTTCATCATTATTATGGATATAGAAAGTGCTTTTCTTTGACTAAGGCTAGAATAATCAAAGTCACACATACTATTTGCTCCAATTCTCTGCAAAGTTGAAATAAAGTAACAACTTTCTTTAATTCTCTATGCCTTTTTAATAACTCATTCTACTTCCAAGACAGCTTTCTTGCATTTTTCTCCATAGGACTTCATTTGGTTTCAGTTAAGAAATTCTTTAAACCCTCTACCTTCAAATGTACTAAATTTAAAACAAAGACTTCATGTTGTAATAAAAACGTATGAACTGCTTCAGTATATGGTATTTACCTGTAAGCTCATCTGCTTCTAGTGCATACTTAAGTACTTTCTATGCCCTCATCACTACTCCATCTGAACACCTCACACCTCCCTTCTGGTGTCACGACAATGTGTTCTCAATGCATGGGAAATCAGTGCTTGAACTAGTCAAGAACTGAATTAACTTCACCGATCTTAGTATGGTGCCTAATCCACTGGACAAGCTTCCTTCCCATCAGACTACTACTACTTCCTTCTTCTCACCATTCAATTAGCTCTCTTAATTTGGCAGTAACAGGCCATGCACTTTCAAATCAGAATCCAACCCTACAAAGGATGCCATGGGCAAAGACAAAAGCACAATGAAAAGCCAAAGGAAATACAGATTACAGGTGTGCTTAGCATACCTGCAAAAGTTCCAGAAATGGAATTCCGTGATGAAACAATTTTAAAACACTTCCTTCAGAGTTCACAAAGTGCTGTCAGTTAATGCCCCTTCATCCACTCCCTCATAGATGACAACTGGTTTGAGGAAAGAAACAAGTGTTTTTCATCAGTAATCCTTATCTGATCATCACTGTACAGGAACCTGGCACAAACAACAGAATCCTCTCTACTTTTCCACAAAAATAAAAGTTACGACAAATGTATCTTTAAGACGTTTTCTTCATTAATTTTCAGCAATATCTCACTACTTCAGAGCTGCTAGAACCCTCTGTTCTCTAGAGATTTAAAGCTAGAAGGTGCTGAACATTCAGTTCTCAGTGATGAAAATGGGAGTTGACAGCTCTCAGCAGCTCATCGCATTAGACAGTAGGGATTGCTCACAAAAAGAATGATAGCCATACCTGAAAAATGTTAAGCAAGGTCCTAACAGCTCAGTTACTGGCTGGCGTGCACCCAGAATTGGACAACGAAGTGATGAAGACAAAGTAAGCATTGCATTTTATGCTTACTTAAAAAGCATTACACTAAAACAAAAAAAAGCCTATGCATTTTATGCTTACTTAAAAAGCATTGCATTTTAAAGCTATGCTTATTTTAAATCATTTATATTGTTTCCACTTATCCACAATCTATTCTGAGAGAATGAGCACGGTGATACCAAATTGTCTATTAGAGTTACTCACAGGCATAGTTTCTGTTCATAGTACGATGCAAAGAATGTTTACAACAATTACCTAGTCATCTTAAATTCAAATATCCCAGTCTAAAGTATTTCTGAGAATTTCTCACATTATAATATTTTAAGTATATGAATTTCTGTTTAATATTTGCCATTATACCTTATATGTGCATTAAAAGAGTCTTATTTCCTCATTGAAAAAAATCCACTGGGAAGTGTCATCATTCTACAGCTAGTATATAATTATATTTCAGATTTAAACTTCTTAGATGGAAAAAGATGCATAGTCCAAGTCTCACACCAGTTCTACACTGCCTTAATCAAACTGATTTATCTTCAACCTTCTATATCAGTTTTACACTAGCATAATTGAATTGAGTTCAATGGTTATTCTTATTTACACCTAAATAAGGAATCAAGCCCACTCAAATACATTGTCCAAGGATTCAGTAAAGCTGCATACTTTCAATTCCATGTGTGTTTTTATGCAGATACATGACACACACTTCAGACAGTTATGCAAGTGACAAGAACGGATGCCATTTAATCTGGGTTGGTTTTTTTCCCCTCAAAAGGCAAGGACATTTGGAATGTTTAATGCAGTCACATCAGAGTACAGCATGATCTCTACTTGTAAGAAATTTCAATTAGTTATTCTTTGCTTTCAGGTACTGTAGCCACTAAAGCAATTTAACTTTAATTCCATCTGACTTCAATTGTGTTCAAATTATAGTAAAAAGGAAGAAGACAACAAGCTGTAAATATGAAAAGAGACAGAAAATCATTGAGAATCATGCCTTTATGAATATTTGATGAAGAAAGGTTAGATCTACTGCTGGTAAATTACAAGAAATTATGTCCATCATGTGACTCTGTCAGCAAAGGTTAATACAAATAGGTTTGGATTTAGTTGAGATGACAACGAGGATTAAAAAAGATTTGTCCTGTCCTCGCTGCAATTAGTTTTTCTCCTATTATTATTGTAACGGAGTTTATCATTACGATTATGGCAACAGAACTACTGCTCAATGAAACCATTTTGTTTTTCATAACACTGTGGCAGTTTTGCAATAAATTTTTCATCTCTACTAATCTAGCTCTTTATTGTGCATTTGCTGAAGTAGAGATACAATCATTAACCCATTTCTTGCTGTAATAGATCTTATTTTGACTGACGGGAATATTGGGCACTGTTTCGTGGGCTGCAACAAGCCTAACAGGCTGCCCTACCACCGTTCTCCATTACGGCAGCAAGGGAGGAGCTGTTGATTAGGTGGGACGTCACACAAGACCCTTTAGACAAAACTAGCAATGACATCTGATCTTGTCTGCAGTAACAGCTCTTCTGGGTTCATGGTGATGGAAAATGGGAAATCTGGAAGTTGTTACTGTACACGCGTGCACACCAATAAAAAGGAAGAGGTCTTGGAAACCACACCCTTCCTCTCACATTGTAACCGCACAAGCTAAAGTAGATTGAAAACTTGATAATATTTTCCATAGTAAGAATTTGTCCATAAAACAACTATCAAACAGCTATGCAAAAGAAATCAGAAGCTTAAGTGAAGTTAGGTTTTCTTCCAAGATGCATTTCAAATTTTAACGTCTAAGTTCAAATGTTACATTTGCTCTTGTCCTGACAAACTGCTTTAAATACAAAATTTTGCTATCCCAGAGTCCATATTTTCTTTTCCCACTTCTGAGTCTGAATATACACTTTTAAGAATACATGTTGTAAGTGAAGCAGAAATTTAATTCAGACATTTTTTTATATCTGATGAAAATAAAACTTTTTGTGTAACCTCTTCTGATAAAAACATAAATTGAAACTCTAGAAGTACATAGTGTATTAGTAGGGGTACACAGAATTGCTAGAAAGTGCTACAAGTGACTGGCAAATGACTAATTGGAATTGGCATGCACAGCACAACTGATGGCAAGCAGTCATACTTTGGTGGTGTCCACTGAGAGTTACTTCTGCAGTTACATATACTTCTTCCACACTTAATGCCACGTGAAAGAAGGAAATTTAACACATCAGGAAGCTTGCTAGATTATCAGAACATCTAATCAATACCATTGACAATAATTCTGTCTAAAAGCATTGGGGCAACCCTAAGAAAGATAGGGAAACAGACATCCAGGGCCTTTGCCAATGTATTACCTTTGACCCAGTGTTTCCACTCTGTGCCCAAGAGGCAACGTGGCTTCCTTTCCTGAGCTCTTCCACCTAACTGCTTTCCAGCTGCCTAGTTTAATAAAATGCACCCTTCACGGTAGCTTTGACCCAGCTAAAACCAAAACAAATAAAAACCCAAAACCCCCACTTGTACCACAGCCGCTGAGGCATGAGAAGCAGGGATTCAGGTCATCCCTGCTGCAGCCATCTTAGCAGTCGCATAGATTGGACTTGTGTAAATCTCAGCAATGTGCTCAACATTACGGTACTCAGTGGGATACAAATGGCTTCTTCATGTACTAGGCTTGCTCACAGAGATTTGAGTTACCTGTGGAGCAACTTTCCCGCTCTCTGACATACACCTGGTGGTCCTGAAAGACATCATGACAAATTTCCACTCGCCAGATTTAATGCTCTAAAAAGCACCCAGATTTTATTGCTCAAGTTGAACTTAACTCTGAAAGACAGAAGACAGGGATGCACATGTCTCGAAATACCTCAGGTAGCATTAGGGAAATGACGTGCAATGGAAAAAACATTAAACTCATAGTATATGCAACATATCAAGTTTGACTATTGTTCCCATGTACTGGTAATGGCCATCTATCTTAAAAAAAAAAAAAAAAAAAAAAGGTAAAAAGAAAAAAGTGGTCAGCCTGTTCTGAAAAGAAACATCTCAAAGCACAAATGTACTACACAGGAGTCATGGATCAGTATATAAGCTTCTAAACGTGTGGCTGCTATAAAAAAATCAGAAAGGAGTACAACAAGGAGAGTCATAGCCATTAGCTAAAATATGCACATAACCCCTAGAAAAAGAATTGCATGTCACAGGGCAGGAAAAATGATTCTGTCATGTTATCACTGACTTGATTGTGTGTTTAGCCCTAAGACCAGGCAGCTTGTGAGAATAATTTTTCTATGTACCATTGCAAGGCAATCCATGGAGCACAGGTTATTTTAAGGACATGATCCACATTGCACAGCTGCATCAGTTACTGAATTTTGTAACTTTTAAATAAAAACGTGAATATTGCTTTATGATTGCCCAAACTGTCACTTTTTCAAAGACTACCAAGTGAGTCCCCAGAGACACAGTCCTTTAACTTAAGAGTATCTTTTTACAGTGATATCAAAGTAAAACAAAAACACCTGAGGCCTTCAGCTTTAAAGACAACATAATGAGATCAGAGATTCTGCCTGCAAAGAAATTAACTTATGGCTGATTAATGAACGTAACCTTAAATAGTAGGCATATTGCCAAGAACAGGATACTATAACAAATGAGTAGGAAATAACAGGCAGCCTTCAAGGGGCTTGAGCACAGCAGCCTAGAAGAGAAATTTGAGCAGGATACTGCTTTCAAATTTGATCCCAGGTTCTTGGAATGACCAAATAAGTCATACCTGCTGTAAAGTCCTCTATAAATTCCCCCCTTCCATGTACCCTATAATAATGTAGATAATGGATTTAATTAATTGTTGGTGAAAAAACAGTTACTATATATGATCCATAATAAAAATTTTGCTTGTTCTTATAGGAATTACCAGAAATAAAAAAAATCTGCTAGGCCCTATGAACCCTAAAGGTCCTCAGCTGCACTCATAGTTTGCCCCATTTCATGTCAGCAGTATCTTTTGTCTATTGCTGTAATTCATATTAAGTATCTTAGGACTCATTCAACTATTATTGCTCTCCCTCTTCTCTTTGGTTGGCATGAGATCAAGCCCCAAAAGAATGAGCTTCCAAAAGACACTTAGCTGGTCTCTTTGACCTTTTTGCTATCTCTTCTGGCCTTGAACATGCTTGGTTTCATGTTCATACACTTACTTCTTTACCAACCTCCCACAGTTCCTTATTACATTTTAGTACATCAATCATTCTCTGGTCCACCCAAAAAACGTCCCTTAATATTTTAATCCACAGGATCACTCAATTTCCTTTACCATAAGTGCCAAGGCCTCAAACAGATGCAAAACAACAGGTTTTTTGTTTTCTTTTTAATTAGCTTTGCACATCTTCAGCTTGTTTTACCATGGTAATTAAAACTAAAAATTCTCAACAGATAAAAGTGAGAGGCAAACACACATTGCTGCTTGGATTGTGCCTTATTTTCTTCTCCTTAAGTTGTTATTAGTAATTAATGCTTCTAGGTACATAAACTATATAGCATGATTGTCGTTGCGAACTATTTGTAAGCTTGTCTAGGTGCTTACGTTGCCTTACATGATAAAATTAGTTTCATTTTTACTGATTTGGATGACATTTTTCTTGCCATTTTTGCCTGCCTACATCTGTTTAAAATAACATCATCATAAGCTGTCCAAAAGTTGGTGGAGGTCATTTGTGTATGCTTTTTCCAAGCCCCACACTGATATGAAATAACAAAAAGACTTTATTCATAGTAGATGTAGTTGTTTTTTAATAGACTTGCCAATATTTTCTTATTATTTCTGCCAAATAGTAAGCAAGCTTACAGATTAGTATCAAAGATAGAATCCTACAGGCTGTAATAAGGACTGAGATGCAGTGGTACTCTACATGCCCTTCTTTTTTTAATTACAACCCAATTTTCATCTGTTTAAATTTATTTTAGATCTCCAAATTATACCTTTAAAAGTCTTCATACCTCCACTTACAGTCTTCAAACAAAACTTACTCTTTGCTACTTTTAATAATTCAGCAGAAATGTTTTCAACACTTGGTGCTTTGCTGTACCTGAGCACTTTCAGTGCCCCTTGGATTTCTTCATCATTTGCTCAGTTGTCTTGAAAGTGGCGGGGGTTTAGTCACCTGTAATAATACTCTCAGCATCGGGCAGCTCATTAAAGCACCATTTTTGTCTTTCTATAACTAGACTTTAACTATAACTTCTATAATTAAGGTTTTTGTCTTCATCCTTTTTGCACTTTTTGTATGGTATACAAACACAATCTCTTGTAGAGTATTTGTTACAAAATTATTTTCTCTGTCTGGCTGTATCTCTCAAGCAGGGTACATTAGTATTTAACTTGTCATTTTCATGTTTCTCACTGTGATGCTGATACTTCTAAAGTTCTGAAGACTTACAACCATTACTGAATGCTTGACCTCAGCTGCTTCCCCCGGTCTGCATCACGCCCTGTTTTGTTCTTCACTGTTGCAGTTATTCTCTTTTACCTCTTTTTATCTCTGATTATCTACCACTCACTCTTTTTAATCTTCAGACAATAATTTTTCAGACTCTGAAACCTGTTCTTAATTGCTGTCCAATGTTCTTCTCTGTACTTTATATTCATCAAAGAGTTTATGTTGAATCTGTTTCATTCAGCACTTTACTTTCACCAAGACTGGAAACACTACACAGTTTGAGCTTATGCTGATCAGACATCCTTGCTAAATTGAGGGAATGACAGGAGAATTGTTACATACAAACATCACTGTCTTGCAAGACACAAAATGGCTGGGAAACAGGTCACTGTATTAGCAAATCTACTCTCTTTTACAGTGGAGGAGAGACTCCAAGGTAGGAAATGTAAGTGACACTATATACTCAGCAATTATTAGTTTTGTAATCATCAGTGAACAGATTTGCTATTGGGGAATAAAAGGAAAACATCACAGCACTAACTTCATCAAAATACACATTCTGCTAAAGAACAATATACAAATTCTGCTAAATTTAATGAAGAAGTTAAATTGATACATGATAGTCGTCCAAAGCAGAATGTTCAAATTAACCTGTATGATGGCGATGCCAATACAGAAAAAGAAACAGTGCAAAACCAACATCAACAAGACAATTTAAAAAAAAATACTTTCATCAAATATAAGGTATATGAAGAATGTTATATATTTACATTAAGAATAGTCAAAAGGTATTAAGTATGTGCAGAAGGGGGTTAACATCAATCAGATTAACCATACACTTCTCATTTCAAGACACTATAGTAATATTGATTACAGCAAAAATCTAGCGGATTAACTGCAGCTCAGATTGCTGTCTTCTAGGAAGATGGCAACATGTAGATTTTCCACGACAAACAGCTGAACAGACAAGCTGCCTAGACCATTTATACCTATACATTAAGATACTGGGTCATGCTGTCTTTTAAAAGCTGGTATTTCTTTTCCCCTTCAAAAACAGTGAAAGAACAATTACAGAAATATTTTTTGATGGAAAATTCAAGATTAAAATAAAATCAAGACATTTTACTTAGGCATACTGAAGTATTTTATTGACCCTGAACCTCAATAAACTGTTAACTCAATCCCACAAAATTTTGTATACTCTGGTTCTGACTCAACAAAGTCATTCAACATGCACTCATCTTCAGACATGGGTCTCAACAGAATTACTGATTCTCTTACACAGAGATCCATACAGCCTGCATAAGTACACCTGGAATGTTTAGCGATCTGTGGAATGAAACACACAGGTAATATTGACATGAATGTATACATACAACAATTCGTGACTTCTGTAGGAGGCGGTTAGAAGCTCTAGTTGCTGCCTGAAACCAGTAAAATTATCCATTGCAACAGAAACTGCTAAAAATCTGTATGTTGTTAGAAATGGATTTTCCAGAAATAAAATTAAATCATTTCAATATGACCAGGTGAGGACAGTAATTTCAGTTTTCTGAAGGAATGGACAATGTGTTATTCTACAGATCAGCTGGCTTTATCAGTGGCTGTCAGAAGAACTCAAGAGTTTGATATTATCAGGGGGGTTATATTCATCTCTCAAAACTGCTCATGTGTGGCTTTGTATTTGATAGTTCAAGAAGAAACCAGGCAACTATACATTGGTTTTCATGCACCTCCTCTAAACCTAATGCTGGACACATGAATCTGATACAGCTTGTCATACTATAACATGCTTTTTCTAATCAATCTTATATCAGCTTCAGTGCTTAATTTCCTGTGTAAATGGATACTGTGCACTTCTGTAAGAGCATATACTACATGCTGCATCCTGTGAAAATTAGTGAAGTTTACATGAATAAAGTGATCAAGATGAGCAATGTTATGCCATACCTCTTTTGTGTAACTAATGTCTATTTTAAGGAAAAAAACATTTCATCCCTCATATTAAATAAGCCTATGCAGAACAACCTAACAAAACTCCTACTCCAGGTCTGTGGAACATTGAATCTAGACTGATGTAAAATATACATTGGCAGGCTCTTAATAGTGATTATTGTAAGTGAGCTCATGCTGCAAACTATACAGATGCAATGTAGAATTGCTATTATTTTAATCTTTCAAATATGAAAACTTTAAAGTGCTAGTTAAAACTTGGTGTGAATATGGCTATACATCACTTTTATGCTCCTGTAAGACTAATGATTTAATTGTATTTCACCTACATAGAACCTAATTAAGACACTGAACAACCAAATTTTTTGTGCGTGTGACCAAATGCAGGATTTGTCTGATGTAGGCATCTACAAACAACCGTTGCAGGACAAAAGATCATCCCAGGTTGAATGGACACCTAGAAAGGTAAAAAAAAAATTGCTTTGATGACTGGGGGCTCAGAGCATAGCGGTTAATGGTTTGCACTCCACCTGGATGTCAGTAAGCCAGCGAAGTACCATAGAGGTTTACGGTAGGACCTCTCGTTTAATGGCTTCATCAGTGATCTGGAGCAGGTAAAGGACTGCATGCTCATCAAGTCGGTAGATGACATCAAACTGTGGGGGGAACATGACTACTAGTCAATATGCTCAAGGGCAGGGCTCCCATACAGATTGGAGGAATGGGTCAACGGAAACCTTATGAAGTTCAACACAGAAAAATGCAAAGCCCTGCACGTGGGAAGGAATAATGATATAGGACTGGCTGGGGTATAGCTCTGCTGAAAAGGACCTGGAGGTCTTGGTAGACAGCAAGCTGCACATGAGCCAGTGCATGGAAGCATGGCCAGCAAATCAAGGGAAGTAATCTTCCCCCCTACTCAACAATTTCATATCACATCTAGATACTGTATCCAGTTTGAGATCTTCCAATACAAGACAGATGTTGATCAACTGAAGCAAGTTCAGCAGAGGGCTAAGATGGTTGGAGGCTGGAGCACCTGCCCTGTGAGAAGAGGTTGAGGGCATGGGGCTTGTTCAGCCTGGAGAAGTAGCAGTTTTAAGGAGACTTAACAGCAGCTTCCTAGTATCTATGAGGAGGTTAGCAAGAAAATGTCAGAGTCAGGCTCTTCAGAGTGCTGCACAGGAAGAGGACAAGAGAGAACAGACATAAACTGAAACAAGAGAGATTCTGACCAGATACAAGAAAAAACTTTCTTCCCACAAGGACAGCCAAGTAGTGAAACAAGTTGCCCAAAGAAGTTGCACAGTCTCCATACTGGGAGGTTTTCAAGCTCCGACTGCTTAAAGCCCTGAGCAATCTGATCTGACCTCACCAATCATAATGCTTCGAGCAGGAGGTTGGCCTAGAGAACTCCTGAAGTCCCTTCCAACCTCACTTACCCTATAAACCAGTGAAGTTTTTGACCTCGTTTTATTAAAGATATTTTAAATGCAGATTGTCTGTCTCCTTTCTGAGATGTAATCTAGCATCTGCTTCCATAATAATAGACAACTGAAATCTTCTTATGTTGCAGCTAAAAATGTTGACTTACTTCCAACTTCCCAAAGCAGGATGGGCAAGAAAGAAAGAAGAAAAACCAAACCTTTATTGACATAAACCAAGACCGAGTGGCTTAAGGTTTCCCAAGTATTAACATTATAATTAGGAAACAAGAGTTTTTGTTCCAACTCTGAGTTTCTCACAACATCCTGACTTAACAGGATCTCTTGGAATTTGTGACTACTTTAAGCACAAATTGTTCTTCCAAAGAGATGTTGACTTTTGTGGTCTATTAAGCAAGCAATACAAAATTGTACAGTGACGCAAGTGCTTCAGGCTAAGCTGTACATAAATCATCTCCTTTTCCCAAGGGATTTTGTAAAAGTATAGACAAGATTAAAAGTAAACTTCAGTGTTTTAGCAATAAGTGGTCAGGAAACAAAAGCAATTCATACAAGTTTGCTCATTGTTGCATTTCCAGGTGAAAAGATATCTGCCTACCTACAGAGGTGGGGTAATTGCAAGGGGAAAAACACAGATAGTCCAGTCTTTTGGGGTGAGTGAAAATCAACATGCATTTCCATGCCTTTGGATCCTTCTTCCAGAGTAAGTATCTCCCATTTACAGAAGGCTGCCAGGGTAGCCCTGGCCAAAAACTCAGAAAAATCTACACTACTGTCTGTAGGAAAAAAGGGACAGAACCAACATGTGCGTACCAGCAATCACAGCAGGGATTGTTTTAGCCTGCTACAGCCTCCAAGAAATCCTAATGGGCATATATCTGGGCTCAGATGGAGGGCAAAAAAAAGAAGTTAAAAAGAAATCTTCACAAGACAATGTTTTATGGAGCAGAAATTCCACAGAGCTTTTTGTTTATTTACTTTTAGACCGTGCTATTGTGCACTTTTTTCCTCATTGGTGTGGAATGACCTACCAAACTGTCTGCTGGAAGCCCAAGTTCACCAATAATATAAGCAAATACAAGCGAATAACAAAAACCTACTCACATCAGTGAAAATTCTGACTATCTTATTTGCAGAAAAGTTCTCTGTATAATTTTTTGGCTAACATGCTAGATACAAGGATAGTCATAGTTTGTATTTGAACTGTACAGGTTTATAGGAAGTCAAGGAATGGGTGGATATGAAGTATTTATTTTAGGATAGTTCTATTCTGCAGTATTCCACATGAAAATTAACCTGGAAATTGCTAATATACTGGCAGCAGCCAAGGGCTCAGCATAGAATTACTTCCCAAGCACTGAGGTTCTTAGACACATTTTGCCTAATTACTTTTACTACCAGTGGTCCCTATCTATTGAGAAAGCTGTCATGTATACAGTTCCACTAGATCTAGTTAACAAGAAAGTTTCATGAAGCTTTAGTTTACTTTTTCCAAACATACTTCTTTCAGTTTGCAATGCCTCATATTAATGTGTACTCTTATTCTGCTGTTCTTACTCAGACAAGACTCCCATTCACTTTGATATAGGGTTCAGTATTATATAGGAAGCACGTTCAGAATTAATCTATTTCAAAGGGTAAACAGCAAATTTTTGGAGAAATTACATCAATATGCCAGCAAGATTAACCCTATACTTTTTTCCCCCAAAATATTGGATTACCATTGCTTTTTAATGTAGACCTTACTTCAAAGTGTTCTTTTCTTTCTATTCAGAATTCAAAGTAACTCCAGACACTTGCGCCAGTTTCAGCAATTACAAGTGTTATTTTCTTCTAAAATAACCTATTTTAATTTATGTTACATAATGATACATGAGTTCAGACATCTATTATATGAATGTAGTAAGTTCACCATCCATAAAAGACCAAGATGTCATGCTTTGTGGAATACTTTTCTATGCTCCAGTCAGCAAAGCTGTAAACTGGTGAAGCCATTATGCACCAAAACTTCAACTTTAAAAATAAGTCCTTTCCACTGGGGCCTCATGATCAGTTTGATAATGCATGAAATTTTATTTGGAGATTTTAATTGTTCAATTGATCCCTGCCTAAATCTCAGTAACCAAATCAATAGTGTTGAGTTTTTGACAACTGCAATAAAATGTTAGTAATGTGTATTGAAGTTAACTCTTGTAGGATTCAAAAGGGAAGGAAAGAGACTTTCTAAAGTCTTTGACAATTAAAAAGTTTTTCTACAGAACAAAAATAACTCTGCTTATAATGTAACTTCCATGTTCCAGCTTCTATTTCTCCCAGCTCAAAGCACTTTATAACATTGGTCCAAATAGTTCATGCTTTATGCTTGGAAGCACTTTCATTAACTATTTATGTAGGTACAGAAAGCAAGATTTGGTCCATGATAAATAATAAATCTTCAATAGATTTAGCTGGATCTTTTCAATACAACATGTTTTTCCCAGAAAATCCTAATTTCTTGAAACCGTAAAAGTTGGTGGGAAAGGTCCATTTCAATTTATTAAACATTTAAAATATATTTTGGAAAGACATTTCCAAATTGTAAAAAAAATCTCATTTTAACGTATTCAAAACAAGTAACTTCCATTTGGAAATTTCAGCTAAATATATCCAAAAGACCTCTCAAAACTCATATATGTTTTGGGAACATAAAATACTTTCACTAGCCTGTGCTAACGTGTCTTTTGAATTGATGGTTACAGTAAATTTTAAAGAATTTGACTTTTTGTCCTTATAGAGAACATCTAAAATGTTTATATTTTTCCTGAGACTCATATCTACCCTTTATGTCAATGTTGATTACTACTATCCACATTTTCGTGTAGACATATAGGTGAATTACTTAAGATTGCAAAGTAATTGGATTTTAGAACAGTGAGAAACAAAACCAGTCTGTTTTCCAGTAACATGCTGAAACTGTATTGTTCTTCACTTCTGTGAATATAAACTACTAGAGCCTAAATCACAATCCAAAGGTGTGATCCAGTTCCTCTAAGCATCCCTGAGCTAGCCAGGACACACTTAACAGTTTAGGAAACAGCGAGCAGTACATAGTGTATGTCTTTGATCTTAGAAAGTAAACTGGGACCTCAACAAGGTGATCAGCACTATACAGCTATGCTTCTCCAGCACCCAACTGCAGTCAATTTAAAGCCATCCAGGGTATGACTATCTAAAGTGAATTTACAGCACTGCACCGTAATTTACAAACAGTGGGTCCAATCAGCCCATCTGTAGATGAAATAAGAAGGGACACATGGAGCTTTTCTCCCATCATTTCAATTACTGGTAAAGAACTGGACAAAACCCATTCTGGCTGAGTATTTGCTCTGTTCTCTAATCACAGTAAGTGCTCAGAACCTAAGAAAAGGAGCAGACTGAAGCTAAGCAAAAAATCCAAGCCAGACATGGAACAGAAAGAATATCACATAGATGCCAAGACTGTGTAATTGAGAAAGCCCTATCAAGCTAAGGAACAAGTCCTGTCCTGTCCCAGCCCCCCAGTCTGCTGCTAAAACCTATAGCAGTGTTCCGCCTTAGTCATTCAGTCTTCCATGGACCTGCCAGGCAAGTATTTCTGTTCCTACACTGATTCCCCACGAAATACAAAATTCAGTTCTAGGTCTTTTCTGAGACAAACCCTTCTAGGATATTACCAGCCACCTGGGAGATTCCCAGGATCTCCCACAACAGCAACCCCGAAGTGATGAAGTCATTGGGTTTAAATAAACAGAAGAAATTCAGAAGGGAAGAAAAGGAGATTCCTGCAACAAGGTAGTCCTTTCTACCCTGTCCTGCACAATTCCAGAATTTGGCTATGACTTCTCATATACGATACATACTACATATTTACATCATAAATATTACAATTACTCATGATAGCAAACAGAAGAACCTACTATTTGCACATATACAGATTCTGGGAAAAAAAAAGGTTGTATGATATGCTCTCAGAGATGGCTTAAACAACAAGAACTTAAAGAACTTTTTCTTTGTGATTTAATTTTAGCATTTATGCAGTTACAAATAACCTGAGGCATTCAAAATTGCCATGCTAAGGTATCATAAAGGCTGAGTCAGGACTTACTGCTGCCATCAAAGACCCTGAAAAGCAATCAGAACACAGTCATTTGTCCTTTGCATGTTGTTTTGGTACTAGCTCATTTAACAGGGTGCAGGGAACCCAACAAAATCAGTGTCTCTGCCAAGGTAAAGTTGAGGGTTTGGCTTAAATTAACAAAGCATGCCAGCAGATATATAAACTTAACTAAACACAAAAGTCTCAATTGAGCTAGAATTTTAAAGCAGCCCAAGTGGAGAAGTTTTCCTTTTATATAAAAAAAGGGAGGAAAAAAGTAGCGATTTTGTCATGGGGGGAGTTTCTGAACCCTCTCTTCACAATGGCAACAAAGAACCCGCTGGCATTCACTAGGAGACCACCCACAGTACATATAGTACATTGGAAATGTCAAGAAAGAGCTGCATGTGAAAATAAAGAATATATGCCCTACTTCCTATGAAACACTTCAATATGGCATGCATAATGTTTTAAAATTTTCCACTGAAATATTGGCAGTTACTCTGGACCAATCTGGATTGTCACTCAAATGTCAGGACAGAAGGAGAAAAATGCCGGGCTAGGTTTTTTCCTTTGCTTTAAACTTACCCATAATTTTACTGTCAGTCACCACCTCTTTCTTGCTACTAATGGTAGCCCCTAAAAATATGAGAGGCAGCATGAGCATTTCTAAAACCAGCACTCAGCCTACCTAGGGGTGGGCAAGCAGACGGGCACATTACACTTGTGTGACCTTGTGGCAGCTGGTCCCCGCAGGTCTGAGTTGTCAGATTCCCACTTCCAACACAGAAACTCATTTCTGGAATTGTAAAATAAGGTACTACATGCCACATTGCTATCACACTGGTATAAGGAAGGGACTTTTCTCTACAAAGAAGACGACAAAGAGCTGACAAAAAAAGGGCACATGCGGCTGGCACAAAGGTAGCCAGACAGACCAATTCTTGAGCAGTCAGAATGTTGTTACTGAACTATTTTCCTGAGAAAAATCTTCAGAGAGGCAGTGGTGGGATGCTTTTATCAGATATACATATATATTAATACTAGGTCATGCAGCAAATTCCACAAGGTGAAGCTGCAAGGTACAAATATGACATCATATTATAAAAATATCCTGGTTTACATTATTTTCCAGTATGGAAAAAACCAAAATACAAAACCGTGGAAATGAAATATGCAGGTCATCTGTGTTAATTTGCTGCTCTGACTCAAACCTCTAGATTTTAACATAGAAATGCAAAGCACAACTTTCTAACATTCCCTGGTAAGCAGCTGCTTTATGAATAACTGGAAGAAAACCTTTATGCTTGGTCACACCACCAGCAGGAGACAACTGGCTTTTCTCATGTAATACAGGGAATTGCAGCCAGTGCTTCATTAAAACACAAGACACTTTGGCAGACATGGATGCTGAACATTGCTTACTGTTCACATCTGTGGGTAAATGACAGCAGGCTGAAACTGTTGCCTTCCACTAAAGAGCAAGTACATGATCCAGTGCAGTTAATCAATAAGATAATGGAATGAATCAATAGCAAAGATTTTTAGGAGGTCTTAATTAAACAAACACTTGCAGATACAAATGATGTCTTCAATCTATTGATGGTACCAGGGTGAGGGGTTAAACACGAACAAAACCATCAACTTTATTTTACCAGCATGTATTTCTCTAAAGTACCATATAGCTTCTTGGCCTCTGCATTGGCCCATCACTGCATCCCTATTCATTTTTACCACCACGTTACACAGGCAAATTAGCCCATAATAAAGCAAAAAAAAAAAAAAAAGAAAAAAAGAATTACTGAACAATTCAAGATGTGACGACAAAGTAGATAAAAGTCACTATTATCCACTGCTATTTCTTCTCTGCGAAAGGTGCGACTACCTAGCCAGAAGTCCTAATAAAGTCAGTTTCCAGCTGCAAGGTGTACAATTAGAATAATTAAAGAACACCTAAATTGATGGACCCATTAATGCAGGAGATCTCCAGTGGGCCTTCTGCACAAACATCGTAAGTCGATATTTTTGATTCCCCCAATGGTTCTATGCTAGGCACTGTTTTAAAGAGACATCAATCTATGATGTCAGCATTTATCTAATGAACCTTCAAAAATCAATGTCAAGATGGCCTGCTACATGTATGCACCCAATTTGTCTGTTCTCCAAGGGATACTAGATAAAACAAAAACATTATAAGAGCAGTGAAAACTGACTGTGACCATCTTACGTGACCTTGAAGACATTAACGGAAGGAGCGAAACTTGACCTGGCTGTAGGCATAAACAATAGGTTTCCAAAGACAATAGGTATTCCAATACCTACTAATATATATGTATAAACAACAGGTATTCCAAAGAGAAAAGAAAATGTGGTGGCTTAATTTAAGGCCCTCTAAAAGTGCCTTTGTCAGCCTTACAGTACAATGACAAACAGGTTGTTTTTTAAATTACTATAATCAGGATTCTTAAGGATAACAAGATTACCTTAGCTATTAATATAATTCTCATCCCCGTTGCCAGTAATACTTTCCTTGGCAGAATTCTTGTCTACACCCGACAGCCAGTGAGTTCAATCCCTTTCACAGCTATTAGCAAGGATAGCCATTTAGCTTCGCTGAAGCTGTAGGTTCTTTTAGCTATTTTCTTGTTAGCGTTTCGACTCAACTTATCCTCACTATTCTGTCCACAAGATTCCCTGAAACTGATGTTTTTGACACCGTATCAGGCAGAAAGCGGAGGTCTAAGTTAGCTTCTTCCTTTCTCCTGTTTGAATAATAAACTGGTCTCTCTAGTCGCTACGAGGTAGGGCTGCCTCCGGCTTGTAACTGGAGGTGACAGGTACTCTCTAGCAGATGGGCTGTCTTGTAATCTTTTTTCTTTATTCACAGCAACTCTGTCTCTTCCTTCTGTTCAGAGTATTTACTCTTGTTGGTAGCATGTAAACAGTTAGGTATGCCTTAGACAGTTCAAAGATGTGTTATGTGGGTGAATTAGTTGTTGCAGGATGCCTGTCTGCCTTCATTCATATGCTTCTTTCAAACGTTCCCATTGCCAGATTTCTGCCCAATTAACTGACAATGCTGGAGCCCCGTCCTGAGCTCCTCGCACAGAGGAGACCTCCCCTGAATTCAGGAAAAGTCCTCAGGAAGCAGGAAGCTGAGAATCAATCTGAAGATGCCACGATTTCTCCACTGTAAAATGCTGCCTTCCAAATATTTAGTAGACTTGCAAGACATTTACATTCTCTTATCAAAATACAAAGCATGTAATCTAACTCCCTTCATAAACTTTGTGTTTCTCAGTGCTACATGAGTTGGAATGAATTCAGATTTTTTTTTCTTCACCTACAAATTACACAGAAAAATTTCCTTAAATATGGTATTCTAAAGCAACTAGGGCAGCACTGGCAAACGGGATAGCTTCTGCAAAATGCTGATGTCTCACAACATGTACACTAATATTTCATAACGGCTTTTTTTCTTTGCCTGTCTGTTGTAGAAGTACTGCTGATTTGTCTTTACTCACAACTAACACTGTGGGGCCAAGTTTTCTATTTGATGTAATCTCATGAGGACTGAATTTGATTGCTGATATTTTGGCAAATGTAGCTGGGTTTTGTATTTTAATACTAACAACGTTCAACTCATCTCCTTTTGGGAAAACTAATTCCCTGTGGAATGAAGTTGCCCTCCACATAAACATACACTCTTGCATGTTTATGAACTATTCTAAATTTTTTTATTTTTCTTAATGCAAGTGAAATTTTCAAAACTGCCCGAACACTTTTGGTGCAAACCCCCATTAACTTTAGGAATTCTGTATTTAATTGTATTTAGTTTGCCACCCTTCTTTTGTTAAACAGAATGCCACTCAGTTTTCAAAAATAAGCATGCAAATTAATTTTAAAAACTGCTATTCGGTTCTTCAAAGAGATATCTCCTATAGATATCTAATTCTATAACCAGCATGGTAACACAGCATTTGCTGTGCAAAATGCACCACCAGTCAAATAAGTACTAATTTGGAAGTTAGCTCACATTTTAGCGGCACAAGAGAAGAAATCTTCCTACACTTTATAGCACCTAATTTACTCTGATTTTTTTGGAAGGTTATGTCAGGTTTCCAAATGTTATGTAAACTGAGGATAAAGATTATGGTCTACTGCTGTTGAAAAACTAAATAAAAACCTAATTGATAAAAGTCAATAGATATGTTATACATGTTCTACTGGTTAATTTTACTAGGTGATATCACAGGCTTCTACTTCATCCTTGGGTATTTCCTAGTGCAAGTATTTTAATTTTACATTCCGAGTTTTCATTCTCTGGGGGATGCCACTAAAGGCATATGCCTCCACGGCACTTTGGCAGGTTAACTTATTCATAAAAACTTCTATGGAAAGACTGAATGGGACTTGAGCATAAACCAAGTGAAATCCCTCATTCTTTAAAGAAACACTTGCAGAAGGTATTTTCCACTATACACCCATCTCTAGCAATTGTTGAAGATGAAATTTGCCCAAAAGTCCTCATTTTACAAATGGTAGGGCATGCAGGCAATGAAGTAACTGGCTCTTAAATGTCTTTGTGAACCTAAGCCTGAGCAACTACATATTTGTACAAAAATAGGTCGCCATTGACAGTATAGCATCCCTAGTATTATGCTGGAATATTAATTAATAGCTCAGAATGCCTGCAAAAATAACCAAATATTCTTTAGGAAGCATTAAGATACTCCTTCACAATCTCTCAAGAACTGACTGGTCTCAATCTTTCTTGAGAGATCTTTGCAAAGAAAATCTAGACTTAAAATATTATGCTGTTGCAATTTTAGTATATGTGATTCGTATTCTTGTTCAAAAGGTTGAATTGAAACTCTAGCCAGACACAGCATGTGTGCTATGGTCTTCAGAAGCATGCTATAAACGCAATCTAAAATCGATAGAAAGAAACAATTACAGCATCTGAATACCATTTGGGTGAAATAAGCTGATGGTGGTGAGCAACCAGCAGATGTATGTCAATACTTGCAACAAAGTATTCTACAGCATTTGCACAAAGAGGGGTTGAGTAAATATCAATAAAGCAACCTACTACAAACAGTAAAAATGATAAAATCAATATTATAAAATAAAAAGTTAGCACATAGATGAACTCTGTGATCTAGACAGTGCTGTGTTAGGAGTGTTCCTAAGTTCCTGGATCTCAGTAAAGGAACAGACAGTGGCTGAATTTGTCCAGTGCTCTGATTAATCAAGAAACCAAAGTATACAACAAATGGTATGCAAACATTGTACCACAGAAATTCATACAAAAACGTAGTTATGTCCTACAGCAGGAGGAATCATATCTACTGCACCTGCTCTGTCAAGAATCCATCTAATAGCCCACAACATGCTGCGTGCTGCCAGCGCTGTCTGCTTAATGGGAAGACCCTGAAGGACTTCACGTTTGCCCGTGAAAAAGGATAGATTAAGAAAAAAATAACCCATTCTTGCCAAAAATTTATATGTAAACATCAAATCTCAGTAAATTCTTTAAAAACCCAGCAACTAAAAGGGTAAAACTGTGAGTGACAGCCCATCTGCAAGATGCTGTCTGTAGCTCTGACCTGCATTTAAAACAGGGCTGTATAGCCTTTTGAGCACCTAAAGTTGGTTCTGTTGTTTGCATTTCATAGAAACTACTTTTGAAAGTAAACAACAACCTTTAGTGAATTATTTAGCATACAAATAAACCAGCAAAGAAGCCTAAGTAGGCCAATATGAACTAACTGGATTGAAATATTCATCTGTAAATAACTTTTCAATCTGCTGCTTTCACGTACAAATACTACATGGAACATTAGACACAACTAGCTTCTAGGGATATTTAGGCTCACTGGAGAGCAATTTTTATGTCTACTGGCATCTGTGGGTAGTGATATGGACTGACTGTTAATATAACCAACATAAAATTTATGTGAACACTCACTGCAATAGCAACACACTGTCAGACAGCTGGTGGTTGATGCGTAGCACATGCGGATTTTATATGCACTGTGTAAACTAACCTTTGCAATAAAGATTTAGCAGGTTTATTAGTTTAGGAAATCGCTATAATTAAGGATAATTCATAATGGCCGCTTATCCACTCTATAGCAATAGCTGCTTTAATTTAGACTCTGTTTCTTTGAGCCATAAATAAGTGCGCTGATATCTTCTGCACAGATGTGGCACTCAACCTGTTCAAGTTGGTTGAGTTTTGCTTGTGTTTTAATCAAAAGAATTAGTAGATAAGCCCATAAAATGCATTTTGCTTGAAATAAATTAGCAAGAAACACGGTTTGGAAGTTCTGAAACTCTACTAGTAGCTCCTTTTTGGGAGGTGGGAGTAGAACACAGAAGTTTTCCACAAAAAAGGAACAGACTTTATGGTTATAGGTCTGACCTGAGACAGAATACCAGATTTGCATAATTAATCAGAGGAAAAAGAGATATGTCTGTGACCTACGGGTATTATTTACAATCTATTCAGTTTGTAATTGAGGGTTTGACCTTTGTGAGCCCTTCTAGTAATACTGTGACTTTCCTCCTTTTGTGCACAACCCAAGGCTTCTCTGTAGAAGAATACCTATGGTGTCTCGTTACCTCAATTCCTATTAATAATTGCTGCGAAACAATTCCTTGTGTCCACACTGCTTACTCGGTGGAAAGCACTTTTCCTGCATTTTCAGCCACCCCATGTTCTAACTGGTTGGAAACACTGTGGGTCTCTCCAACCAAACACCCACAAAGCCAATTTTCTTTCCATTCCCTCCCCTTGGACAAAATTATACAGTCTCAGCTTAGGTATTACACGGACACTCAATATCATCACTCCTAAAGAACAGAGGGGGATTCTGCCCTTTTTAGTACCTACATAAGGCAAACAGAGAATACCACGGCCCAAGTTCTTAAGCAGGCCAAAGCACTCCTTGCTGGGGCTCAGCTGAAAGGAACGCAGATGTGTCCACAGCAGCCATTCCTGGGGGTTTTGGTGGTACCATATACGATGGGACTTGTCACAGGTTTTTGAAGTGAACGCTCAACCTCTTGAGACGGGTAGCAGGAAGAGCCCATTTCTTTCCAGCAATGAATTTACTAAAAGATTACTCTATTGCAAATTTAACCAGGGTTTTTAGCTAGGTGGCCTATTCCAGAATTCCCCATTCTCCCCCTTATCTAAGTTACTCACTGTTGCCCAATGCTTCTCAGAGAATTTCCACTTCACCATCTCATGATAAGGGCCATGTTTGCACACCCCCCCGCCCCATACCTACACCTATAGGATTCTAAGAGAGCAGAGGCCTCAGTTGGGGTAATAGTCTAGTGAAGAGTACAGTGTATGGTGTACCAGGCTGAAGATTAGTAGGAAAGGGAAGAATGTAACTGTACAGTTATTAGGGAGGATACTTGGGGGAATAAATATCATAAACAATAAAATAAATATAATAAATAACTGTCCTTTATTACTCTTCCCTACACATCTGCTTGTGGTCGCTGCTGGAGAGGGATACTCAGTCAGATGGATCCTTATACTTCCTCTGCATGTATCTGTACTTTTGTGCAATGGAAAAATATTTTAACTTGCTATCATCCTGATGCAGAAACACTTGACTTATTGAAGTGTCATACCCAGATATAATACAATTACAAGTACTGGCTCTACATGGGCATTCTTAGTAGAAACTTTCCGCAGATAACTACTTTACTAATCATGAACTGTTACCACAAAGGCCTACAATAGTTGACATATCAAATTAGCCGGGTTTTTTTTTTAAAAATCTGCTACATTTGCCACTTGTGACCCCATTAGTACTTTCTGTACACAATGACTACAGACCTACCCAACTAAGAAATTATGATTTGAGGTGTCTATCAGAAAATGTTTAATAAGGTGGTTGATGCAGCAGCTTGAACGATCAAATGATCACAAGTTTAGAAGTAAATATAATCCAGACTTTCCTGATTCCAAATTATGCTTCTTCCCTTTCTTTGGGAGAACCCTAGATTGGAACGCCCAGTAAAAAATTTGGATACTGAGCTTTGCAGCAGATGACTAAGTGTAACAGCTCAAGGTATTATTTCCTTATGTATAAAGACAAAAATCTGGTATGTTATGGAAAACTATTTAGCCTTGTAGGTCTCCTGCCACAAAATTACTAATACATTGCTTTTTGGGGGAGTAGGGGGGTGGGGTAGGACATTTTTTTCCAATTAGATTTTGTAGTAACCTCAAAAGTGACAGTAAAATGACATAAATTCACATAGTGGCATGGCAGTCAGTGGAATGCAGTAAACATTCACCAGTTGGGATGAAGTCAGTTAAAGATGAAGTTCTTTTCCTGCACTGTACTCAGTTTTCCCATCAGCCCAACTTACACTTTGCCTGAAGAATGTGTACCAGCCAAAGCACTGGACCCATGAGTTTAGCATGGACCTTCTCTAAAAAGAAGACATACCATTTTTTTTGAAGAAGAAAATACAACAAAACTAGAAGTAACCTGCTTGCAATCACCAAGAAAATGCATGATAATCACAGTTAACAAAGGGAGACGTAGTAATCACCATACATACTCAGTTTCAGGTTATCTAAACCTATCATTTTCAATCTCCTGATGACAAATGACCACATCGTTCTACTTATTTCCAGCCCAATCTGAAGAGGTATTCATTGAGAGCTTCATACTTTATTAATAAAAAGATCTTGGCTAAACAAAATATTAATTTTGTAGGCTATAAAAATAGTGCTGGACCTCAGATTGCAGAAGCAGGTTGGGTCAGACTATGGCTTTAGCTTTGCATCATCAAACACTCAGGCTAAAAATGTAAGTCTTCAATGCAAAATGTATTTACTAGCAAAATCTGTAGGGTTAACTAAGATCAATTCAAGAACACTCCTAAAGTCTTTTAAATGTTTCTATTACACCAGAGTGCACAAAGATGACATACATTTAAAAACAGAGGTCAGTCATTATTAGCAATGTTTATATTGTGTATCATGCACATATTTTATATACGCATAGCTTATATGTCAAGCAGGGACAGGTCAACATAGCTTCAAAATTCTTTTAATAGGAAAGATATGGAAACGTAAACTGAAAACATTCAGAACACCTAGGCAAAACGAACATTATCTAAAGAAATGTGAGTATTAGAAACACAGATATCACATTATCAGTTTTCTTAAGTCTATTATAATATGTTTCTAATGTGTTGAATCATTATATTCGATTTTTCATGAGTGTATGGAAGAGAGTATAAAAGTATAAAAAATGTCTTCCAATCCCCTTTGCAAATCCATGAGGCAGTAAAGCACAACTAGTGCTTTAGCACCATTCAAAGCACAAGAATTGCAGTCATTATGTACCTTCTGGGTAAAGGCACTACAAAAAGGGAAGGAAAACGGGAAACAGACCTTTTTTTTTTAAATATTTCTAAGCAGTGACAGGAAATAACTGTATTTTCCTTCCCCAACTCAGAGCCAAGATTAGAATGGAAATGGGAGAGGTGAGCTCTAGAGCTAGAAGTTTTGCTGTCAATGCAAGACACCTTTTGGCAGTATCCTCTTGCTCTCTGGGTTCTGACTAATATGTTTTGAATGAGATAAAAGCTCCTCCATTAGCATTCAGTTCAACCAACAAGAGCGATTGACTATAGAAGAGAATTGCTTTGCCAATGGCATATTGCACATAAGCTGAGTGAAAACGCAAATCTCTGTGCCAGAGGAAATTTTGAATTTTTCCATTGCTTTTTTATATATTGAATTTTTTTTTATCAAATAATGCCCATATAATGCCAAATTGCAATGTTCACTCTGATTGGTAGAACTGAGCTGAAACACTTGGTTTTTAGTCAGTAAAGTATTGAACTGTATTCTTCACAGTGACATATAGCTTGATGGGAGTTGTGGCAGGTGAGCCTGATGTTCACATTGACGTTATAGCCGACATCCCTTATGGGAGACTGCATTTCCTATAATTTATTCAGCAGCCATTTAACTCCTACAGGCCATTACATGGCTTCATCTTACAAAGTCCAAAATACATCAAAGATATACTACTTTTGCCAAGAAGCTGAACAAACAGAACAAAATGGGAGTTTAATCTACACTTCTAGAAGGCAATTTCAAATGACACAAAATGAAATGGTTTTGAATAATCAGAAACCTGAACTATTACACTTCAGATCAAACTCATAAAAAATTAAACAATTTTTGTTTTAATAAAACAGAGATATTTACCATGGAAGGCTTTAGCTTTGTAAAAAATGCACTTTTTGGTGAAAAAGCATTTGACCTTAATTTTGATTAGCTCAAATAATTGTATCGCAGCAAAAATATGGTAAAATGGGAAGAGTTATACTGCCTTGCTAATTCCTATCACTTATAAAAATTTCACAGTATTTGCTGCATCTTTATTACATAAGAAATTCTTGGACTTGAATAACACATGGCTCTTAACCTCTGCTTTAAAAAGGCTTTACTGTTCAAGATTGCAACAGAAATACAAACCCTACCTGCTCAAAAATAGAAGCTGAAGACCCATTAGAAATGCTCTTTTAGAATCTAAAAATGTATGTTAATAATGATTGGGGGGGCCATCATCTTTAACACTTGTGAGATAAACTGATGTATATTTAACCTAAATTTATAAATATCTACCTTTGTTTTTCTCCCGAGACTTTTTTTTACTGTAAAACTGTTCTCTAAGTACTCCGTAAAGTGCTGTAACAATCAGAAAGAATCAGAAAAACAAACTTACACTAGGCTAAAATGGCTACAAATTATTCTTGATAAAGGCAAAACTTGTTATAGCCTTGGACAAGGAGAAGCAAGCAGATCAAGAAAAAGAACCCACTCATATAGGCTGGTAAATAGCAACAGAAGACCTGCAAGCGATGGAAGGCTTGTCTGAATGGGGACTCTACTGCAAAGGATAAGTAAAAGAAAAAAAAAAAGAACAAAACCAACAGAAAAGGCTAAAGCAGTGCAGGAATGTAAGGGGGAAGATCCTGGGGGCTACAGATATTTTGACTTAAGCCTAAAAAGCACTCTGTGATGAGGAACTTGAGACAGGGAGGGGCAAGGCAGAAAATAGGTTTCAAAATCTCTTTATTAGGGTTTGCTCTGTGCTTCAAGTAAGATATGGCAAAGGAGAAGCAAGCTAGACATTTGCTAAACAGTTTGAAAGTGCTGGTAATGATGACCAGTGCATCTTACTGCACAAACGCTCATTATATGGCTTGTCATTACCGGGACTGGTTCCTGAGGTAACCCAAACTCATATTCTTCAGGACCTCCAGAGGAGGGCATCCTCGGGAAAAGAAAATGTTCATGCCACAGCAGCTCAGGGAGAGGGTGACCGGAGGAAGGTCAGTGCAGATCAAGTGGGGAGGAGGCCAACTGTACCACCATGTCCCACCTTGCACATATCATCCAGAAAACCTGCGCCCAACGCTAAACCAAAGAAGCAAAGAATAAAAAAGAAACTAGTAGAGTATGAAATTAATACTTAAATAGGGTTTGTATGTGATGTATACAAGTGCTCAGCAAGGAAATTGGGATTGGCACTTGGCACTGAGCATCAGGCCCATCGTACCCTGCTGCTTTGCAGCTAGGTCAAGGTATTTGAGTGAAGGGAATAGGTACCATTTCTGCCCACTGCGGAAGTTATTCAGAAGCTGGTGGTGTGGAAGGGAATTGAGGACACAACAATGAACTTCCAGTTTGGAAGAAAAAAGAAAAAAACATGGAAAAAATAATCCTGAGCATGTGGGATGTGAGGAAATGTAAGGGTGGCAGTTCTTTTTGCTCTCTATTCCAGGGATCAAAATGACTTCAGAGCTTGCATCCAAAGGACAGTTTCTTAAAAGTGAAAGCCAGTAGCCAGGCTGAGAAGAAGGGGGGACAATAGAGATTATAAACTAAACAAAACAAAAACCCAAGCACATAATCTGCCTTTGGCTGTAACTAATGTCTTTCCTGAGAAATAAACTTCAAATTATCAAATATGATTAATGAAAACAAGGCCACGAAGAGTGACTGAATTCAGAAGTGGTCTTCGAGGTTAGATTACACCCCTTTGTCTTAAACAAACAAAAAAGCACTAAAACTATCATTAAGTTTCTAAAGAATATTTTAAAAACTGCAAGTCACTATTTTTCTTACAAAAAGAAATGCATTTGTAGTGGGAATGAACACATTCTTGAACATAATAAACAGCAAAGGGTTTGGTACTGATTTTTAGCACCTATGGTTGACTGCAACAGCTAAAGTACAACATTTTTAAAAGCAGAACATATTTGTTAAGTCACAAGTTTCTTCATTTGATTTGCAGATGGGGACCTCTATTGGTATAAAATAATTACTAAAAAAATGACACCTAGAAACAGACCTGTTGGCTCCCATGAAAATCACATCGGCCAAATTCTTATTTTCATGACGTCAATGTTAACCTATACCGATTTCAATTAAAATCGCAGAAATCGGCCCAATCAAATGTAATTAATATAAGAATTTGGCCCAATTGTGAAAGACGTCAAGTATTCTTCTAAAAAAAAAATGCTACAAAGAAGAACTAATATACTTTGAAGTTAACCTTCTCATACTTACGCCTGGGGCTCTTCTGTGCGCGCGCCTTATGTGTATTTTTACTACAACCTTCATGTAACCATGCAGTATTCTAGCTTTGGACTGACATATCTCTGTGTTGGGCAGGATTTTCAATCCTTCATGACTATCTATTTGTCACTGCAGGTGAGTGGTAGCACTCAGGCTGATCCCCAGCCACTTTCACAGTTACTTATCTGTCTTTATGGATTCTTCCTGTGTGTCAAGTTGGTGCATAACAGCATTACTGTCAGGGTGACAAAATTGTCCCCAGAGTGTCACAAATGATTCCCTAGCCTTATGGCTGCAAGCAGGTAGTAACACATCGACACTGCCTTTCTAAGCTCATCTTTCTCCAGTCCTGCCACCTGCCCATTATTCTGTACACACATGCACACGTTCCCCTATACGTATGTAATTCTCAGTTAAGAATTAAGACAGTTCTAATTCTGGTCCTTTAAAATTATCACGAAAAATGAGCAGAGGTTGTTTTCAGGGTGAAAGCTTTTTCTCTGAAAAGTCTGTTCCTCTGCCTTATTTTTAAATAATAGAGTTTTGGGGGAAGAAAACAGAATTTTCTGTTTTTCTTCCCTCAAATTCTGCAGAATTCCTGTTTTCTAAATACAGAAACCATGATTACAAATTCAAAATAGTGGCTAAGATAGCTGTACATACTGAATTTTGTTGAATTCTATAATTTTGTTGCATTTTTTACTTAATTGTATTCTGCATGCAGTAACACCTTTTTTAAAATAACATTTTCTCCAGTTCAATGCTGGGTGTGAATCTGTGATAAATTAAAAATCTTATTCCACCAGGGCTGGTTTAAATACTGCCCTCCCCCCCCCCCCCCCCCAAATCATTCCAAGGAGAAAAGAAATCCATCAAGTTAAAACAATTTATATGTTATTTGGAGAAGGCTGAGAATCTTGATGAATATATAGAAAAAGAATGCTTCAGCAGCAAAGCTTCCTCAATAATCTAAAAACTATTTCATGGTCACATAGTACAATCTAGGATTTCGATGATTCTTACATGAACCATGTTTTGTGTAAGTAAGTTTTGCTTTAAGTCCACTGTACTTCAATTCTTCAAAATGCCTTCAAGGTAACTGTTTCCAGGCAATGCCAGCTGACAGGACTCCATGAAGGAGAGTCCCCTGTGTTCTCGTGCTTCCATCACCTTGCTAAAACAGGTCACCTCTCCGTGCCTCAGTTTCCTTAACTGTGAACTGAAGAATGTTATACCTATTTTTTATAAAGACGCCGAACAAACCGCACAGTAGTATAACTAGTTAACATTAGATGTACATTGAGATAAAATAAAAGCCTTTTGTTTGGAAGATGAACCTTTAAAGAATGACCGGGGGCGTGCGTGAAATGTATGGTCAAATTCTGCTACCTTGAGAAATGCGGCTGGACTAAGGGCGGCTGATCCTCGTTAACACTGGCACGACTGAGGACACAAGCGTTCCAGCAAACATGTGTTTGGGTGTCCGCGCACACCCTCCCCACCCCTCGGACCATTTGTCCTTCACCTGATGAGCACTCATTGTCTGAGTTTTCAGATAGGTTCAATATGATTTCTGACACTGGAAAAACAAACCTAAAAGCAATTTAGAAATACCTGCCCATGAAGTCAAAAGGCAAAATATCTAAAGCTTCTCCTGGAATCTCTGACCTCAGAGGCTGACATGGTTTGATGGGAAATTTAATGTAATAGTCTGAGAAAGCCAAAAGGCCTATTGTCAGCAATGAAGTCTGAAAGTTAGCAGAATTAATATAACTGTACAATGGAAGTGCCCTCGAGGGACAAGGCTGCAGAGCCAGGGCAGAGGGAAAAATGACTTTTGAAGTCATTTCACTATGACATTCTGTCATCACTGCTAAACGGAAATAAAAAATCATCTGAATCACCACATGCTTCAGTGTGTGTCCCTTCCTTATCTAATATAAAGTAATAACACTGACGTCCCGTGCCCCACCTAAGCTGGGAAGGGGCTCTGCAGGGACTTAGGGAGCTCCATTTTGAATTGCTAGATGCAATAAGAATAAATGCAAGTGGGAGTCTGTTTAGCAGAGAATGATGTCTGGTCTGTAGCCCATCAAAGCCCAATAAATCTCAATGCTTCAACAAGAGATGAAAATGGTTATCTCATCATTTCAGTGCCAGGGTGAAATTTTCTCTGAGCCAGAGTATTTTTACAGATGATTTATGTCTGGGAAGGGTAGTTGTTTAACAAAATGGCAGATAATGATAAATAGAAAGTAAATAGAAACAGCAGCAAGGGAGTGGTTCTTAGTTGCAGCAGTAGAATAAACAATATACTTACATAAAGTATGTGTCACATATAAGTGCCATTATTCTAAATCCTATGAGTTATATGTTACTTGGAACATCACATAAAACGTCTGGTAATATGATTTACAGGATAGGGAATTTAGCATGTATGCAAAGCAAATAAGAATCAAAATTCTGCTTTCTGTTACACCTGTGTTAATCCCACTTCACTGAAATTACTCTGGATTTACAACTGTATAACAAACAGTAAGTGTATCTGTGTTCACTGGGTTTAATACATTATTGTATTAAAATGAGAGGGATCAGGAGATGGGCTAATTTCGCTGTCCTTACTAATTTATTTTTAAACACAATACTTTTATTGACTATGTGCTAAAATACAAATACTTTTACAGAAAAGGGAACGACTGATACATACACTATCTGGACATGTTTTTTACAAAGTCATCTGAAAATAAAACTTTTTTTTTAAGATCTTAGTTTGAATGACATGATAAAACAAATATTCATGGAGTTAATGATGAGAAGAAAAAACAGTAAAAAGCAAACAAAGCTGCCTTTTTGAGTTTTTTGAATTAGAGATACTGTAAACAATGTCAAACCGGAGATAGAGATTTGAGGTCAGGGTGCTTGGTTTGGGTTTCTTTTTCTTTTTATGCATTTTTCCTGTGGCTGTACACAAAGGAAAAAAAATCTAATTACAGTTTTAAATGCCCAAAATGCCATGTCCACCAAAAGCCCGATGCTCATTAGTACTAGTAATTAACTTTACAACTGTCAACACAAACACCACACAGGCTGACAGATAGATAGTAGCTCTGAGGGTGCTAATAAATCCGGAAATAACAACTTGACACGCAGATGCACAAAAGGATGCAGGTGATAAAGAAATGTTGACATCAAATCTAATTATCTTCGAAACGGCCAAGTACTGCACGATCCACAGTAATGCACTGTTATTGCTAGTGATGAGCCCCACTGGAATGGCTCTTAACCACAGCATACAACTGAGCTTTTACAGCCCCTTGTCATATCTAGTGAGGACAATATCAAAAAGGAAATTATGAGTGTCATGACCCCTCCAAGTCAAAAATCTAGTGATGAATATAGGCTCAGCAAGGCATAGCAGATTACCCCCTTACGAGTTTTAAAGCCAGGATGATATATGACATTTTTATCAGGCACTTTCTCAGGAATGTCACCAAGAGGGAAAATAAAGGCCCTGAAAAGAGACGACTAGGTGAATTATGCAACTGTAATTGCCGATCATAACCTGATATGAGCTGAAATTGCTCTGTTTTCATATTGAGATAGCATAAAATTGTCGGGAAATGCAATGGCTCCTTAATGTGGCCTAGATGAGTCTAATATTCTGATCATTTTTCACTCAGCTGCTAGGTAAATAGTGCTTCTTTAACACAACCACCGTGGCCCAGGGCAATCTGGGGGCCCAATTTTACACTTGAATTGAGAAAATATGTGTAAACTACAATTTTTCATATTTTCTGCATACATAAGAAGATGAAACATCTTTATCATGTGTATTGTCTGGCTGAGCTTATACAAAATATTAGTTTATCTCTCCTACTTTGGTTTATTCCATAAGCAAAACACATAGATCTAAAGGACAGGCAATATTCTATATACAAAATAGGTCCATCTTTTATGCAGCCTCATATGAAGAATTCTACCATTTTGTTTTTGAAAAGCTGGCAATTAGCAAGTGCAGATTTTGCAAAATAAATTAAAATATTCTAAAATGCTCACAGTTTTCTGCAAATCAACGTGAAAAAAACAGAAAACAAAAGGTCACAAATATTTATCTGCACAACCTGAGATATTAGTTTAAACAATAAACTCCAGGAGAAAAGAAAGGTGAAGAGCGGTTCTTTATTACCATGCTGTAAGAGAAATTTATTTTATCAGAAATCTGCTGTATTAAATGGTTCATAAAACATATTTGCTTAAAAAACAGCTTGAGTTAAAATAAAAAAACCCCACAAAAACCAATGAAACAAAAAGCATGCTACTACCCATTCTCAGATAATAATCAGCAATAATACCTGGGGCAGAAAGGTCATAAACCATACTTCCAAGACAGGAATAATTCATTGTACTACTATGTGTTTAAGAATTAGTTTGATAGAGTCACTATCTAGACTGTGAGATATTGTCTATCAGTCTGACCTTCTAAAAATGAACCAGCAGACTCCCACTTAGATCAAAACCCCTTTGCTTTTATGATATACACTGTCTTATTTATGATGAATTTTAGGACCAGGCTTATGATGAGTGCAGCATTGTTTGCAAAATACGACAATGTAAAACTGAAGCAATACAAACTCTTAAATAATTACGTATTTCTTTCTAAATTTCTAAACGTGTTTTTCCCCAAAAGGAACCGTACTGAAATGCAACCTCTTTTTGCTCTTTTGCTTAAGAATCAGTTCAGAAATAAACAAGTACAAAGGAGGTCAAAAGGTTTAAATTTCTTTGTTTGCATTTATGTTATCTGTTCTTAGTTCCTATATATCCCCCTTATCTAGGTGCTCCAACACTAATTGCAAAGCAGCACTGACTAGCAGTAATAACTAGCGCTTGGAAAAATCCTGCGTGTTGCTGGTTACTGCAGATAAGAGCCCCTTAACAAAGTTGGATATATCTGCATCAGCTTACTTGCTACTGCTTTTTACATTTTATGCTTTCTACAGGCTGAGATTTTGTACTAAATAACGTAGCAAAGTATGATACCTCACTCTACAGAGAGGCTTCAAGCACAGCAGATTTCCAAAGGCTTCCAAAGGTGTGGGATATATGGTACTGAAAATAACACTGTGATACTTTAGTAATCACACAAGTCTTTGTAAATATTTCACCGGATAAAACAGAACAGGATTGAAATATAGTTCCTAGCAATTAATACTATGTGATCCGAAATGTAGAGTTGTTCAGATCTCAAAAGAATTTAAAATTGTAGACCCATCCATAATTATTACATTACCACTAACCCTATTATGAACAGTCTTTATGTAATTAACATACCAGCAGGGAATTTAAGAGGTACTTGGCATTAATTTTCAATCCCTATTCTCCATGAATTTGGTACTCAATTGTAGTGATAAATAGAAGACACATGGTTATGATTATGCATTTTCTGTAGCGATTATGCACCACAACAGAAAATACCTCATAATACAACGCAGGCTCACAGTTCGCAAGAAAACATATTAACTGCTATATTTTCATTCTGTTGTAGTAATTCAGAAAGTCAAGTGACCACTTTCTATTTTTTTTCCTTTTTCACAGGATCTGTTTACAGAAGACTTTTCCCACAGTCACTGGCACTTAGCAGAAAAATAACTTACAACCTTTATCATTCTCTTACAAAGTCAGCGACGCTGAAACTGTATTTATTTCATCTTCCTGTCTCTGTATCCCCCTTCCGGAGACTCAGCGAAGAGGCTGCAGCGACTGTTGCTAAGCAACTACACCACAGCACTGCATCACCAATTACAGATTTTTCCCATCATTTTCAGCCTCACAAATTTGGGAGCCGGTATAATAATAGGAAGTAGTATAGATAACGCAAAAGTATTATCCATAGACTGGTAAGTTAGCAGATGGATCATAAGAACTAAAAAAGAGACTACTGTAACAATAACCGAACAATTATTGCTAGTAGCATTTTCATTCCCTTTTTTTAATCAGTACAACCTCCACAAAGAACTTTACATACTACGTGTGAATGCAAAAGTATTTTTGAATTCTGATGATTTTTTGTGGGTCTTTCTGCACAAGAGAACACCACAATACCTGTGCTGCTGAAAGCTAACACGAGAGCTATTAGTAATCAAATTTCAGCCCAGATTTTATGGTTAGTCTAACTGAGTTAATTTCTCTAATGTTAGCAATTCATGGAAGAGGTCTCTTGTGGCAGTACAAACCTGGGATCCACAGCAGCTGTCAGAAGAGACTCTGAGGAATTCCTTATTAGCCAGAAGGCAACCAGGCAGAAAACTCATTACACAGTGCTAAATATACTTAATCACATCTATTAGAGAAAAATGAACTTGATAATTACAACAAATAACTAAAGAGCAAAAAGTGTTCATGGAAAAACCCACACCAGGATATGTAAGAAAAGGGGCTGCATACTGACTCTGTGTGGGAGAAAGCCATGCCTCGTTGTAAACGCTTCTGATTCTAATAGAAAAGGATTGCACCACAAGGTACAAATGATTTAGGTTCCCCTTGAAAGTGAAGCATTTACATTTAACAGCTTACATGAATTTAATGTAATAAGTAAATTAATTACTTAAATTTTAAAAATTAATTTGGAAAGCTTCTGAGAGTGGAGACAACTGTGTCTTCTCAACATGCTTTTTGGGGAAAGGAAGTCTCCCACAGACATTCAAAACAATAAACAAAGATAATTTCACAATAGCTGATACTTTACTGCAATACATAACACAAGGGCTCAAAGTCTTTTCTTGTTGTGCAGCCTTTATTTTCCTTCACATTGGGTTGGGTTGTGGTGACATGTGGTCCAGAATTTGGCCCATCAAGCTATCTGTATTTTAAAACACAGTTGCTGAAACTAAAGATATCAGATATTGACCTCATCAAGTAATTACAGGCTGAAACCAAACATATGCATCACATACTCTTCATGGAATCACATACCATACACAGGCACTCCAACCAGACCCGAATACTATCTGCCAAAACCTCCCTTGCTCTGTCGTCCCAGAAATGACTTAAGTCTGTATTATTTTAATTTGCACATTGCCTAGTCAGCACATGTGAAATATCAGCATTCTAATTTTGCTGCAATTGATATTCTGATATACTGACACCTGGAGAACACAACAGAGCAGTGAATCGGGCTCCTTACCTTTAGAACAGTCCTAATACCTACTTTCGTCACTTCATACCAAACTCCTCTCCCATCTTATGAGAAGCAGTTATCTTCAAGCAGCTCTGTGAACTTGGTTTGGAGGCTTTTTGAACCCAAACTTTATTTTAAATTCCTACCCAACTGTATATATTTTTAATTCAACAACATCTAAATAAAGAAATCAGGCACATGGAAATAATCAAATAAAACCTGAGAAGTGATACTCCGAGGTTTTCATATAATTTTGACTTTGTTGGAAGAGGCCAGCTAAGTAATGCATGAAGCAAGCCATCTGGGTTTTCTCTTTCATTCCACCACAGAACATTTTCACCTTAATTTCTATGAAATACCATTAAAATATTGGATAGCATCTAGCATAAATAAGACAAATTCTTCACAGTTACATACAAATAAAGACAGTACACAATGGCCACATAAAGACCTTACCTAAAGGCTGACAAAGATGTGCAAGTCAATGCTTTTGCAAGCCCAAGTTAGGGACCTTGGGAGGTTCCAAGTGAAAGGTCTACACTGCCATCTTCCTCTCTTCACCTCATTGCTTTCCTCCAGCTGTCATGAAGAGAGGCAAGAAACTGCAGAATTCCATTTCCTAGTACCATAACTTAGAATGGTGGAAATTAGGAAACAGGATTTGATTCATTGCGTGGCCTAACAGCAGTGAAAGATCCAACCTCTGCATGATGATAAATTAAGAGCAGATGGACATGACTTTGAACTGATAGAAGAATACTTCTTTTACTATTTCCTTCCACTTGCTTTCCTTTGTTTTAGCTGATTCATACCTTCTCCAGGTCACTTCTGCTCTGTATCATGTCAGAATCAGTATTTTAGAATAAAAAAAGGTAGTAGCCACAAAGCTCAGGCAGTAGCCCCTTCTCAGAAGTTAAGCTCCACATAGATACCATTTTAAAAAATGTTCCTTTCTATGAGTTACACTTATGGACTGATGTTATTTAAAGGAAAAAATGTAAAAGGTATTGTAAAAGAGTCTAAAAATTGAACGCTTTTTCTTTTCCAATGAAAACATACATTCCATATACACATGCATACAGTACTTTGCTTGGCTGGGTTTTAAGGCGACAGAGTGTATTTTTGGGGGTGGCAGCAATTCTGAGGATTTTTTTTGTTCTTTTACAATCTACAGTTTACAGAGCAGACAATGCTCTTACAGAAAGAAGCTATTGAGCCTTGCAAAAATTATTGACTTTATGAAGTCCATTTCTTATCCTATGAATCTAAAGGGTGAACCTTAGTATAGAGAACACGATATAGCATTCCTCTTGGGTGAACAAAGGTATCACAGAACATATATAATTGCTTACTCAGTTCTGTACATCTATTAAATAATTTGTTTTTATTTGTACAAACTGAAATTCTAATTTTAGGCTGTCAGTCAGAACTTAGCACATATATCAGGCCATGCTGAAATCAGAATTAATACATGCACATGTGAATTAAATTATGGGCACAGAATTGTATGTGAATTTTTAAGTGATTTTTACAATGTTCTATTCTATTTCAACAAATTTAACTCCCACTTAGTTACACCAGATCTTCTTCGCATAAATGTCCAGTAAGGTTGCGATGTGGAAAACCAGTTTTTGTCTTCCCCCATCATCTCTCTCCACTCTTTCTCTAAGCTTTCAAAACTGGGCACAGCTCAGATTAGATTACTGAATTAGGTGGACCTTTCACCTGAACTTTCACAGCAGTTTTTACATTCTTATGACTAAGATACTCTTTACCCTAGAAAGTTAAGGTGGCAACGCAAATGTGACATTAACTGATATGAACAGAAAGAGAGCTATGGTAGCAATGATAAGAGAGAAAAATGAAACAAGCAAGTTTTAAAGGGCATAAAAGGCCATGATCTTTCTTTATGTGTACAGAAAATGCCTACAATTGGATCAGAATTTTGTTGAAAGAGTAGAAGAAGTTACTGACTGCTCCTTTTACAATATCAGCCTTCATTTTCATGGTTAAGGGTTTGGACAAGAAAGGTAGGTTCTGTAGTACTTCTGAGTTTTACGGTATGAAGTCTGAGAGTAAAAAGCCATATGTGTATAATTGTGCAGTGCTAGCAGTGACAAAAAGGACGTGTAATGTCCTTATATAACAATCACATTCAGGAAGGCTAAACATGAGAACAGCGGCAGAATGTCAGAATTCTGCCATTAATATTTTGGGGATAAAATGCACATTGAAATCTTTCCTGTCCTGTCATTCAATAAACAATAATAACCCTTCTTCACTTGAAGCAGAAAAATTATCTATTTTAATATAAAAGTTCATTAGAATTTATTGAGAATTAAATTAATAGGATTGGAAAGGCTGCTGTAGAATTAGAGTATTAATAGTATATTAACTGCAGGTATTTCCTTTTTAATCTAGATAATTCTTGCAGGGATATAAATCCCTATTCTTATTTAATTCTCTATTGGGGAACTTATAGATTTTTATTTTATTTTTTAGGAAAGGTGTGTTCTTTTCCATAAAAGTGCAGTATTCTAAATAGGAAAAAAAAAAATCTGTGGAGATGTTTGCAGGGCAAGCTTATGTTTTAGAATGAAGAACGGTTTGGATGTCATCACAGAGTGATGCACAGTGGCAAACACAAGACCAGAGGCATCATTCCTTCCGCAGGCCTCACTGACGGCCCAAGGATTCCACAGGCACAAACTTGTCATAAGAAAAATACGTTCTATCTGATAGCAGCAAAAGCTGACTAAAAGGGCTAAAATAGAGCTTTGTTGTTACAAAGTATGGAAAATCTCACAGCTCTAGACGGTCCAGTTTGTGCAGTCCCTAATTAGAGCCTACAATGGTCATGAAACTTTTCTTAGTTTTTCCCTATTTTCCAACACAGTGTTGCATCAAACACCCTTGAAAAATATGGAAGAGTTAGGAACAACACTGACAAACAGAGCAAGCAGAAGCAGCACAGTGTGCTAGCAGCTGCAGTACTACAGGACTGGCAGTAGGATGGAACACATGGCTGGCACTTATCAAACAACAGAGACAACCACTATATACCAAGAATGAGGTATATCTCTGTGGGGTTCCACCACAAGAAATGACAAGAAGAACTGTCTCTGTGACTTTCTCTAACGTTCATAACTCAAAAACTCCGACCTTGATCACTTTAGCAGATGGTTTTGCTCTGCTGTAGTTGCAATTAAACAGAGTGTGCCAAAGTGAAGAGCAAATTACCCATGCTATCTATCCCAGTTAAAAAAATCTGCGGTTTTCCAGTATCTAGTGGGACAATATCCAAGATTCTCCAGCCCCAGCCCATGCTGGATTGCCATTATATTTTATGTCAGTCAGTACTTCAGAGAGTCCAAGACCCTTGGCATATGTTCTTAGTTAACAAAATGGAAAATTAAACTTTGTAGCAACCCCCTGCCACTCCCAAAATAAAAGAAAAATTCTATCTACATCAATGAGCAGGAAGTCTGATCTTCCTGTGCCAGCCAAAAAGCCTGCAATATAAGGACATTTGGCTGAAGAAAGGAATTTAAAATAAGCAAACTAGCCTAAATTCACACTCCTGCATTTAAGGTACTGAGGAATATTCATAAGGAATACAAATTTTAAAATCACCTCTGATATTGACAAGCATAAGTTTATAACTTTGACAGAGCTTTTATGCTTTTTAAAAATTAGTTGATTGTTTGAAAATGTTATCCTCAGGGAAGAACTGCTCCTCAGTTTCTTCAACACACAAAAAATACCACGATCATAAACCAGTATACACACAAACAAACAAACAAACAAAAGTATTGCAATAAAACAGGAAGACGAGTACCTAAACATCGGGGCGTTTTCACTAATTAATGACTGTGTATAAGACCCCATGGAATCTGAAGGACAGAACGAGACAACTTCTAAATATGAGACCTAGTCTTGGGTTCCCAGCTATCAGAACATACTTGCCTCTGGGCTACACCGAAAAGGAAACATGAGCAATGTCTGCTCATCGGTTCCCTAACGTTGCTGAATTGGAAATACCCAGGTACAGTAGTTTTTCAAATTAAATGCGTGAAAACTGCGATAGTAGACTTACAAAAATATTTGAGAGTAGGTCCAAATATGAAGAAGATACGTAGATAAACTACCTCACTGGCAAACTCATGTTAAGTTTTTTACAGTCCAGATGGTAAGAGGTAAATGAAAAGGGGGCATTTATGTCAGAGCTTGTACAATAGGAACAAGAACACTGATACGGTTTCTTTTTTTATATATAGCTGGGTAAAGAGATCAGAGAACGCTGGAATGTTAGCCAAAACAAGTTATCCAGCTGCACTGTGTTTCATCACATATCAATTTTTACTGAAAGAAAACCATACAAATTTAATCAGTTCTTCATATGGTAATATTTAACATTTTTTCCAAGTTGTTTGATATTATTGTTTTAAAAGTTCCTTTCCCCCTCCCTCGAACGTGATGTGTGATAGTGGTGAACACAGGAAAAATATCTATCCCTGGCAAGACTGAAAGCCTCATTTACAGTAGACTCAGTAATAAATGCACTGGCGTCTGTGTCAATTGACTGTCTCAATGAAGAACAGGTCACTATAGGGAACAGTACAAGCAGCGTCTACATTTGAACTCCCACATCCTTATCCCATGCATGTTTGTAGCATCAGTAGAAATTAAATTACCCTAATAAACCTTTCTGCCTCCTCCCCTCCCCAAGAAATAGGATTTTTTTTCCTGACATCTTAAACCACATGGGTTTTCCCTCTTTTTTGTAAGGCTATCATATGGCATTTGTATAGCACTTTTAATTATTTGAAAATATATAATAGAGTGGAGACATGGATCCCACTTATATAAATGCCTATTAAAAGGCCATGTATTCTCTCAGTAACCATAAAACATAAAACACCTCTTAAAAGAATATAATTCCTTTGTTTCTAAGCCAAACACATATAATAAGACAGCTTGCTCCTTTTAAGTAAATAAAAATGATTTGTATTAAATAAAATGAAATATTGTATGCACTATATAATTTAACAATAAGACACATCAAAGTATGCATTACTGCGAGCTAACCCATGCCTTGGAGGTGTTGCAAGCCAAATACTTTAAACGATCCAAGAAACATGTTGTTACAGAAAAGCAAAAACCACAGCACGTCATAAACTATTGGTCAGATGAGATGTAAAACCAAGTTCCTAACCATTTGTGGTCACTAAAATCCCCTGGCACTTACTGTACCCTAGAATGTTGATTTTGCCCAAACTGGAATGTTTGTTATACACAAGTTTTATGGCACCTATCTTTATTCCTTGTGCATTTTCTTTAGAGAGAACTCCCCCGCCTGCTCTACGCTGTTCAGTGCTGAGCCAGCCCACTGCAACCTTGCTATGTTCTGCCCTGGGAGTGGCTGTCGTTCAAACGGCTTCAAGAAGTGTCTTGCATGCGAACGCGTTCATATGGATCTCTACATGCCTTCTCAGTTACAGCCCATTAAAATGGGTGAAACTAATGGGATTTCTTGGAGGTACTTGATAGCGAAATTTGATCCATAGTTTGTAACACAGTTTCAAATCCCTCAACTATAATGCAAGTATAAATAACATGATTGTGTTGTATATAACCCCAAAGAAAATGATTCAAAAAATGTAGTCATTGAGAATACGCTAAACCCCTTAACAGAACATGAAGTATGTTAAAAAACACAGCAAAAATAATCGGCACAGAAAAGCTGATACATTGTTTGTATGTGTTTTATATGGATTTAAACCACCACATTGCATCCATATTGTCCATTTATGAATTCCTCTGTAGTTTTGACTGTTATATTTTTAAAATGTTTCAGTGGAAGCACTGTACGCTCAATCAGAATGCTTACAAAGCTGATGAGTCAGTACTTTTTGCTAAGAAGGAGGAGATTTCCCTCCAAGAGCGTTAACAAGTACAGCATAGTTTAGGTTCTAGTTGTGCCAACTGTCTAGTACCAGGAGAAAAAAAATCCACCGTCTCTAGCAGTAGTAGTAAAATTCTTTTAAGAAATATGCCACGGAGCAAGGAAATGTACTGTAAACCTATTGATTTCTATTATTCATGAGGAGTGAACGGTTGCATAAAGTGAAATGTGAACCAGAAAGTTACTGAGTTAGAGAAGAGTTTACAAACACTAATGTTATTTCATAAAACAAAACCTCTCCAAAACACGACAGACCACAGACCTTCCACTGCATCCTAAACCATCAGTACTACAGAATCAACTGAGATAGTCCCGTTACATCTTTATTGTTATTTCCATGACTACATACTTATTATACAATGCTCCTGATCCTGAAGAGATCAATCGTCATGACATCTGCCCTACAGTTGGTACTGTGCACAGAGTGGCACAAAGAACACGGCTGCATTGCATGTAGCAGATGTGTAGGAGATGGAAACACTCCCCACTTGTCACAGCAGTTGCACGTTCCACCCACAAAAGGCCCCACTAACAACAGCCGTAATTTATTTTATGATGCTTGAAAAACCTCTTTTTAAGTAATAAAACAATCCTAACTGAGAAATAATGAAGCATAGTGGAGTTTTTCCAAATAACTGTAACCCCAAAACATTTTACTTTACTGATCTAAATACACTTGCGAGGCGGGTAGGAAAACCACTGACACTAGCATACCACTCGTTTCATTCTATTTTTAGAGGAACAGCAGAAAATACATTAACACATTTCAAACATTTCTATAAAAATACCCATGTTAAATAATAACATTGAGGGGATTTTTTTCATACTGTAATGTCAATGACAAATTAGAGTGTGCTTATGCAATTTTTTCTTGTTAACTTTAATTAACAGTATCTGAACTTTTGCTGCTGTCTTGCAAATTAACCTGCACCTGCAGTTTCCTGTGGCTATAGACTTCACCACCAAAAGTCATATGGTGGTACAGTAATATTTAATAAACACCTTTTATTAACCTGTCTTCTATCCACAGTATTATTACAGTCAGTAAATGTTACAACAACATTCTTACGTTGCCTAAAAATTGTTATTAATTTGCATTTGAGATCAACTCCGTGTGTCCTGTGAGCCTAACGGCATTGCTAACTGTTTCTAGCACGGAGCTGAAGCTCCTCTCACGCAGATTCACGCCCATTCTAGAACAAAAGAATATGCCCATTGAACAAACAACAGCCAAATCCTCCTTAATTTAGTTGCTCTAGGAGTGCTAGTGAACTATTCACACTGATTGGCATCGTTCAATTTTTAATAAAGGATTTGCTGAAGTGACAGATACTTGTGGAAATAAACTGCCGACAGATTTGCTAAGTTATGTGAGTAATTAAGTATGTAAAGCTACAGATGTTGAACAATAGTGCCTTCCACCAAGATGTATGCCATAATATCAAAAAATAACCTGGCATCTGGTTTCTTTCTTTAAGTACCTTTCTTAGGGTTTGGATCTTAATTTTTTACAGTTGACAGCAATGTTATTTGAGCGAGTCAGTGGCATCTGGTTGCTGGGGGGGGTGGTGGAAAAAAGAAAAAAAAGAAAAAAAAAGAGGGGGGGGGGGGAAAGCTCTGTGCACTTTAATTAATTGTGGAGAGATTACATGGTCTTCCAACCGTGTAGTTTGTCATCAGAGCACATTACAGATTTATATTAGATGTTTCTCCACAGTGTCAAGAATAATTAAAAAGGGATAGGAAATGATGCCAGCTAGCAATGCTTTACATCAGTGGTGAAAGTTTTATATTTATTACAGCCAAACAATTTTAAAAGAAGATGTCAATTTTGTAGTTATACTGTGCAAGGAATAAATATTAGGTGGGTAAAGCAGCCAATACATTTCAGCTGCTTGAATAATGAGACGTTCATGTTTAATCTATCAGACCTACCAGAATTGGTGTGACATGTCAGAGTTATTAATGAAGCAGCATCCCCTTTTCTCATAAAAACATCCTCTCAATACAATAACTAACATATGTTTTTCTTTTCTTCCTAAAAAGATCTCTACCCATCTCTTCCTTCTGATTCATGCAAGAACAGATACACCAACTGTACAGAATTTTTTTTTCTCAATTAATTTGCAATACCTTTCTTGGGCTGTGCTAATAGTACAGTGTTTATGTGTACCCAAGCTCTCAATCCACTAATCGTAAAGGGCCACATTTCTCTCCTCCCCTGCACACAGACTCTGTACATGTGGATGAGAAAGCATATGGACCTAAAACAGCTTGCAGCCTATGGAACAATTTCTGCTCAAATACTAAAGATCTCATTTCTGTCCTCATATAGACTCATTCACAAATTGCATCGCCTAAATCCCTTCAACACATTTCTATTTATTTCATGCAGTTTTATTAATTTAGTTTCTGCTGCTTTAAATATTCTGTAGTGAGAAACCAGTGCAAACAAGTTGCTTCCTTTTGTTATGAAATAGCTTTCAGCCTCTGAGCTCAAATGGAGATTTTCTTTCACGTGTCAATGTTAAAATGAATTATTAAAAGCAGGTGTAAATTGTCCTCTCTTCCTATTCTGTCATGTTTTCAGAATTACAATGAGAAAATAATTTCAGACAAATTACTACACTTAATGGTGATCACTTGGCCCTCACTGTTGTTTTTACCGAGCCCAAAACAGGAAATAAGCACTCATGAATAAAATGGCTAGCTTTCACATTCAGTTCACGTCTTTCAGTGAGTTGTATTTTATAAAAGTAAGAATTCACATCTCACATCTACAGTACCATTCAAATATTTTCAGAGTTCACAAATCAAAGTGCTGGCCTGTAGGAAGCTGGAGCATCTCTCCATAGAAGGTAGGCAGTGAGCTCTTGCAGACAGAGCTCTGGACTGGGATTCAGAAGACGGTAACGCTTCACCTTGGCATTGCCAGGAACTCACTATATGGCCTTGAGGAAGTCTCTGTCTTTTCTTTACGGTTTGCGACTACAGAAGGGGCCATTCATTTCATTTAATTTCAGGCACTTAGGCATCTGTTCATCACCATACACAATGTAACGCCAATTAGAGATGGAGTTCAATATGTTATTATAATGGGCATAGATTTAAAAAAAGTTTAAAAAACAGTCTTTCAATCTTTAATTGTTCTGACTTAATTTGAGATGTGTAACCATGCAATACAACATCACTGGGTTAAGATATCACAGAACTTTTCTGCTTATTGGAGCTGCTCTGGCATGCTTCATAATTGTTTCCTAGCTAGCAACGGACACCACACCACCTGCTTTGGTTTGGTTTTGTTTTCTGCTGAATGATTACTTCATTTACCACAGAAAACATGGCAATGACAGTTCCATAATGTTTCATATCTATAATAAGTCTATTTGGGAAATGGCAGCCAGTGTGCAATTTGTTTGTTAAGCGATGGTTCTCTAAACATTGCAAAGCTTTGCAATGGAAATTTATATTTACTGCTGTCTTCTAAGCACATTTTAAAATGCAGTTTGTCCTTTAAATTTCTAAAACTTGGGGGAAATTACCTGTCCAAATGCCCTTTCGCTCTTTTTCATCTGCCCGCAGTAGCAACTTCTGCAACTGTACACAGAAGAAATACCTAAGAGAAGCAACACTGGAGAGTGAGTGAGATCTCTTTATTTGAAGCCAGATTATTGGCATTTTTTTTCTACCCTGGCATTCCCTTCTCCCTAAGAGTTGAGGAAGCATTCTGGGCAAAGTCAGGTAATGGCTGTGGGGAATTCTCAAGAGACTTGCTCTGATTATTTTTAGGTTGATAAGGCATTTGATTTGATTGGGAGAGAGAGGAAGGGAAGAAACTGTTGGTCTTCTTATCAAGTAGGATCAGATTTATTTTAAGATTATTTGGAGAACTGAGAGCAAGACATAATAAATAAAATATGAACACAAAAAAGGAGGAGGAAATTGTTCACAGCTACATACTGCATTATATACTGCATTTTACTTAGCTGATGTCTTGCAAGTGCCAGTCAAAACAAAAAAAAGTTTCAGCTTCTCTCAGATTTCTGTGTGTAAGTACATGTGCCACCAGCAATTTGAAGCCTTTTCAGTCCTCAGAGAACTAATAAACATATTCCGATGAATTTGAGTGGTGCTAAAGAGGCAAAGAGAAGACATCTTCCCTTGTGCCCAATCTCAAATGTCCTTTTATTTTGAAATTAAAAATTACTCCTCTAAACTCAGTTCGGTTTCTTCATCATAAAAGATCACTTGATGAAAACCCACTGCTAAGAAGAAAAGATCAGCTGTTCACAATGACTGACAAAGCTTTTGGTTCTGAATCAATGTATGGCTAATATCAATGCACCAAACATTATGCCAAGTAGTACCTCCAGGAGAATGAAACCCGGACCTCAGTGTATCTCCTGAACTACAACTTCTAGCTGAGTAAAAGCCATACATCCAAATTACAGCATAATACTCCAGCCTATGATGTCAGATACTACCCAGGGACTCAAATATCATGAACGTGTCTGGGAAAATAATCTCCCCACCATGTTACTTTGTCCTCTGAACTACTTTTCCCCTTCCCCTCTCTACAGTTCAATGGCAGGCAGACAGCAAGAGCCATTAGTAGAGATATGGCTGGTACAGTAGCTACTGCATACTTTGAATATCTGCTTTGATCATCTTGCATCATATTCATTAGAGAACTTTTTACCCTTTCCATTCTGTAGAGGGTGGATATCTCCTTTAAAAATCCCCTTCTCTGATTACTATCAATACTGGGGAATTCATAGCTTGCAATGTAGCCTTCAGATCTGACACACCCAGAAATTACAATGTTCAAATTTAATGCTTCAGTTGCATCAATATACAACTGCTTTATGGTCAAATCAATCCACTGATTAACAATATTTTATTATTGACTTGAAATTTTGCCCATGCAGAACACAAGCAAGTTATTAATATTTGTTCTGATTTATCCTACCCTAATCAACACTCAGCTGCTACCTATTTTAACTATAGAATATTTATTAACTGGTATTAAAAAAAAGAAAAAAAGCATTATCTAAGCTTTGGACATTTTCCAAAGCATATTAATTTCTTGCGAGGCCCATCCAGACTTACTAAAAACATACACACAAAGCCATTAGTTTGCATGAAATCAATGAAATGGATAAAGCATAATTATGGATATTTCTCAAATTACTTACCAGAGCAATGGCTGCCTTTTTCTTCCCCCCTCTGCTTTTGTAAGGAGTAGGATATAGAAAAAAAGAATCACAACTTTTCCTGTTCTGGTTCTTTACATTCTATATAATAACATTAAGTAATTATTCCACTTCCACCTCACCCTGTTAACACATCCAGGGGCTGCAAAGGCAATTAAAACACATTAAACCGTAAAGACTAATCATGATTTAAAACTTCTTCTCTTTGGAGGAGATTTTTGAGGAAGGGATGTTGGGCGTGGAAGCTGAGAAACTTTCCCAAGCCAAACACTTATTTAAAAAGATCATACTAGAATGCCAACATGGTTTTCCAGACTTAAAGTCCCAAGATACTTTGTGACTCATGCTACAAAGTGACAGTGACTATTAGCAAGACGGTCAATGGGGTGAGAAAAAAATTAACTCTGCTTTCTTTTACATTTGTATGTTCACTTAAGAACAGATGAATTAATTTACAAAAATATCTACCACTTACTTTAGACTGAAAGAGGTCTAAATGTAATCAACATTGTTGACATTTTTAGTCAAATGAAACAAATTAATCAAAGTATTTTGATTATAAAAATTAAACTAGTTAATGCAATTGCTAAAAAAGAAAGTGATGCTTCTGAACCAAAAACTTTACATCAGAAATTAAAAAGCTCTTTCACTGAGATGTTGCCCAGGAGCTAAAAATGTGCATGGGCTGGCTACTGTTGCTGTGTGTACCAAGTTTGTCAAAGCTAAGGTAAATCCACTGGACTGTGAGAAGAGTATTTTTCAGGTGCCTTCCAAGAAATGGTTATTATGAAAAATAATTGAAGTGAAATGTGTTTTTAAGAATGATAATGTACTATATATTATCAGAATTTTTCATCAAGATTATATGTTCTTGATAAAGGATATAAGCACACATTTTTTCCAGAAAAGACTTAACACTGCTTGTATTACCATTGAGTGATAGTGCTAAGGATGATTTTTTTGATCTACCACAACATATACCAGTACTTATTATGACTCAGAATTATGAAATATTTTACACACAGCAACCGCGATTGCAAATATTCATATACTGAACAAACAAAAAAACCCCATTCGCTGGTTTTGGTACCTTTCCCAGTTTAGCAGGGCCTGTGAGATGACCCTAGCTGCTAAGGTGGCACAGAATACCTGTAAGAAAGACAAGACGACTTTGGTCTGACTCAGGCTCCTAATTGAAGCACAGCCAGTACTGGCAGTGTAAAATTGGTACTGGTGGCTCGAAGCCATAGCCAACCATTTCTACGTCTGGACAAGCCTAGTGCTGCCATTTCAGTTACAGCCCCTGTCTTGACGGCAGCAGTAACCAACCAGCAGCAGCAACTCCACTTTACGCCTCCTTGTGCCGGCAGCACCTCTAACGCAAATCCTGGAGCGCCTATCACTTACTCAGATGCAGGAGCTTGGACAGCATAAACAAAAACTTGAGGGGCAGATTTTTCTTAAAAGACCACAGTTTTGATTTCAGAGCAATTTCCATGCAAAGTGGCACGACTTGCAACTGAGACTGTCAGTTTTCCCTGGCTGCACTAACACCACCAGGCATCTCCGCTTTCAGATGAAAACCAGCAGCTGAGTCGTACAGGTGAATTTTAGATTCATACACCTTGCTACAGTTGTTTTCACGTACATTCAGGCATACAGCCTTGGGCATCTGTCTTTTTGAAAGTTAGATCAATCCAAAAATAGCAACAGAAGGAAGAAAAAAAAAAAAAAAAAAGTCTAACTAGGACCTGTCCAGGACCCTTAGCACCCAGAACTGAAATAAAGGAAACTGCCTAGCCTAATATGGAAGAGGAAAACTATTTCCACTTTCTTTCCCTCTAAAAGTCTTGGAAGCATTTCTTATGCATATCACCATGAACTACATCTATACAGAGAAAGATAGGTAGAAAGATAAACTTAATGTATTTTAACATACATTAAATTTTTTCTTATTTATTCAAAGCCCATCAGAGTCACCACCATAATTTCTATTCACTGCCAATGCAAGCAAGATTGGGTCTTAATATTATAGTCATATTTTTCTTCAAATTAACAGCATCCATTCTACTCCTAGTCAAACTCTAGTTTCTTCACTAACTAAAGTCCTACTCATTTACAATGGAAAATATTATTGAATTTAAGTATGTGCAGCTGAAGTTAAACTGAAATGGCTTAAAAAGTCTCTTTAGCACCTGAAATCATAAGCAGTACACAAGTGATTCTGTAAAATTACAGCTTTTTTTGGGAAAAAAATGGAAAGTGGTTTTCTTTTTTAATCTGCCAAATAAAATTGTGACATTTCCTGATTTTTTCTTGTGTACCTCCCATCAAAATCAATGGAAAGACTTTAGTGGCAGTTGACCTGGATGCTTACTGTCTTTTGTATCTATATTTTTAAAAAGAATTTTACTTCTTTAAAAGGCCACTGTGTTCTGTACCACAGGTGCCAATACTCTAGTGGTATGCTAGATGATCCAACATATGTTAAGAGTTTTCTAAAGTACTTTGGGATCCTTGGGGATAAAAGGTGCTACGTAAATGTAAGATGTATATTTTTAAATAACAAAATTTTGTCTTCCTTATAACACATGTACATCTAGATGTTTGCAGACTGCACAAGTAGCTGCATTTTTGTTGTGAATACCTCATCACTTTGTTTCCTTGTGGGAGACACGCTAAAAAAGAAATTTTAGTAAAAAAAAAACCAAAACCAAAAATAAAAACAAAACCCCACACCACACATTCAGACTTCAGGCTGAAAACCTGACAGATCTTTTGCTATAACACTCATATTGAGCTTCCAGTAAATCCTGTTCTAGACATTTATGAAAAAATTCATAGATAAAAAGTTAAATGTTAATTATGCACTATAACGTTTAAAGAGGTTTTATGCTGGATTCTAAAATATGCACAAGCACTTCAGAAATAAACAGCTTTATATTTTATTCTTTGATTTCAAATAGTCTAAACATTTTAGCATTTGATGTGCCTTTACGCTCACAGCCTTTGCAGCGTACCTTTTGACCTTTCAGCACTCAAAAGTGGGGCTGAGATAACTAAAATCTGGGAAAGGTAGTAAAACATGGAGCGTGTAATAAATTAAAGACTTGGAAAATTGTGGTAATAAGCCCTTTGGGGTAAGTCTCTCTTAAACCAGTAGCACTGTTTAATGCTACTGGAACAATTCTTGTTTTATTTAAGACTTGTGTTATGGAGCTTCATCTAGTGGTTACAGATATGAAATGTGTTTCTGTTAAGATGACATGATTTTGTTTCAATGATTTTCTGGCTTATTTCGTGATGTCTTTAGATCTTTGTCTAAATAAAAAGGTAACAGTTGGATGAAATGTTTAGTCCCATGTACACAGAAAGACAAGTTACTCCTTGCATCAAATGCTTCCATTCTCAAAGCGTGAGGTTTGGGGAAGAAAACTAGGTGAATTAGTTGACTAAAATGAAAATTAACTTTAGCGAAGAGTCTTCTGGGATACCACCTTTGTGCAAAGCCGTATATGAACAGGAACCACAATTACTGTGTAGATCTCACCTACGCTCCTTTGTAAAAGTGAGTGTTAGAGAGAAGACTGCCCTTACAGGAAGAAAGAACAACCAGCAGCTGGATCCAGATGATGAAACTATCATGGTAATGAGAAAGAGGCAGAAATTATAAGGAATGCCTCACACGATAAAGAATATTTCAATGAAGCCCTTAAGGAACCTCAGTAAGTCATGATAAAGGTAAGGCTATTCTTTCATGGAAATTTGGCAATGCAGAGATGGTGGTCATGTGCATGCACAAACTGTGGGGAATTCTGTTCTAAGCTAAGGAAGTTGAGACTAACTGAGACACAGGAATTAGGTCTTTGACGTCTATATGAAGGGAGGCAAGACATATACAACTGGGGAAAACACCCAACCACCAAGCTCCAATACTGAAGCCATGAGGACATGCGCTTAATGAAGGAGTTCTAGTTACTGCCTACAAATCTGCAATGAGAGAAATGGATAAGCAACCAGCAATTTTGCAACACATGAAAATCAGAAATTAATAACTGTTAAGTAACTGTTAAAAAACAGTCCCAGGTGACTGTGTCGTCTATCCTCCTGTAATGGGGCAGTACTGATGTAATTATTAGCATTCATGTTCTCAAAACAACTGATGTAAAAACATGCTAAAGGTGTCAGTTGACAAATGATAGCAAACATAGATCAAAATGAAGCAAGCAAATTGGCAGGAAAAATGAGTGACTGAATTGCCTGAGGGATCACACAGGTGTTATATATATGACCATGTGAACAGAAATGCATACAAGTATTCACACGGAGCATCTTTTTACCAAGAACATTTTTTATCTTCTCACTATTATAAAACTGTCAACTCAAATACATTTATTAGCACTCTAAAGAAAAAAACAGAATGACTCATTGCTATTTATTAGTTTGATATGTTAACTAGCAAAAGGGAAAAAATCCAGATGAATTAAGTATGTGGAGGCTGCCTACTCTTAATAACTCTAGCAAATCTTTGATCTATGTTAATCTCATGTTATTGTAGTAAGCATGCAGGACCATCATTCATCTCACATATGAGCAAGGCACTCTTGCGTGTCATGATAGATTTTATCAAGAAGAAAATAAGTCAAAGGTGGCTGTCAAGGCAGCAGGGTTTTAAGTGAGAACCTCAGAATGGGATTTTTAACTTGCAGAATTTGATGGAGGAAGCAAGGAAATTTAATCAACCACTTTACATACACGGTACTTCATTGATCATCAAAAAGCTTTCCTCATCTACATTTGTACAGAGAAAATCTTGCCCAGTATACTGGTAGAGGGAACTTGCAAAGTAATCAACAGCAGTTCAGTGCACAAATGAAACAATAGAGTAGTTTGATATTGGAAAGGATGCCCTTTCATTGTTCCTTTTAAATGTTATGGAGAGATGGGATTTGAGCACAGCAGTAAATGCAGGGCATGAGACTGTTGACAGGATATTAGAGGGAATCCTGTGGTGGCAAAGTCAATGTAATTCTCATCATTCCATAGAAAGAGGCCTATGGTATTTTATGAGCAGTGAGTGCAAATAATATTCACTTTGGCTTTTAGCAGAGTAGTGACTGGCAAAAATAGAAAAATTATTTTTAAAACAAAAGTCATAAAAAGGTATTTGGTTTTTTTAATTTGCCAGACTATGCTAAAAAACCCAAAAAGGTAAAATTAGAAGTACATTTTTCTTTGCACCTGAGTATCACTTTTTTTTTTTTACTAGTAAGTGTTGCATTACAGGGACAGTAAAGTTCTCTCTGATGTGCAGCAGATATTGAATGCATTTCTCTTGTGTTGAAGTTAACCAGGAAAGTATCTCATTGATCATTACTGAGAGGAGTTATTGTCCTCACTGTCTGCAATAGATTCAACACAGATTGGATGAGCATTAGACACTGACTCAGTTCACCTGCTAACACTCTCGAGTGGTTAGTGCTACTGGCATCCTTACTCCATAGCAGTTTCCAAGAAGTATTTGCACTAGGACTTCAGAAAGCATCTGTGCAGGCATATTGGAAGTTAGTGAGCTTTTGAGCTCATAGATTACTGTAGGAAAGCTACTAAAGCATGGCCGCAAAGATCTACCATTGCGATTGCTTATGTAACCTCAAGTGAATACAAATATTTATACTATGGTCTTCTGAGCTCCTCACTAAATGGCAGTCTGTTTTCTATTCCATCTTGTTGTTACCAAAATATTAGCACTGCAAGTTGCCACTACACTGTACTAAACTCCTTCATAACCGGAACAGTAAACGTATTTTACTGGCTGCTTCTTTTACCTAATGTATTTCAAATTTTCAAATGATTAAGAGAGAAACTGTACATAGGCAGAAGAGTTTATATCCTGCTGGTAAGGGATGGGTTTTAGCTCTGTGTTAAGGGCTGCAACAGAATTTAAATGGTAGATAATTCTCATGGTAGCCTGCTGCACAAGAGCAAGCATCACCTGTAACCGCTGTCTGTACAGAGGACAGTCCACAGCAGACTTCTCATCACATTTACATGTAAATGCTGTCTGATCCCAAATATCACAAGTACCATAAGATTAGCATGACAGGAAGAGTATATGTTGAGTTGATGATGAAACTAGAGGTCCACACATATATTGTGTTCATACTACTGACCCTAAAATTAAATTAAATGGGAATAAAGGTCTATATTTAGCCATTGATGCTTGAAGGTGTTTTTTCTTCTTCCACTTGGAGACAAGACTCCACTCATGTCAAAAAAACCCCAAAACAATCCAACCAGCAATTCTTTCCTTATTTTCCCACTCTAATGCATTATTGACTACAATGTACCAAACTTGCACTTGCAGTCTAACCCACTATTACAGCACCTTGTATCAGTACTTTAAACATTGCTTAACAAGAAAAATATGTCAATAGACAATGAAAGCTTTCATTTATGCTTTCAAATTGAGGAAAATGCTGCAAGCTATGTTGTAAATTACCCCCAAGAATGTTTAACTGGGCAAAATAGAGAACAAATTTTAGTGACATCAGACGTGACTGGATTCATAATTAGCAACACTTAACAATATACTACGTTTATCTCCTTTCTATTCCAGTGACCCTTTCAGTTCTGAGCAATGTTTGCATATGCTACCATTAATCATGTCTCAGATTTGTCAACAAGCTCGGAGTACTTTTGTTATTTGTGAAAATGACAAAGTGAACTCCTGGTTCAAAAATTTTTTGATAGTGCGTTACAGCATAGGTGGGAGCTGCCTGATCTCAGCTTCACTCCAGTCGCTCTTGAAACTGAAAAAGAACTATAATTAGTATCTATGCAGAAGTCCGTTGCTGCAATAACTGATGCTACTAACTGGTGGGGCCATGCCAAACTGATCAAAACCAGGTACTAATGCCAAGTTAGCACTCTGCCTAAAGCAACTGTCAAGTAATGATAGATTAGACAAATCTGATTGCTCTATCAAAACATTCATCTCAAATCTTGATTAGTAAAACTATTGAATTATGATTAATTCACAAGAGTGCTGCTGACAGATAAGGTACTTTATCTGACAATGTGTAGTAGTTGCTTTGCCTGAAGCAAAAAAGCTCCGAGGTTGCTGGTAAAATAAACAGTATCAACTACAACGCACCAAGAAGGATAATGAGGCTACACGCACCTTTTAATTTAATAAAGGCTGATCTATGAGAACCTGGCTTCAGCCACAAAAACATAGGAAATGGAGGATAAGGGCCAGGAAATCACAGAAGTGAATGGCAGGAGAGGAGGTAAAACTGCCAGACTGTACAGAGCTGAAAGCTACACAGGATCGGCTGTAGGGACTTTTAGGGCATCTAGGTTGAATCAGGAAATCCAAATTACCCCTGGCTTTGAGGAAAAATCGGATACCAAAATTATGGCACATGGCCTCCACCTATTGCATCATCTTGGTTTTACTGTCTCGTGGAGGAGTAATACACTACAGAACATAACACTTGCATGAGATGTGATATCATCTACTTTGTGCTCCCAGTGAATGACGCAAGTGGTTAAAAACGGAAAATTGTCTTTAATACATTACACTAGGAGAAGGGACTTGCTTCAGTGTTACTAAAATGACATTAAAAGAATATCTTGCATCGTTTATAATTTGTCATTAAATGTGATAATAAATAAAACAAATCTATCACGTTTCTGCAGCTTTTAAAAACTATCTACAACAACAGCATTTTTACAATTAATGAAAATGCACTATCATGGAATCATCAAACTTCCTTCAATGTCACCTCTGCACACTCACTATGAATTTGTCCCAGACTCAGTATATTATAACAGACCTTCCCTTACAGGCTAAAGTGAAAACCTACCAGTTTCAACTCAGTTTTGCTATCCTGATACCTGCATGTGCACACGGGTAGATCATTAGAGAGCTCACCACTATGTGAATTTGCAGCACAGTCAGTGAAAAATAGGTATTGTAATATTTGGTTCTGACTTAATGAAGAATCCACCTTCCCCAAGTCACTTGTTATCTTATCCTGACCTAATAATTTTACAAAAACCCTAATGCACTATAATTATGTTTCTCCCCAGCCAGTACTAACCTTTCTGTGACTCTTTTTTCTTTCTTCTCTCTCACACATATTTATTTATTTTACCTAGCCTCTGTTAATCAATGTGAACTGCAGATGGGGTCAAGGAAAGCTACTTCCTCCTTTGATAGCCTCCAATGCTTTCACTCCTGGGGATAAAAATGCTTTAAATGGAGTTATATTCTAGGAAAATCAATATATGATTACTGCAAAGATTTGTATCGATTGCCCTGTTGCATTGCAAAAAGGCTAAAGAAAAATTGCATGGCACATTCCCTTCATTTTCTACTTCATAGAACTTGCTGCAAATATTTTGAGCGAGTAAGAACTGTTGGAACTTTATTTAATAACCTAAACTTTTCTTCGTTTAATCCTGCTACTTGTATGTTTACTTTGAAAAAAAATCCCCATTGACATCTCTCTTATAATACCTGAAATCAGATAGCTACTCACGATCCTGAAAAACAAATGCACTGCAGTAAATATCTAGCTCTCAATAAGTTTTACATATTTCACAAAAGCAAAAAAACAAACCAAAATTCCTGTTTTCACTACTGTACCAGAATTGTTCATGCTGCTTCTTAGAACAGACACCACACCAAGTATTCAGGCTGGATCCTGTTTTCACAGATTATAGTGGTGGAGGAGCTGGATTTCCTGGCCTGGTTTCATTTGTCTTGATGTAACCAGACCTGGACTTGTTCTCCCCTCCAAAAGTCCTAAGAACTGGAAATACATCTTCAACAATTATTTCACCAAAATAAAATAAATTCTCCAACAGAAACAGATTCTCACTCTCTTCTCCTCTGCCTGCAAGAATTAGGTTCAAGTTTGAAGAGGATCTTATCAAAATTCTTTACAGGAATCTCAATTTTTTTTTAATGCATCCTTATTTTGCAACAATGGCCTAAATGCTTTTGAATAATTGTTTTCAGACAATGGTTTCTGTAAACTTGTTTCTTGTATTGCCTATTTTTTATTTATGTTACATGGCATGCTATCCAAATATTAGACTGTTGGTTTTACTGCTTGAAAGAATAATTTAGAAATGTTAAATAAAGTATGATACTTCACCATGCTACTTCAAAGTCACTTTGGATAAGTTATTGCATTTCTCTGTTCATCAGTTTCCTGAAGGATAATATTATTTACCACTTTGTAAATTATTCAGAGATCTACTGCCAAAAAGTACTACGGACTAACATAATGACGTTTGTATTAGTGAACACAAAATACAAATATGAAACTATGTTTTAGAAGGTACTGAATTTGTACCAAAATGTACAAGTATTTCCCTGAATGCACACAAATTCTTTGAATGTTGCAAAGAAATAATATGAACTTAGAATTTACAACTATCTAAACTTATTGCTTCCATTTCCAAACTACACTTTTAAATAAAGTTCATCTAGTTCTAGTACCCTAATATTTAAAAAGGAGTTAGTAGTCAAATCCTTCCTGATTACAAATACATGTCATCCAGATCTGATTATTTTCACATGTTCACGTAATTCAAGTATTGTCTCACAGCCATTTAACATACAGCTTTTACTGTGGCTCTGTTAAGAAATAAGGAAAAAATGTAAAGAATGAAGAGATTTTTCAAAATGTGTTGATGAATGTGAAGTTCCTTAGATTCTTACTCTTTTCTCCGGTTTTATACATCAGTGGCTTTACAGTTTCATTAACATTTCTTTTGTACAAAGATCTTTTAAAAGCTTTTTTTTCTCTAGTCCTCTTTCCTAGAAGTAGATCATCCTGCATGTGTGTTTTTATGACCTTTATCCTCTTTCTGTAAGTCTTCAACTTAACCTTTGTTATATGTCTTCTGCTTTCTGTTCCTCTCCTTATCCCTAATATATTTCCGTTTTGAAGAAGTCCTGAGGATACCATACTGGACCCTTCTGTTACTTACATTTTTCTGTTTCAGGAATACTGTAAATTATTTCAATTTCAATTACATTAAAAGGTATTTCATGGCATGCTCCATTACAGTATCTGGTAGAATTCTTCAGGCTTTTCTCATATTGCTCATTTTCATTATTAATAAATTCCTGACACTAGGTTTCTTTTGTTAATTCTTTGCAACTTTTTCTCTGTAGTAGGTGCTAAATATACTACAAATTAATGCTAAACATACTCATTAACTGACAAAGTGACATCATTTACATAAAGAAAGGGTAATACTAAGTCACATCCAATTCATGAGACGAATATTCAGAAATTTTTCTTCTATAGATATACATGTGTAAAAAAAAAATAAATTCTGTTTCAGGTGGGGAGTTATTAACAGCTCAGTAATTTGGATTTCTGGCCATTTAACTGTTCTGGTGGGAGACGATAAAGGCTAGGAATAAGGTTTGTTGCGAGATCATGATTTATGTTAATTACTGGGTGAATGGAGGGTCCCAAGTAGTCTATTTGTATAATTGCACTTTTGACATTTCTCAAAGAGTGCCTGAAGCAAAAGATAGGCACGCCTTTTTATGGAATGTATATATAAGCAGAGTAAATATATACATGGTACTTGAAGTCCTGTGAAAACCTGTCTCCTTTAATGAGATTGTTAAATGGAAGGTGTTAATTTCTGAGCTTTTTAAAAATTTGGATCTTTGTATTTTCCAGTTCTTTCTCCTGTAAAACAATCTCACTCCATACCAGATTGTGACACTGCTACCCAGCCTCACACACCACTACCGTATCGCTAGCGTTATCTGGAAGAGAGCGAAAGCAAGCCGCTTTCCAGCCATGTCTCCGCACTGCCCCAATGAAAGAGTGAACCATTACAAGGCTACTTCAGCACACCCATCTGAGACACCAGCATAGGTACAGCATTGCATACATCGGGGCACTTGGCATAACAGGTAAGAATCCCCTTCATTCATGCTTAGAGGCTGAGTAAAGTACCATTTATAACCGCCCTTTTCTTATTCCCTAGGTGTCTGCTTATGGCCACTCTTGGAGACTGAACACGTAGAGTTTGGTGGATCCTTGGTCTGAACTAATACCACTATTCCCATGTTTATCTCCATGTCCCCCTACCCACCTCTGAAAGGCAGACGCTCCCCAGCGCCAGGAGCAGTGATGCTACACGTCGCCATGTCCAGCTGCCCTCTATTCTTCTGCAGCAGCGTAAAGTGGGTTACAGACTAGTCATACATTTTAGGATTAATGTAGTTTGGGGTTTTTTTGGATAGGTGTTCTGTTAACAGAGTAATGCATGGAACAGGCACTCATAGACACAAAGCTAAGGAGAAAAACAGGGAAAGAACTCAATTCCTATTATGCCATATAAAATAAATGGGAGCAGGAAGCACCACATGCCCTTCTCTGTAAAATGAATTACACTAGTATATTCACATATGCAGAGAGGCTTGCTCCTGATAAAAACAAGTAAAATATAAGATAACTTTATATATTTTTAATAATTCCGCTTTTACCTATGGAAAAGTAAACAAAATAAATATAATTTTAATTGAATGCTGTACATCCAGAATGACTGGCTATCAAGACGCCCCTTAGATTTACAGACAGCTTTTGCTAAAACAAATGGAAAACTACACATAACATTTCTAAAATGAGTTTCTCAAATTACCTTTCCTGCCAGTTTACGTCAGATACAGGACATTGTTTTACAGGAGAAAATTCATTACCAGAAAGAAAGTGAAGGGTTTTTTATTTTCTATATCCCATTCTAAAAATTCCAGCCAAGTATTTACCATCACATTTAAAAGCCTGCTACTAAATATTTACCTCTGCATTATCACGCTAATGATCAAATAGTTTAAGATTGTACTTTTTAATAGGATAAATCTTTACTGAAGCCCAGACCAAAACCCTGGCTGAAGCACATGAGTATATTGTATAAGAGGCAGGAAGTTTAGTGCAACTCTGGATCTCCTTCACCAGAGACAAGTAAAGATCCATGCCATACATTTAAGCAAGTTTGTTGGTTCTGAAATGCACATTCTTACCTACCCAATGAAAACAGTGTCATAAAGAAGAAAAATAGCCTCAGTCCGGTTTTTCAGCTACTCCCAAAACTCCCGTAAGGTTCAATCGTTAGCTAGTGTTAAATGTCTTTGTTCCACTGAATTCAGTAGAACTATAGTAGTTCACACGAGGTGAGAATCTACCCAAGATTTATATATGAACTAAGTCTGGTCTCTCATAAGGATAAGATGTTTATGAAAATGCATGATGGTACAAAATGCAGAATGATACTCCTTACTGTGTTGGATGAATCCCCCTGAATGAGGTCTGGATATGTAAGGCGATATAGTAAGTAAAACCTCCTCCTCAACCCCCCTCCCCCCCAGTCTTTTCCCCATTCTAAAAAAGGTACCAATTATTCAATTAGGCAAATCTAAGTATGTTTTAATTTGGAGATTTTCATATGTGGCCAAATAACTATCCAAAAAGGCAGCACTTTCACCCTGCATTTTCAAACTGTATTGATGGTCACCCACAAATATGCAGTCAATCCCACAGCAGAACAGTAAGTGTTTAGGTCACGACTCTGCAGTTCAGGGAATTCTCTGTCATTTGATGAACACCAAGGACTGACCACAACACTGAGACAATGGTAATACCTGTTAAAGTAAATGTGGAGTGACACAGCCCACATAACAGAAGTCAGTGGTATGCAGAATCTCTTCCAGACATTAGGGCACCACTAGGTGGTCAGTGAAAGTAAGATTATCGTCTCCATTAGAAGGGATGTTAGGCTTTCATAAAATAAAGTTTCATTTTAATTAAACCAGATTAAAGATATCACTCAAAATCTAGAATAATTATAACCAGGCAACCTTGCAAAATACCCTGGGCACTAGTAAACAATTCCAGAATAAAGCCCTAGATTTAAAAATTCCAATAATACGTATGTATAAATATAAACACATACCCCAATCATTTTAATACTGTCTCATAAAAGGATTAAGTTAAAATTGAATACAGACTCAAATGCATGGAAATCTAGACCCCATTTACTCTATACCTATATAATTGCTGTTCTTGTGTAATCTGTGAGTAAAAATCTGGTTTTGTTACATTCAGAAACACAATTTCTTCAATGTACAAAACTGTATAGTTTATTAAATAAACACAAACTGGGATATAATGGCATACATTTGTTTTCATTACAAGTAGTAACGCAATATTTCTCTAAGGCTTACTACATTAGCATTTCTCTCCATGTTCCAAATGCCTTTGAACTTTCTGAAAAGCTACATCTGTTAGCTCCCTTGTATACAGCCGAAACTTACCAAGTGAATTAACTTTTAATATAAATTGCTTTGTTCACTATTAAGATTGATGTTGGACACACTGTACTGTAAGTTGCAAACTGCAATTACAATTCGCTGCAATTATCTCTGGTTGTTAATAGCACAAGATAGCATGCCACTTTCTACCAAGTGTATAATTTATCATTTGGTTTTTTTTTTTTCCCTTCATGAACTCTTGTGGTATTCCAAATGTATAATCTTGTTGTATTTATTTCCCAGTGGTCCAACAAAATGCACAGCAAGTGCTGACTAGAACAAACTAAAAGGCAGTGCTATTGACAAGCCGTCACTTGAGCAGTAATGAACACTCTGCCTCTACTTTCACCTCACCAAACTAACAGCTTTAATTTATGATAAAGCAAACGAGAGACAACCTCCAGTTTTATTATACCCTCAGTGCTGTTTCAAATAAAGTAATTAGAAGGTCAAGAGGCAGGTCTAGAAAGCCAAATACAAATGCAAGCCCTCTGCACTGACATTTTTAAAAAATCTTGACTGTTCAAAGAGCATTTTATCCATCCCTCTTCTGCAGAGCAGCGCAAGGCAGTTTTTACTACCGTAACCAATCCGAAACAGTGTGGTTCAATTCTTTGCTGAGTAATTCAGCCCATATGTTAAGAGAGATACCTAGCAGACAATGTCCCTTCCTCAGGCCTTTAATTTAAAAGAAAGGTACAGGTGAGTTTTAAAAGCATGTTTTCCAACAGAAACTTTCACATAAAAGTGGCTTTTTTTTCTTTTTAAAAGCACAAGAAATTTCATGGGATACCATAAAAAAAAAAAAAAAAAGTGAAGTATTTGAAAATAATAAGAAAAAAATCTGTTAGAAAGGTGAGCTTGAATCCTCTAAAAGCTCATTTATAACTTGACAAATAAACTATTCCTAGAACTGCTGAAGAACTAGTTTTTCTTGAATGTTTGGACCAACTGGAATAAAAGCACATAACTATATTTGGTCTTTGCAGTATTGTTATATAAATATTTTAAACTAGAGAGATATAATTATGCTAACGCTGCATGTCTCCATTTTCATTATATATCATATCATCTTGAATTTAAATTTCAGTCAAAAGTATCTCATAACACCTTAGAAGCTAGACAAAATTGTTCCTCGGCTAGATACAATGAAACCTATACAATTAGGCATTCTTATTAGGCAACCATATGTCTTAAGCTACATCAAAGGATACTCCAATATATTACTACAGTTCTGTTATATGGTGATTGGGAAATTACTTCCCATTAAGAAACTGTTTTTGTTGAGCCTTTCATGAGTTGTCTCAGACTACCTTCACAACTTAAGATAAATCACTGAACTCCAGCCAAGTCTGAATAAAAGGCAGCAGCTGTTTAACACAGATCAACACTTTAGGGGAAGATAAATCAGAGTCCAAATGAAATAGTCTGGGGAACTAAGTCAGAATACGGCTATCTGCATAGCCATTTGCTCTTCACTAGAGTGCTTGTAGAACCCATGCTAGGAATTCTCACAATACCTCGAAGGCAGAACTTTGTCTCATCCAAAATATTGTTGTTCCACCAATGTCCTAGGATTCATGCAAATACCTCTCCACTGATAATACCACGTCAGGAACAGAAGAGTGCCAACTGCGGACTTGTGCCACACACTAACTCAGCACCAAGTTTTTCTGCAATGCATTCTTGTAAAACTATCAAATCAGCTTGTTCATATTTCCTTAGCTAAATATCATGGTGAAATTCATACACAAAGGTTTATTTGACTACATCCAGAACTACAGTTCTCAACTACTAGTAGTATTTCTACGTAGCACAGACATTAGACAAGTTTAATATACACAACGAAAATTGCACCCGAATGGAAATTAAGGCAAAGGTCTCACAAGCGTATGCATACGGAAACACTGAGACTTTGCAAACACTTGTGCATCAGGGGAGTTTTCAGCCTTTAGTACATAGTATATTTTGGTAAGCATGTCCTACATACTTAATGGCCTTTCAATTAAGATTCTGTTGTATCATTTTTCTCACAGTAATTTTTGCTCTATCACGGCATGTTCACATAGCAAGTGCAATTATACTTAATGACATAAGTGGTATAAGTGTGTAATTATATAATTAGAACATGCAGTTATGCTGTGAAGGTCCTTGTGGAACTGAAGAAACCCCAGAAGATACTGAACACATACATGAGATAATTAACATAACTCAGCGACCTCCACTTTAGTTTTTACAGACAATACCAAAGGAGGTTTTCTTAAAAGAGCTGTTCAAATGACAATCCTTTATACAAACCATTGTAAGTAGCTTCCACCTTCTCTGTTCCATAGTTGCTAATAGTGATTTAAATGTTTGTAGTGCTGACAGGGACGGAAAAGTCTGAACTACAGTGAAAGCAGAGATAGAGGTATATGGACATTCTGGTGAATAAGTTCCTTCTCTTTCCACATCTTAATTACCAGTCCTTCATAACTAATGCAGTTACGTGTTGCTTGCTCTGAATTAAATTATTTGGTCTAAATGTCCAAATGTACTTAATCTGTTTTCTCAGAGCATGATTCAGTTATATACAAACACGTAACATCACCAATACATCTACTGTAGTAATAAGAAGCACTTTGAACGGTGAAGTTTTATCCTGGCTTATATGAAAAGTCTGAAGCTATTTTAATTCAGACTTAAGCATTTCAATGAATCCCTCGTGACTCCGCTCTTTTTTCCTGATAATGGTCTTCAGGGTCTATTTCCTCAAACTGGTGTGTACTATACGAGGTTAAATTTCCTTTTCTCTGTGCTGTGTACTCCCACCTAACATTTTCCATCACATATAGAGTGAACCTCCTTTTTTCCTACTTCACAGGTCAACAGCACCTGCAACGATCACTTTGTCATCTTTTCCCACAAAAAACTCTAACTTTCAAGCTTCCACTTTCCATGTACCCTCAGGGTAAGTAAATTCTTTACTAAGATGCAGCTGAAATTGATGGCTGCCCCTTTGCTGTCCCCTCACCTGCTTCCATCTTACATTTACTACCTCCCTTATTCAAATGGATCTTACACCAAATGGTGAAATACAAGAGGTCTGTAAACGTTGCATGGAAGTTTAAAAAATAAATACACAATATATGCATCATAAAAGTTCAGAATGCAGTAAAGAAACATCAGATGCCTCTACCGCTCAGTGTATTTTTAGATTGACATAGTTGATGTCTGTATGCAGCAGGCAGAAAGTAACTGAAATTGGGAGTAAGTGTGTGTGTTCTTGTGTTCAAGAAATTGAACCTTTGAATTAAATATTAGGAACTGTTCGTTGTAGCATTACCTGCTGAAATGCCATCCAAACTCATAAGATTCAAACCAGATAATATTCAGTGTTAAGCATTTCTTTAGCAAACCTTTGATGGGTTCTTAAATTTATGACCTTTTGACAAATGGAGTTTATGAGAATCATTATGAGGTCTTTTTTTTTTTTTTTTTTTTTTTAAATCATTCATTCCTTGATTCGGATATAGGCATTGCAAAGCACAACAGCCGTTATCGTCAAACTACTGTTCAAAGATTGTTAAGCAGCAGAGGAAGTACCGAGGATATAAGGAAATCTGTGAATCAGTGAAAGATGTTGGTATGCAAGAGTGAAGATATACCAGCTGGTCTCCTGCTTCAGCTGGTTACCAGAGGGCCAGGAAGAAATTAGTCTCAGACAACAGTTGAAAGAACACCTGGACATTAACCTGGGGCACCAATTCCCTTATGAACAAGGTAATCTTTGTTTCCTCACCAATACATCTAGAAACTAAATAATGACTATTAAAAAAAATAAAAATCTTTGCTCCCAAGTGTCCTTAAATCACTTAACTTCAATAAAGAAAAAAAGAAGTATTTATGAAAAGGTTAGGGGAAAACACAACAACAGGTTTTGCTCTAACTTTGAGATGCAAGTGAAATAAACTGCAGTAACATCTCTTCTTGACAAAGGCATGCAAACCTAGGGCTGTGTGGACAAACTAATTTGAAAGTCTGCATCTAATTTATTTCTAGTAAAGACAATAATAAACAGTTGATGTTTTCCTCAAGCATTTGGCTTGTTGGATGAAAATAGAGCGCAAGGTAATGGAGTTCACTGTTTGGATAGACAGCACTTCTACACTGAAGATGATACTGGTCTCAAACTAAAAACTATGCCGTATTTTGGCTGAAGACGATACTGGTTCTCAAAATGAAAACTATGCTGTATTTTGGCTAGTGGCTTGTACTTTCTCTTATTTGGAGATCTTGCCTTAGGACATAGAATGAGGACACAGTTTGTGTTTGCATATTTAGATAATCCCAAAAAAATGAGTATTGCACAATTTCCATAGACATTTACAAAATCTCACATATGGCTAAGTAGAAACTATTAGTGGTGTGTGAATCATGTTACATTTGGCAGCACTGATATTTAGACTGCCAAATACCACCCAGTTCCAAATACAGGACTAAACCTCTGTTTTAATACTCCAGCAGACTCTGCCCTTCAGAATCTTCAAAAGGAAATGCTAAAGAATTAAACAAAATCATTGTTTTTTCCCCTATATACAATGGCTTTTTGAAAAAACCCCTCAATATATTTTTCAGAAGAAAGATATTCTTCTTACAAGATATTTGATTGCTTTGCAAGCCAAAATAAAGAAAATGTTATTTTATTTATAAAAATGTTATATTTGTCTTCTGGGTTTTGGGGGGGGCGGGGGGAGGGGATAATAGAACGATATATTCTACTCCCACACTGATATACATGAAGGAAACCTAGATAATATGCATGCAGAAGGACTGGGGAAGGGAATGAAGGGAGAAGCAGATGCAAATTCCCTGCAAGCTGAAGAAGCTAGAAAAGCTCACTCAGAGACATGAATTGTCAGCTAGAAACCAGCTAAATGCTTCTTATTCCTCATGTCAGCTAATGGTGCTTCTCATTGGCTACAGAGCTTCCTGAATGGAACATGGGTTACTGAAGTTGTAAAAGTCTTAGAATGGTACTTCTCCAGCAGCAGATTCAAAATCCAGAATTAGTTTTACATTTTCAAATAACTATTTTTTTTTTCCTACTGCTGATTTCTGCAATAAAATGCACAGCATATTTTACCTTCCTACAATAAGATACTATTTTCTCCCAGTTAGTGTCAGTACTAAAGCTAGGCTTTGGCTATCACCATTCAAAAGAATATACTGTGACTGCTAAAAGTACATTGGGATTTCATAACTATATTTGGATGATAGCAGATTTTATTACTACCCCATACAAGTACATGCCAATTATGGAAACACATAGTTTGCAAAGTTTCCAAAGGTAGCGAACATATTCTTAACGTGCAGTTTTATGCCAATTTTCTTTTATGTTCTGAATTAGTTTTAACCATCATCCTTCAGATTACATGGAATAGAACAGAAATACTCTTTTCTCTCACAACAGATTTTCTTATTCTAATAATGCATTACAAATTCCACTCCAGCCAGATAGTGGAGTCTTCCATTTTTGGGTCAGCCATCATTTGCATGTTATACACACACTAAAGATGTATATTTTATCTCTCAATCAGTTCATATCGGTACATGAAAGATACTTCCTAGAAATTCTTTGCTACAGCTTCTGACTCATGATGTATTTTATAGAAGACATATTTTAGGTTGTCTGTCCTTTGATTTCCCACAGAAACTAATAAATAATCAACAAAAATATGATTAAAGACATTGCTTGAACTCTCAGCCAAAATGAATACTAGCTAGTTGAAAATCTTTCTGATCCAAATCTGTTTATCTTAGAAACAGAATTCTAACTTTGGTTTTAAAAAGCCTGATGAAGGGTTGAGCTAAGTTTTGACGTGATATTTTCATATTCAAAATATTGCTTGAAATAAGAGGGAAAAGGTTATGAAACTTGAAATTAAAGAGGGATGAAACAGAACTTAACAAACTAGAAAAAATTATCTACAATTGCAATTCTCTTAAAAAAAAAAAAATTCCTTTGAAATCTTATTCAACCAGTACTTGATGTGTTCTTGTGAACGTTGCTTTAAGACTTTGTTTAGGTAACTATAAGATCATGGCCAACAATAGATAATAGATTAAAAATATTCTAACTTATGTCTGACTTCTAGAATCAAAAGGTGAGGAAAAACTAAAATTAAAACTTCAAACTTGAGTATTTCCTGTAATTCAATTCTCTGTAAGTCCATCTGTTTATCTAAACCTCTATTCCAAACTTCCCAAACCTATTCAGCAAATTAGGAAGTGGGCTTATATCATGTTTATTTTGAGAATATACACAGGACTTCTTCCTTTCTAAACTTGCCTTTACAAGTGTAGGAAAAATACAAAAGATCTGGTTAAAGAATATAATTTATCAAAACATATATGACCTCTAGCCTTTTTAAAGAGGTATTTATTTTCATATAGGCAAACCTGAGATACTTTTATAGATCAGCTATTGCTATCTGTAAATGCCCAAGATCTGACACGTGAACCTTTTATTTTGTCATGGAAGAACAGTTTTAGCTCAGAGGAACAACATCAACTAAGTAAACAGAAGTGGAACCACCAAAGGAAGGGATTCTTTGTAAGAAGCCGAGAAGTACTAATTACAACTTTCAGTTGTTTTCTTACAAAAATATTGCTAATTGACTAGTAACTATTAAAAAAAGTTGTTTTACAACTCAGTACAATAACTACAACAATTGATAGACAGATATTTTTGTCAATTCTATGTTATACTTATTTCTTTAGCCAATTTATACATTTTAGTACTTTGGAAATAATTACTAATTATTTAAATGTTTAGTAAAAATAACAAACAGTGTGATTTAGGTCCACATTTGGAAAAGAATTGAAAATGTACGAGATGATCATTTTTTGAATAGTTGTTTTTTAATTAAAATAAAAACAAAGTTAGTGCATTGGATATATTACAAAAAAAATGAATTCTTTTATTTCTGCTTTTGATGTCCAGCAAGCATTTAAAACTTGTCGCTCAAGTCCTCTTATATATCAATTTATTTAAAGGTTAGAATAGGAAAATAAGCTTTCCTGCGTTTTCAACTCTCAATTGGTTTCTCAGCTTTGAATGAATTAGTCACTGAACTGAACCATAATGGAGGAAAAACTCTCTCTGCATGCTGCTACTGCTGCCAAAAGCCAGCTTTGCACTTTAGCAGACTTGCTCCAGGTGTTTAACTCTTTCAGTCTTTCAGACTTTCTTTAAAACTTCAGCTGTAAACAAGTGTGCTGCTTGATTATTGTCGTAATACAAATGGGTTTCAGTGATCTTAAGAGGTCTGTACATTAACACTGTCATGTTGATTTTTACATATTTATTTTAAACCAGAATGATTCAAATATGAACCCCATTTTTTATTCATTTCCTTACACTGATTTTTTTTTACCTACTCTAACTTCTATATAATGTATTTAAACTTGCCTTTATATTTCTTAAGAACAACACTGACCTTTACTTCACTACATAAATTCTTTTCCAATAGCTTTTCCACAGGGTCTGAGGAGAACAGACAAAACTATGCTTTCTTGTAGCTTTCTCTGCCAGTCCTGCTCAGCACTTTCAGCAGGTAGATCTCACAGTAAATTTTACAACTGGGGCAGAGAAGTCTCCTTAACTTCAAAATTTAAGGGAAGATCAGAAGCAAATTTTACTTCTTAAAAGCATCTGCAGTAATTATACAAACATGAGCCTAAGCAGATCAACAGAATGCCTCCTTCCTCAAAGCCACGTAGATGCAGCATGGAAGTATCATGTCCATAAGCCTATAAAACCCATATGCAGTTACTTAGTGCTCCAGCAAGATGACTTTCTCTGTTCATGGTAACGAGTGTTAGCAGTTTAGAAATCTTGGTATAAAAAGCAGATGCCCAGAAAAAGCTTAATTTGATTTAGAAGAGAGATGTATCTCTAATACATGACCTAACATAGGGACGGGGTCTGTTTCAACACAAGCTGACAAAGACTGACTTGCAGTCAATCTTCTGTGGTGGCACACCAGGAAGACCTCATGATTTAGAGAACGTCCCTTGCAGTACAATTGTTTACACGAGACTTCAGATGGTAATAGCTGAGTGATAAATTTTGCACATAATCAGTAGGAACTAGTCATCTTTCAGCCCTTGTTTATTCTGATAGAAAATCAAAATACTAAAACTTCACAAGCAGGGGTAATGCAGTGTTCCCAGGAAGTCCATTTTACCAACATTACTGCATTCTTAGTACCCTTTTCATCTGACCTGAAGCAACTATATTCTCAAAAAACAGTTTTCAAAACCAGCGTAGGCAATGTCCAAGAAAACACAAAGATTAAATTAATCCTTGTGCAGAAAACCTCTCAGTGTGCCACACTGTTAATATGCTCTAAAATATACAGAGCTGATTTTTTTTGACAAAAAGGACATAAGCATTTCTATTTATTACGTAATTGAAATGCTCTTTTTTTTCCCTCTTCTGTGCAAACGTGATACCTTTTATCTTCATAGTCTACAGATGATACACAAAATGATTTTACAGACTTTCAAAGAAATTTTGCAAGGGAAATATGAGGATTTAGGTAAGCAGAGTAAATACACCTCTATAGTAAACGGTTTATGCCTTTGAAATGTTTTCATTCATTATGTAACTTACGGGAAAAATCAACAGCATTGAAACACTGTCACAACATTACCTGCTCTAGCAAAAAAAAAAAGGGTCCAGCATTACTGAAAGATGATCTGACTTTTGTCCTTAAACGAAGAACACAAGCAAGTTTAATACCTCCTGCTGAAAGGACATTCATAACAGAGTATCTTAAGCCAGCCTCAATGCACTAACACATTTCACTAAAACTCTTTTGATTATTAGTGTTGTTCCCAGAATCCTTTAAATGTAATATGCTAGTGTAGTGCAAACATATCATTTAGCTTGTGAGTAAATGTGATTTTAAATATACCTTATTAATAGAGGCTGGAAACATCTATTCTCCTGTCTGTACCAGCTGCTCTTTGCAGTTAGCTAACAAATGCTTTCTCACATTTCACGAAGAGACTCATCCAAACGCACGGAGGGAATTTCTTGAAAGGACTACGAAATTTCAGCCCGAGCCCCCAAACTAAAGCATGAACCACATAAAGACTCAGTCTTCTTCAATGCATCAAACAGCTTCTAGTCCATAATTTAAAATAAATTAAAAAAGAAGCAATTAAAAATTACGGAAAGCACAACTGTCTGTGTATGTGATCTCAGCAACCACTTAGTGGGTTGCTTCATACCCAAACTGTGTAAACTAAATTTTAAAGAAGTATTTCTCTCTCTATGGAAGTCCTTTGTGCATATTTCATATCACTTACGGTATTTAAGAGCAAAACATCAACACCATTAGGTGTCTCAGTACAATCGGCACAGAATTGAATGTCACAAACATTGGCACATACAAGCACCAAGGTAACTTCTGTGAACTACAAAGAAGCTAAAGGATTTCCTCGCAGAGAATACAAACACTTGAAACAAGCTGATTAAAAATTATTTTTGTGCTACTTATACTCAACAACTAAGTGGATAAGAAAATGTGTATTTTCAGTTTTCTATATGAAAGTATAGGTCTCTTATGAACCATTTTAACATAAGACTTTTAATAATTCAGCTTTACCCGTAATACTCTATACTTGCAAATATTTAAAACAGTATGCATCCCACCAACAGTTGTATATAGAGTTGAGTTGTAATACAGTAGGCTGAAGATAAAGCTCCTGCAGATGTGCAAATTAGCACAGTGTTAACTGAACATCTATTGTACATAAAACGGGAACTGAAGGCATGAGTGATGAGTGTCAATGATGAGCCCTACAAATCAGTCAAACTAAGCTTTGCTTACCTATTGTCTGCATATAAGGAGGATAAAAAAATGTCTTCAGAACAGAAATGTCTGCTAACATCTCTTAACAACAGAATTAAAAATATAATAACTAAAACCAATGAGTATACAAATATAATTATTGATTCCAAATAGGAACATTATTTCTTCCTATGCTCCTCCATTCTGTTCTGTTAGCTTAAAAAAATAATTCTGGATACTATAATAAATATTTACACATCACAAACAGAATAAATACAAAGAATATAAATGCCAGCAGAAATGCCAAGAATGCATGGGTTTTGTTGAGAACAGTTTTTGTTGACAATTTATCAATGAAACCAAGCATCTAGAATTCTAATCCTAAACCAGAACACTGCCAACATCTATTTCTACAGAATTAATCCCTAGCTTGCATCTAATTTTCCATAAGATTATTAGGTCACTTTCTCAGAAATGGGATATATACGCTCTCTACAATCCTAGACACTATTTGTGGCTCTGCACCTGAAACAAGCAAAATCTCTGATCAAATTCCTGGGTCTGCTGTCGTTAATAGCAAAGTTCTCACAGACATCAACGTGGCCCTGTATTTCTTTATATTAGGAAACTTAAATGATGCAAAATATGAATAAAAATGGCAAGTTCCAATGAAGACTAAAATACAGGGCTACTGCCTGAATCATATTGCCTGTTCTGAAGATAAAAGGCTGAGTAGGAGCTAGGGAGAGTGAACAAACTACAGGGGGAAATGCAGCTTCACAAATTCCCCAGCAAAGGCCCTGAATGGATTTGTGCATCTTAAATCTCATTATTATTCACTCTCAAGTCAATACTACTAAGATGACACCAGAGCATCCATGTTGTTTAATACAATCCACCATATTTCCACCGCATACTGTCCCTCAAGAAAGTCTGAAGTGTTTTAAAATTCTAAAACCTAAAAAAGACTAATTATTGCATTTATAAAAACTATTTAATAAGTATATTAGCAAAGAGGAAAAAGCAGCAGAAGAAAAAATTTTCGGTGATGACCAGTAATCATACACTCCCTTCAACCACAGCCACTCCCATCTCCAACATATGAACTATGTCTCTGAGAATTCTTTTTAGCCTGTATGGGCATAGTTAACTGACTGGTTCTGCAAGTTGCTTTTAATTGCTTTAATGTGAAAAAACCAGTGATAATTAAATTATCATGCAGATCTCCCAACCGTGTTGACAGTTTCAGTAAGAGAAACATCACATTAAAGCACACTTTCACACCATAGAGTAAACCACGAACAAACCCTTGGAAATTGGCCATATTGATACTAGCAGCGAAAGCTGAGTAAAAATATTAACTTAATACAAGATAAAGTGCTATAGCAAAGTGACAGTTATAATTCATTTTAATGATTATTTCAGAACCATACAGAGAGAAGAAAATTATCTAACATACAACTTTTGTAAACCAGTAACATAGTAAATTCATATTCTTGTAGCATGATGCCAAAATGAATATTTTTCTTTAAATCTTCTATCACTGTGTGAATTTGGTAGGGATCATTCTGTGTATATCATCTAGATTAAAGCCGTTACATTTAGATTTGCCAGAGACAGAACTGAGATCTTCATTGCTAAATACCCCAGATCATGCAGCACTATTTGACAAACTCTTTGTTCCTACAGAACTATCCCAGAGAGCAGGAAGACATTTCTGGAAGTTTACAGAACACCTTTTAGCAATTCTGATTGTCATTTGTCTCTTCTGGAGGTGGATTTGGAGTATATGGATTTGTGCAGGTGGATTGCTGAGTCTCTCAATACAGCCTTTTTTCCTCGGGCTACTATACCCTTCAGCCCTGTTAGGCTTTCCGTGGTACATTGCAGAGCTGTACTAGATGAGTTCAGAGCACAAATACTATAATTTGTAAAGAGAATCTACACACTAGATTCTCCCCCCACCTTTGAAACTGCTTGACTTAGTCTTTGACATTTCTTTGCTACCTTTCTGAAGTAGGCTAAGCTAAGGAAATCCACGTCCCAGCTCCTCATTCTCTAGACTATGAACCTCCAGAAAAATCCACGTAACGTTTTCTGAAAGACACAGGTAGTGACTCTGATATGCTGCTCATTTTAAATGAAGGCTGAATTCTTATGCCTATAGCAACAATACAAATTTTCAAAAGGAAGATTTATTTCAGATCTTATCTTGAAGAATGACCAGAATTTTGACTGACTCCAGGGCCTGTGCCAACAGCAGCTAGCACTGAGCATGGAGCCGAGTCCCTGGGGACTGAAAGTCAAGTGGGTGGAATTCAAGGTGACTAACTGCCCACTGTGTACCGCCAGCCAGCACATTCCAAAAATAGGGCACTGCATTGGCTACGGAAGGATTTGGTTACAGCAGACAGAGGATATTACTAGCACAGTGTCAGCTACCATTTGTCTCTACCAAATAATACTTAGGGCCAAGCATTCAAAGACAGTTAAGACCACCCCTTGGTTTTGGGCCAGAAGGTTTAACCCCAGATTTCATTGCTACCACAAAATTTGTGGTGTAAACTAGAAGGCTGTCAAAACATTTGCAAATGTGCTTATGAATCAAATACATTGTTTCACTTGCAACTACACTTTACTGTAAGTGCATAAGCTTTAGGCTACTGATTTTTAGCGTATATTTCAACATAGCTGTGGAAGCAGTATTTCCTGTAGAAGAAACTTCATTTAAAACTTGATCTTTCTTGTGGCAGGTGAAACAAAAAGCAAAATGAGGCCAGTGACAATACTCGTACTATCCTTCAGAAGTGTGAAGAGCCTTTTCTACACTAAAATACCCCCTCTCCCATATACATATATAAAATACATATATACAGACACATACACATGTATGTACATAAACACTATATAGTATAAGACAAGCTTAGCTTATGTGATTTTGATTGCTTTTCCAAATGTCAATATAGGACATGAATTTTTGTTCAGTTTTATCAGTTAGAATTCAGGCTTCCCAACTTACCTAGCCTAGAGGAGTGTAAAGTGCGTCATTTACCAGGCACATATTCTGTCTACCTTGATCCTGCACGTGCTAAATGCCAGCAGTCACCTCGTGTGGAATATCGCTCTGGCCCTTCTCTGTACATGCTAATGGCTTTTCAAGCTATACACAGCTCTGCTGTGGAAAAACAGGTTTGAAAGACACAATGAGCTACCTTTATTCAAACATTTTCTCGCACTTACTAGGACATACTAATCGATTACTTATTTGAGATATAAATATACTAGTACGAAGTCTAGAAAACATGCTTCTAAATTTGTGTAACCAAGATTGTGCTGCCTCAAGATTTTGCGAGTCCCCACAGACAGATACTGAGGTGTAAATGGCATGTGTATAATACCCCTCTAGCTAACTGACTTGTCAGCAGAAACCCAGAAGGTGGTTTCAGGCCTTTTGGAAAACAGGGCTTCCAAAGGAGTACATACCCCACATATTACCGGCAGTGTTTACAATCTCAAGGAGGTGAGAAAAGATACTGGTCATTTTAGCCTTTCCTTTCACTTCCCTGTCCTTTCTCCCTCATTCACAATGACACCAAATTTACACTTTTTGCTTGCAAGCAGAATATTAAGTGCAATTAAAATCCAAGCAGGAGAGAGTTGTCCTCGAAGTCTTTCTAAATGTTTCAAACATAAGAACTACAACCTCTCCAAGTTTAACAGCACAGATTCCATTTCCAACCATATTAAACACCGATCTTCAAGACTTCAAGTTATTAGAAGCTTAATCTAATAATCACAAAGAAACTATTATTATACTATTAGAGAAACATCTGTCAACTGTGTTTATAGTTTTTAAGAAACTATGCGTTAATGAGATGCTATGCTTTGTGCTCAGACAATGCCCAGTAGATTATGTCTGTGTCCTACAAATCCTGCCATTATAAAGTACAAAGCACAGCTTTTACATTTTATCACTCTTATAAAACATTCAACAAGATTTTCTTTCAAAAATAACACTTTTTTTGGATTGGAGTAACAGCAAAAAAGGACACCTTCTTAGCTGACATCATAGCACTAGCTAAATAAAACAGATACTGAGGTTCATGTTAACATGATAAACATTTGAAACACAGAATTTGATTATTTCAGGAGTCTTAAAAGGGTTTTTGATGAGTGAGACATAAAATAAATAAAAATGTAAAATAACCCACTCTTCTGCTATAAATCATTGAGCTCCTTTTCCCAAACCCATTAATATAAACAGCGATTATATTTCATGTTACAGTTATCTACAAAAGACCATTCTTAATTGCTCTTAAGGCATCATGTTTTATTTTAGCCAGGTTCACATTTTATTATAGAAGACTAATGGGGCATAGACTCCCAGCAGAACTTATTTTAAACCTTGGACCAGTCAACTATAAAAAGGGTATAAAAATAGTTATAGAGGCAAAATAAAAATTAAAAACTATAGCTAAGCTTTCAGATTTACAGGTGTAATAAAATGTGTCATAAACTTTTGCTTTCATTCCAAAGCTTTGTCGTAAGAACATGTGAAATCTTTCTCCATTTCAAAAGTGTATGTTCAAATGTAAAATCTTTCTGTTTACATTTTTAGTTTATAGTCTTGCTTGGGTACATGTAATTTCTTAAAGTTTATTGCTATTTCATTAAACATCCTTGCTGATCAGAATGCAAGAGTGATAAGGAGGAGAACCATTACAGGATAATAATAATAACCTAATGGCATTTCTTGTTAATGAGGTAATAACAAGAGGCCTTCAGGCTTTCTGCTTCAAAGTTTATTTAACCAAACTACTTTTGTTATTATCTTATTAACCAGAACCCTTAAGTTGTCATTGCCCTAATAATAATTCAAAGACCTACTGGATTCATTTATCAAATTAGTTAAGGAATCAAATAATAAGTTAGAGCTAAGAACTTATAAAACCTCACGATATTAGACAGAGATGACCTCATCCGTATGTAATAGTGAGTTAGTGCTGATTCAAGACAATAGGTGTTGCTATGCTGTTTGCAGCAAGATCTGTCAGAAAAGACTGAAATCCTAATCATTTAAGATATGTAAATATTTTCTAGATCAAGGAAATTAGCACTTGTGTCCTTAAAAATTCTAGCTCATTTATGCCATCTTGCCTACTTGCTTTTGCTTATTAGTTGCAGCTGGATACCATGGCATTTTATTTCCAAACTTAATTGTATTGATGTAGCTGAGCTGCAACTCAATTACAAATTTCTTGATATTGAGGATACGATTTGAAAAAACAGTCTTAAAAGAAAAAAATCAAGTTAAAATTTACTGTCACAGTGGAAAGTGACCTGAACAGTCAGAACTACCCCAGAGTTGTGGGGGCTAGCTTTCTTTATATATTTCCTAATTTTTAGTCTACTCTTGTAGTTTTTGAGGTCTAATTCCAAAGGTGGTTTATTTTAATGGTAAAGCCATGTCTTCAAATTGCTAGCATGGCTTACCTTCCAAAGAGCTGCAGAAATAACATTATTGGTACCATGGCAACAACAAATAAGGGAGACAAGGAAGGGTAAAAAAAAAAAGACAAAACAACTTTTTCTACAAGCTTAAGTGTACATGAATATTTTGGAACAATCTGGTAGCAAAAAGGCAAAAAGACTTGACTGAAAGTCTACTGCTGGCAAGGTGCACAGTCACCCAGTGGTTTTTGCTCAAGACTAATGAGAAACTGTATGTTTCTAAAAACTGTATGTAACTAATGGTTATAGCCATGGAAGCACCATCTCTTGTTCACAGAATGGGCTAGTTCTTTAGTATTGTGCTACAATACTCAGTTTTATGTACTATTTTGGCAGGTTGCATTCTGCTAACGATAACGAATTTTCAGGCTGAAGGAGCTATGAAAATCCGTGTCACATGAACTGAGTGTAGTTTCTGTAACTGTTCTGCTCCATTTCTGGTTTTACTAGAATTAACCAAGGCAAATTAGTCATGTGGAAATATTCTTATTTCCTAGGTGAACAGTAGGTCCTCCACAGAGAAAACTGCTTCATTATGCACATATGCAAAATGACGTGTGCAAAAATGTATATGCAATAGATATCTCTATTACCCCAAGATATCAGAAGCTAACAGGTTTATTTCTAATTCCTCGTCATACTCTCCTGCCACAAACACTTTTAAATAGAAGAATCTTGAACTGGCTCGGGTTTGTTCCCAGCAGGCATACTTGTAAAGATAAAAAGAATAAGATTTTTTTTCCCTTGCTTACTCCCTATTTCAGTAGTTGTTAATGAGAAGAAGGGCTAAGGAAGGAATGGAATGTTTAGCCCTGCACCATGGGCTGATCTTGCAGAAAAAGAAAACAAGAGCAGTCAAGCAAAGTAACTATGTTCCTATTTCTGGGTCTAAATTTCCATGCCAGGTTGTCTTTTAATGTCTGGTTCTCAAAGTTTTCTTACTCTTAATCCTTCTTGCTAAAAAATTTGTTTTGTTTTTTCATCCTACAGCTTCTGGCAGCAGGTGGCATGTAAATGTTCAGTAGCCCATCTGAACCCTGTTTCAGAACAAAACAATTTCAGTTTCTAAGTGTCTGAATTACTTTAACTAAATCTGAGGATTTACCTATTGAAGCTTGAGCAGCTCTCTTTCAACTCTGAATGAAGGAAGAATTATGAGACTGCAGTTATTCAATGAGAGCTATCTGTCCTGGCACTTAATCAAAGGGATTAGGATTTGGAAAGAAAAGCCTACAGGTGATCCTCCAGGAAGCATACCAAGCAGTTATCAAAAACATACAAGTTCAAAGCAGCTCAATTTTCATATGTTAAAAGTATTTGGAAGAAGCCTCAGGCTTGTTTCTAGGTAAAGAATTGTGTTAAAGCTGTTTGTACTTGCATACTTAGTAGACAAGGGAATGAAATAGCAAGTGGTGAAGCAGTACTAGGTCCATCTAACCCTGATGTAACACAATAAATCAATCTTGTTCTGTTAGTGAAACATGATCTGATACTGAGTCCAGGTTTCAATGCTCTTTCCTCACTCTGGCAGTCATAATAGACACTCATTTACCTCTTCGGCAAAGAAAGCTGCCGTAACATAAAGGGAAAGATGCTACACGCTACATGAAGTGCTTTAATAATTGTTATTAATCTTGTAGCTATGTTCTCCCCCTCCACACAGTATTTTGAATTTAAAATATATTCAGTATCTTTAGTTTGTAAGACTATTTTTAAACTATTAAAATACTAATAATCAGACAGCTGTCTTAGTCAATTAGAGGTGTCAATAATCAAAGTTAATGTTGAATCATAGCTCAACTACAATGATTTTATTTACCACAAGCATTACATCATACTGAAATAAAAGGACAGGTTAGGGACAATGAACAGCATGTTCCATTGCCTTGCCAAGAGAGGAAGGAACACTTGAGTAGCAGGGCTGGACCAGGTGTGGATTCAGGACAAAGTACTTAAGAGTTATAAGCCTCACCATCACATCCTCGAGATGGCTTTCCTTGCCAGCTACAGGCAGTTACATTTTACCTGCAATAAAGGGAGATGGGTCTGTCCAGAAGGAGACAGAAATAGAAAGAATTCACTGCACATAGTATGTTCCTACCTAAAGTCACCATAAATCATACAGCCAGTCGTCATGTAATTTAACACTGAATCATTCTCTGCAAAGTTTACCTGCACAATCTGCGAATACTGAGAGAGGTGCAGAAAGCTGAGTTATACTCAGCAGTGGCAGCTGGGGTATACTTGGCACCAGCAGTCTGGAAACCGAGACAGTTCTTAAAGTACTGAGTGCATGGCTTTGGGCGACACAAAAATTCTTAAAACTCAGGAGGTTTTAAATATGTATATATACATCTCTCTATATATGTTTTACATCTCTCTCTCTCTCAATCATTATCTCAACGTGAGGGCAAGTACTTCACAGCCCAGTCCACAGGAAAGGACAATGGCACTGATTTCCCAAAAGGGTAAAAAAATATTTCCACGCAGAAAGGAAGAGAAGGGGGAAATATGTTCAGCACCCCAGCTTTCAGTCTTTGCCTGACAATATTGAGAAAAAAACCTTTGTGTTTCTTCTTTCCATGTTGTTAATATTACCGTCCTACGTACGTATCATATGTATAACCCTGCCTAACAGCCAACCAATCAACTAAACTCTGTGTGTGGAAAGTAAAGGTTTCTGCATCCATCAATTTCTCTGGCAAAGTAATGAAGAAAATTTGGAGTACTTTATACAGAAAAGTTAACTGTTTGGAGTACTTTATACAGCAAAGTTAACTGGACCAGCTCGGTTAACACAAAAGCGACAGATAAATTCTATGAAATGACAGAGCTTGGAGTTGCACAGTATATGTGGGAAAAGTACTTTAAAATTAGATGTTCAAAATACTCTATATGCTTACAAATATATTAAGATTTGTCAATATTTACAAAACTACTTAGTAATAATTTTTAACCAAGACTCGGATTGTGGATTTTTCATGGATGAGTCCCAGTCTTAGTTAATTTAAACAAATGAGGGAAAACATATAAATTATGGATTTGGAGAAAATTGTTTTGAGTGGGTCATTACAGATCGTTCAAAATAATTAAGTTCCACACTCCTGAAATACAAACCTTGTAACAAACGTAAACTGTGGCAGAGCTATCAGGCACGACAGAAACAATACCATAATACTGACTCTCTGTGGCTTCCTATCGTTTTTGCATTAAATTACCTGTTTAAATACTTTTCAGAGACAATCTTGAAGTCCTTTTTTGGGTCAAATTCACACTTAAGAGTAGCAAGATTTAGCCCTGAAGTATTTAATAATGAGGAACTGGGATAAATTTAAATTTATATCCTGATTCTGTCTCCATATAGTCTCATATGCTTATGTTCACAGTTGCAGAATCAGGGCCTTAAATGTTCATAGGAAAAAAGTAAGAAGAAAAACATGCAACAGTTTTCTTACTTGTCCTTCACAATTATTCTCTAAAAAGGCAGAGTTATTGAACAGAAACATATATTGAAACAATAAAAGTCTACTAAAATACACCCATGCTCCAAGTAAAATACACATAGTTTATTTTGAACTTATGCTTATATAAGTAAAACTAAACGAGTAAGAAGTCTTACCTTATTAACGCAGGTTTCAAGGCATTATATTATCAAAAAGTTGTGTGCTACACTACAGAATAAACATATTAATGCTTAATATTTTTGGCCTACTGATAGACAAATTAGCTATTCCAAAGAAATTCCAAAGTCTTAAAAGCTACTAGTCATCTTTAGGGAACTGCCAGGTACCATAATTCATTCATATATTTCACTTAGGACTTGATTTATACCTGTATCAATGGACACTACTCACAATCCTGATATTGTGCTAGACACCATATAAACAAAGAGTAGTAATCAGCCATGAAGAGCCTACAGTCAAAAAAAGAAATGGACAAATAAAGTAGGAGAAATTCTGTGTTTTGATTACAAGAGTACAGAGACATCAAGTACCTTCCCCAAGTACCTATACAAAGACTAAGGGAAAGTTGAAATTAAATCCATACCTCTTATCTCTCTTTCCAGAGCATAGAAAAAACCCCTATCAAAGTCATCAATAGCTGAGGGCACTCAGCACTTCGTAAGATCAGTCCAGCAAGAAGTTCATCTTTCTTTAAAATAAAGTTATTGAAAGCCAAATATCACTGTCATTCACAATGGCGTAAACCCACAAAGAATTCTTTATTTCAGTGGAGATTCTTGGAGTGGAATTTGGCTCCAAAAAGAGTCAGTTATTGAAACCGATGAGTTTGGTAAGGAACTTTAACTAACTTCAATGGAGTTCCTTTGGATTTACACCAGCATAACAGTGTACTTATCCTTGTACAACTAAAATAAAAGGCTATACCAGTTAGCTCCCTGTGCTGTCTCTCATAAAATAGAAAGGGCTGTTACCATCACAACATAAACACTGGAATACATCTTGTGTACACTATTTAAAAAAAAAAAAAAAAAGAGATGTATTGCATGATTGCTACAATTTTATTCTTATGTCTTTTTGCCAAAAAGAAAATATGGTTTCAATATAAGTTTACATCTGCGTGGTATTACATGCATGTAAAACAGATGTAACCTAATTACATTTTCATTTAAATTGCTAAATAGCTACTTAAGTAAAAAGCTAAAATAACATACAAACAACAGTTACTATAATAACAAGTGTACTTAGAATTAAATGAAAGGGATCAAAGCTACAGCATACAAAATTTGAGCTGGTCTTTGAAAAAGATACAGTGACATAACAGTGCTGTATTGATTTACTCAGTAATTTAATGTCTCTACAACTCAGCCAGAAGACACATCTCAGTTTAGCAGAGACACATGGAGGAAAATTCAGAGAGTTTATACAAAGACTTTGGGTCTCATAAAGATTAGACATACTCTACTAGAGATTATGTAGCAAAATCCCAAATTGGAAATGAGAATACCAATGCAATACAATCAACTTGATTATAGTTTTAGGCAGACCTGTCTGAACTGGCTGGACTCAGAAATCATGTCCTAACAGTGCAATCAGAGTGTGCTTTTTTTATTTTTAGCAGAGAACTGCAGTCTTCAGAAGAGATACCATATTTATTTCTATTTCCCTCTATGCAAACATATGTTCACTAGACCTAAATTTGGGGGACTAATCAAAATATAGTGAGTACAGTGGAAAGACTAGAATCAACTCTCCTGGGTCTTTAAAGAAGGGAAAATAAATCTAATTTTCATTTGAACATATTTACCAGAAAGGGCTAAAATTTCAAAGCCTGGACACAAATACAAAAGGATGACTTGCATCAGTAAGGCATATTTGAGCGTATGTGAGATAGTCAGGAAAAGTAAGTACAAATGCAGGATTCCTTATTCCTACTGCCACTCTTAGGAACTTAAGATAGTAGTATCATTTCCATTAGATGCAAATAGCTGTGACTTCTATTAGAGTACCACTTCAGGGAAGAAGCAATCATACATTTTTGTCTGCAATAAATCCTATCTTTTAATTACCTTATTTGTTCACACTTTGTATTTTATACAGTTTGCCTTCTGCATGCTTGTCTTTCCAAGCCCATTGTACAGACTTTTGTAGGTGGATATAAGATAGTGAAATTAATATCTACTGTCATGAAGCAGCTATTATGTAGGTCTTGTGTGTACACTACACTTTGCTAGAGACTGTTCTTTGGATCCTATCACATTTCTGTTTACTTGTTAGGCTGCGTATGACTGATGAAGGTTCAACAAGCTGCTAAGGAGAGCTTTGTAGGAATATGCAAAAGTATGTTAACTTTTTCTAACAAATTACTTTTATATTAAATAAACAGTTAAGGATACTATTGAATATTTTTTCAGAATAATGCCGACGTAAACATTGAAGTTAAACTGATGCCTTCAGTACCTGTAGGTCACTTACTACTGGCTGACTTGAATTAAACTTTGTCCTGTTTAGAAACACATTGGGGCGAGAACAATGTGCGCTTGCTGCTTTGTTAAAAAAAGAAAAGACAATGACACTCACACACATGACTCTTCTGCACAACAAAGTGATAGAGGTAGCAGCTCTTCGGCACCAAGTAACTTATTGAAATATTCAAATTCACATTATTTGCACCTTTCCTGAGAATTTTATTTAGTCGCCTCTTAGATAATTAGTTATAAAACACCTGAATTTATGATTCTGTTTTCCCCTAATCTGGCAGATCCTAACAAATCCCCTTAAAACATCTTAGTAGGAAATTCAGGCCCCAGTTTTTGCAACCCACACAGTTTGTTTTGCATATGCACACACATGTGTTCTCTAAAGTTATTATTTGCTTAAAAAGAATATCTACAAACATCCGAATTCCATCTAGGAATTGCTTTTTTCTATGAGATGGTTTTGTTGACACCACAAGCAGCAGCAGTCTAACCAGATTCCAGTTTGACTTGAGGTGGCCGCTCCCTGATAAACCACACCTCTTGTCCTCTCATTATTTGTCTTGGAATTTTAATCTTGAATTATAGCAAATTCTAAGGAATAGCACAGCTGAACATGTGTTTCATCTACCAGCAGTCTGAAGGCAGGAGAACAAGTAAAGAGCACAAGCTATTTAACCTTCCGACTTACACAAAACCATATGTAATTTGCAACAGAAACTTGGGGGTTGTTAAAGTGATAGGAGGCACATTTGAAAAAACTTCAGTTCCCAACCAGGTCAACAGAAGTTCAGATTGCTCAGCACTTAATTACAGGTACTCAGCATGTGTCGAGCTCAGGACCCAAGTGAAATTCCCATTTATGGTCCTCAAAATCCATATTCCTTCATTTCTGTTTTATTAATAGTCTACTCTTCCCTTGGTTTTATGCATCCAGACATCACTACCAGAGGTTTAATATTTGCAGACAATTACTTAATGCATAATATACACTTTAATTCTGAAAAATATGACCTTGAAACCAAAAGTTGAAACCAAAACATATTCTACCGTTAAGGCACAAACCTATTTGGGGGAATATGCAAAGTCAGGAAGTAGATCCGAGTGCTCCCTGTTGCCATTGTACACCGGAAGGAAATAGGACTACTGGAAAGTCCTATTGTTAGTAGTCTACCTTAAAAAGATAGATCAAACAACATCACCAGCAGTAGGTGCAAGAAGGTTTTGAAGAAAAGGTTTGTTCTCCTTCTGCATCCTTTATGCTACCTAGAACAAACAGGAGTCTTAGCTGATGAGAGCAGGCTGCTGAGATTGCAGAAATTCCTGACTTCCAAATATGTAATGTTGCACACCTCTCCTTTTGTGCACTAAGGCTAAGTACATACAGGCTGAAGTACATTTTCACATGTTTTGGTGTTAGACGTGGATGAACTGGAAAAAAGATACATTTATCTTGCAGAAGCATGGCTTTTTCTTTGCTCGTTTTAAAGAAATTATCTTTATTAAAAGAAACATGAATTAACTTGCCAGGCAGATGTTATTCTGGTGGTTTCTTCTGTGCGGTCTGGATAGAATAAATCATCTTTCTGAAAACTTCCATTTTCGCATAATACTGAAGCCCTATATTACTATTTATAGAAATCTTGTGATCTTTTGAAATAAAAAAGAACTCTGGGTTTTTTTTTTCCATTGGAAAAAAGAAACAGTATTTACTTTATCATGAAAGGTTCAGTGTATGCAGTAATACGTATTAGAACACTGACACTTCTGAAGGAGGAACCAGCCTCTGACCCTATTTTGAAGTGCCAATACAACTTCAGTGCTTGCATTTTAAAATATTTATTTCTTTCATAGATATTTTATGTGTGGATCTCAGTCCTGCAGCAGTAAATATTCTTATTTTCACATTAGCAGAAGCCCAAGACTAACATGATGCTCTAATATGAAAGACTTTCCTTCTCGGAAATCAGATTGTCTTCTGTCTTAAACTCAGAATCAAAGGCATAAAATCATGTGTGCATTTGGTGATGGACAGATGTAGAATGATAAACATGGAAATGCAAATCCTTCACTGAAATGCTGAATAAAAACTTCTTTACATTCTTGTCTCTGGGGGGGGAAATATCCTTTGTTTTGAATTGTTGTTTTTATGTTTTGAGATAATTTACATCACTTTCCAACTTAGTTCTATTTCCTCTATTAATATATAGCTCTGTAACTTTTTCTCCTTTTTTTTGGAGGGGGACATCTAGAAGACTATGATTATCAGAAAGTCAAGAAACTGACCCAGTGAAGATTTTTTTTGTTTTTTCAATTACCAAGTCATCACACTTTCAAGTGAATTTCTCTCCCTCACAAACAATAATTACACTTCTGAACACTGCCAGCACTGAAGTCAACAGTTCTGCATAGAAATCTGTTAACTGTGAATCGGTAAGTGCCAGCATAGTGGAGCTCCCATTTTTTTCTGTAATACCTTCTACACAATTAAAATCAATACTGTCTGACAGGATAAATCACTACCAAGGAAACCACTCCATTTCCTGACATGAGCTGCCTTTCATAACACAAGAACAAGTCAAGTTACCCTCAAGATATGTATACACTTTTGTTCCTTAATGGTCAGTATACTCCAGCAAGTGTGTCCTTTTGATCGTATTTTGTGTCAAGTAACTACTAACTTACCCCTTTGTGTTCAAGCCCTTTTTTTCCCCCATCTTTTCTTCTCTCTCACTCATCTTTTCACTCCTTATTGGCAAAGCCCTCCCAAAACACTGATGTTTATTATCATGAGAAAAAAACCACGGTATTTTAGATCTCAACTTCCTCTTCAATCTTTACTTCAACTTTTATTCCTCCAATATGCATTGAATGTCAGTTTACTACCATTGTTTCAAGTTCCTCTCAGCTTCCTTTCTGATCACCTCAGCTTGGTCCACCTTTTGCTCACAGAAATGGCTTCCACTAAATGTTGTAATACTTTCCTTGAAAATTTTTAGAGCCTTTTCCATTTCCATTCTCCTTTACATCTTTATTGCCCTTAATCTTGCTGTGCCCACAATCCTTGAAATCTGTTTGTGTCTGAGCATTTAAGATTGATTTGATATTCCCTTCCACATGTCTTCTAGCAGGTCCTTTTCCTCCCACGAGCCATTCTTGGTCCACTCATCTCTTCAAATAACCAGTTCTTTCATAGGGAGTTTATTAACTTTTCCTTTCCAACATACTAAACCCTTTGCTGTCTATTGATTTGACCCCACTGTCCAACTTGCATCATGTCCCTTACACCTCTTGGTGAGTTTCTTATCAACTTAAAAACTTTAAATGACTGGTCCATCTTCTACAATCCCTTGGGTCCCTGTTTTTGCATGTTGAGTTAAGGAATTCAGAAAATTGAACACAATAAACACATAATAACATAAAATGTGTTACACATAATCTTCACTAGTAATTTATTTGGGAGCATACATATGCAATTATGAGCTGATCAGTCTGTTTCAAAGGAAATGAAGAAATTTGTCTCCTTTGTGAAATTTAATATTGCAAGACATATTCCTCCTCTTGTTCATGTCAGAGATGTTCTTCACCTCCGCCTTTCTTGTCCTTGCTCTATACTGTGTTTTATCTTGACATCATGCAAGTCAATATTAACTAATTAGTTTGATAAAGTAAAACATGTAACTTTTTACTGAGCTGTTAGAAACTTATCCTATATATTCATATGCTATGTAGATATGAAGCAGCTACATCCAAGATAATATGCTTCCAGAGAAATGCCAGACCCAGATCAAGAATACAATCTTTCTGAATTTTCCTCTACAGGATGAGATTAAATACCAAACAAACTTTACCTATTTACTTTTGGGCTTCTGGAACCTGTAGGGATGGAAAAGTACTCCCTGGAATTGTTTCTTTGACTGATTTGCATGTTACATCAAACAAGCAGATACTTATTTTTCCCATGTGTGCATAATGGAGAAGATGATCAATTCCTAAACTTGTATAACAAATTTAGAATTCAGTCACACACTTAAATTTCAATGAGTTCTTTATAGATAAATCTGTTGAAACAAACCTCTGCCTAAAAGGCTAAAAGAAATGTTATTTTATTAAATAGCACATGGAAAAAAGCCTAGCAATTTCAAAGACATAATATGGAGAGAGTAGCAGGGATAAAATGAAAAGAATAAAAGTATAGAGAGATCCTTCTGGGACCCTTAAAGTTTTATGAGAATAGCCTTAGCGAAAGATCTCTGAACATGTAAATGTAAATTAATTGAAGAAATTGAATCTTTACCTGCATAAATTTGTTACATTTAACAATTAAAATCTATTTAAATGTTAATGATCTAAAATTTAAAATGTGCCCCCTATTAACAGCAATGAAACCTTCTGCAGTTTAATCAATATTAATGAAAGAAAAATGTTAAGGTAACAAAACCTAGTGCATTAGTAGCTATTGGAGAACAGGATTTTTCTTTATTAAGTTTTCTATAATCATACAGATTATAGCATCAGATAGACACATATCGTATAAAAGAAAATCTGCAAAGGATGATTTTAAGAAGAAAGAGCCTAACAATTCTGTATACGCTCTGGAAGGTCATTCATCATTAGGGATTGTTACCTTACATACACTAACCAACAACTTGAACAAGCAACTCTTAAGAAGCTGAAGAACGACATTTGAAATAATCCACTTATCAGCACCTAATAAATGCCTCTTGTACGTATAACGTCAGCAGCAAACTTGCTGCACCCAAAATTGCCAGGCAGCATCATCTATGGAAATGAAGCAATTAGCAGGTGTGTTATGCTGTATCCTGTAGTTGTGTCCCATATTTGAATTCATCATGTTTTTATGCAATTGTTAGCAATATCTTCTAAAACACACATCTGACTTGTCAGACATGTCTTTCTGTTGGATGATAAGTTTTTCTGTTTGTTATTTGTCTTAATCCACAAACGAACTGCTATATACATTTTTTCATACAAATACTCTTTTTTTTTTTTTTTTTGCAGTGGCTTTTAAACTTTACATATAGGCTCTTTTTACTTTCTGTGCACAACTGTCTTATTTCCCTCCTACAATTTTCATATCTCAGGAGGCAAGTAACCTCAAAATTTTTAGTTGCAGGTAGATCCACACAAACATTAAGACTTGATCATGAAGTCCTCTTCAACCTGAGACCTTCTAAGAACCAGTTCACCTATTACTAGTTCCTCTTTCAAGACTTGACTCCTCTCCCTAGCAGTAGAGGGGGAGAAGGTGGGTACAGATGAGACCAAATTCAGGCAAAGAAAAATGGAAGACCATCACTGACAGATTTTGCATGCTGGGCGCCAGGATGTAAACTGCAAAACCATTGTAGGATATTCAAAATCAATCTCAAACCTGGGTGTCTAAAAGAGCTTCTAAGATTAATTTAGACGTTACTGACTTGAAGGACAGGTGGTGGAGATGGATCTACAAGTAACCCGAAAGTAACTCAGCATACAGATGCTTGCCTTTTCTCCTATAATGTTCCATCAAGGCTTTTATGAAGGCTTAAACATGACCTGGGTAGTGACAGGGTACCTACCATTGAGCTGTCCATATCCCTGGATTTATAGCTGTGCTGTACCACCAGAGGGCACAGACACATATAAATGAAGATACTTAAATGGAATGAAATGGATCCACATTTGTAAAACTAGGTGTCTAGGTTCTTTGTCTCTCCTTAACCCAGAGCAGGAATAATGCAAACAATCAACTTTGAAATTCAAAATTTCTGAGAAGAGTATTTAAGTTTAAAAGTCATAAAAATCATGCAGAGTCATTTTAAGGCATTTCTATTCAATGGCGCATACCAGACTAGCCTTCGCTTATGGTTCCCCAAATGACCAAAGATTTGGCCTAACAAAAAAAATCATATCCCAAGGTCTTCAAAAATCCCATGGAACTTTTACAAACCCCATGTCCTGTCGAACATCCAGCTTGAATTATGCTGCACAGTGTATTACAGATTACAGTGTAGCTTCCTCTGTAATCTGAGTAGGTTAGTTTTTGTATTTCTTGCCCCACCTATATAAAGAAGGTGCAGGCTGGCACATGTGATATGTTGCATTCTTTGTCAGGTGGCACAGGCCTAAGGAATTTTAAACATACTGCCTGCCAATCACTTTCCTTTTGAACAGCTGGATCTCTATACAGCATACATTTGACCGTTATTATGCCGTTACAGACCATGCAAAATATTTTGTCTTCATATAAAATATAAAGTGATTAACTGAAAATTTAGTAACTGACTACATATGGCGATCAGAGCAAATAAGAAAGCACCAATGAATGTTAATACATTTCCATGCCTTACAAATCACCAACATTTTTAGTATATAATTAAAAAAAAAAAAAAAAAAGACATTTACTGAAAGGAAATCTTTAGTTGCTAAAACTTAACAGTTGCTATCTTAACAAAAGGCTTTGCTTGTGACAAATACACAGAACTGCTGCATAGGAGATAAGTTTTTGAGAGTCATTATGAAACTACTGATTACTGATGGTCTGGCACTAAAATGAAATTATAGTCACTGTATGCAAACAAGCCTTCTGAACTAAATATTAATATAAAGATCTATATACCTCTTCAATGGCCTATATTATCAGGAGGAGTCTTGCTAGCACAGCTCCTGAATTTAACTTCTGCATAAGTTTTCTATATCCAAGGTACTTCCAGATGGAATATAACCTCAGGTTAGAACAGATACTTGTGAAGTGCCTTTAACATGTACACTCATACCTTAATACCAGTATTCTGCCTAGCAAAGAGATCATAAATGTCTTCGTTGTTTTACCCAAGGCAGGTGAATAAACTCTGATCTGACTTCAGTTCCACCTTGTATGTTTAATGATCACACAATTAAATGAAGACACAATTTTATATCTGAATAGTAGATGCTAGACATGTACTGTGTTATGAAAATAATAATTATTAATCATGTTTATGTCCATTTCTACATTTCACGTCACAAAAAATACACAGGCTCTTTTAGACAAATTAGAAGTAAAAAACATTCAAACTAGGAAGAAAAATGAACTCTTTTATATGAACATGGTGATGTTTGTATATGACTAGATGCCAAAGCATGAAGAACTAAACAGTTTTGGTTCCCCTCCTCAAAGCAGATACCCTACAATTAAGAAAGACATAAAGAAGGGTGATATGGAAAGGACTCTGTATGAAGAATGATTAAACAGAGTAAGACCGTTTAGCCTACAAAAGTGATCACAAACGGGAGATGCAATGGAACTTGATAAAATCATGAATGAACAAAAAACCAACCCTAAACTTACCTAGGTAATTGCTTTTCACTATTTGCTAATAAAAGAAACAAATGAGCAAAAGCAGATGGGATTTTTGGTTTGGTGGGATTTTTGGTTTGGGTGTTTTGGTCTGGGGTTTCTTTTTTGGGGGGGGGGTGGTGGGGTGTGGTCATAACCTTTAGTACGTAGTGCAACTGCTCAGAACAGAATATTGAGGCTATTAAAAGTCTACTTAAATCAAAAATGATTGCATAAATTCACTGAGAAGAAGTATCTATGCAGGACCATTAAACGCAAAGATATCATCACTTTTGCATCAGAAATTGTTAGCCACAAATTAGTGGAGCTAGATCAATATCCAGAGAGAGAATCACTATATACTGCCCTTATTCTTGGTTTTTTTGTTTGTTTGTTTGTTGATGATGTTGTTGTTGTTTTTTCTATCTGCTATTGTCCAGCATTATATGACACTGAGCTAGAAAGATCTTTGGTCTGACCTGGCATGGTGCTGCTTACCATGGGGGTAGGAGGGCAGCACAATAGATTATTATAGCAACATCTCAGCACTCTTTTTTTCCACTCTTCTTCTTGATAGACACACTCTTCTTTACATTATTGTATTAAAACCATGAAAGGAGATAGTATTAAAACAAAAAACAAGGAAGCTACTTACAAATTACTAATCTTGACTTGCATAAATATGGTATTCAGAATATAGATACTTGGTATTCAGAACATGCATGCACTATGATATTCACTGAACAGAGGGACCACTGGGAGCAACTATGGACACTAACGAGCTACAGCTGAAGTGTAAAGATGCAGAATTCTTCCTGGGCAAATGTGTGTTGGGGAAGGAAGTTCATACAATGAAGTAGGTTGCTTTCCTGAAGGGGGAAGGTGGAGTCTCTAACTTGCAATTTTTTTGGAGGAAACAATCCCAAAATAGGTGTCTGCCTCAAATAAATCTCTTTTATTCTCAACCCGTTGCCTTCCCTCCTCTCTACCACAAGACAGACTTATCTGTAACAATAATTTATCTACAACTCTACCGTACTCAGCCTTGCTGAAGCCTTCCTTAAATCATACGTGCACATGCTTAGATTAATATAAACTATTCAATTTACTTGCCAATACTTATCAAAACTCTGGAATGAAAAAAAAGGGACACACAGACTAGAAAATACAAGCTTAAAGAATCTAAAAATTGTTCATAAGTTTTGTAACAGTTTATAAGAAAGAATTTTTATTCAGAATAAAGGACAAATGCTGTCCTTTTAATTATCAACATTTATCTCTGGGACAACAACATCAGGTATATAATATAGAAGATTCTTTTAATATAGAGGACAGATGGCAACTTCACTCCTGGGACTTCCTTAGGCTGCCCCAGAAAAAAACCCAACAACCCAAACCAAAACAAAACCAACACCAAAACCCCCATAATTTTAAAAGGCTTTGAGAATTCCCAAAGGAATGCTAATCTGGATACAGGCAAGCTGGACTGCATTGTTTGCAAAGCAAATGATAAAACATTTCAGGAATGTACAGAAACTCCTTAGGATGACAATGTACAACATTAACTTAAAGAATATGTTTCCTTGTCATCTAATCATACAAATTTAGAATTCATTCACACACTTTCAAATTTCACTTGGTTCTTTATAGATAAATCTGTTGAAACAAACCTTTTTGGAAACAAAATTATGTTAGTGGAATTTATGATGATGTAATATGTAAATGCAGCATGGCAGGTAGGAATGCTTAGGAAAGATGTTATTTGCTTGTTTTGCAACAAAAACATTTCAATAAACTAATAAAACCAATGCAGACTTCATAATCCTTTAAAAAAGCACTTCTACGTGTCTAAAATCATACATGCATCCACAGATGCATGTGGCATTTCATAGGCATGTTTCATACTTCACTTACAGGGTGTTAATATCGTAAGCTGTGAATCAACACTTTCTCCTTGAGTGTTAATACTATTAATGTCCTGCTGGGTAAACAGCCAGAACCAAACTGGTGTTCTAAACTGCCTCTGACAATAGTTAGCCTTCCTACCCTTGGTTTTCAGCACAGTAAAACCATTTACTTTTGTAAATATTAAATTTCTCATGGAAAAAAGAGTCTGAATAAAAAAAGAGTTTAATATTGGTTTAAGAAAACTGGAAGAGATACTTCTTGCAATAGCATTAACTGAATATTCTGCAATTGCAGAATAACATGATTATTACTGAGGGTTTACACTTCTCTAAAAGAGATTGGAATCTAGTCGACTAAATCATGCTCATCTCCATTTCTGGTGCTTTGGGCCACAAATGATAATTTCCATCTCTCCCAGTTTTCTTTACACTGGCTTAAAAAGCACAAAACAGTAAGTTTCATAATTTCTTCCTTAAGCCTTTAAATGTAAAGAATGAAATAATGCAAATATTTTTCCTCCTTCAATTTAGACCAAAGTTTCAAAACAGCAGTATTTTATATTGCACGAGGTTCCTTTTAAATAATTAAACGATTCTGCTCCATGCCCAAGTTAAAAAATATATAGAACAAGCACAGCCATCAATACAGGATTTGCCCCTCTCTGAATTAATCCAATTATTCAAATGTCAGTTATAACTGTCAGAGAGCAGTTCCTTGGGCTGGACCAAACTGTTAAAAATTAAAACTGTTTTACCTCGTTTAGTCTCTCTGCCTTTTTAATGTAAAATCCATGGTCTTGACAAAAAGTTGTGGGATTTGACACCCAATGCAACACAACCCTATTTCTGTCATACATGCATAATTCACTTTGGAAATTTGCACTTGCTTTAAAACATTACTAAAATATACATGTAACATATGCTAATTTAGCCGCACTGGCTTGTAAGCTCCAGCCACTAGGTTATACGTAAACTTTGCCAAGTGCATACACTGTACATAAAGGGATTATAAATGAAAGAAAAGATCACTGTCCCTAGCTCTCAGTTTCCAGCCTTGGCCAAACTGACAGCCCCAAATCCCAGCAACATCTAACATGCCCTTCCTGTGGAGAAGACAGCCTGTTCTCAGAGTCTTAATTACATCCCAGCTGACTGCCCAGCGTTGCCAAAATCAGGCAACAAACGATGCACCTTCACTTGCAATATGGTCTGCTAAACAGACTCCCAGTCACACAGAAAGAAACTTTCACAACAAGGAGAAATAAAGGGACAAGCTAGAGAGCGAGGGAGAGGGCAAGCAGCAATCAAGACAAGGAAAAAAACTCTTCCCAGACTCCTGAGGGACCAGTGAGCAGCAGCATGTAACAAACAAGGCTATCCCTTGCTCAAAACAAACTCACAGCCCAAGGTGCCTCACGCCAAGGACTGCTGTTCTCCAAGATGGGCCACTGTAACTAAGGCTCGATAGATTAATGATTGTTAAGGAAGGCTAACCAACCCCACACTGCTCAGGCCATTATAATTACAGAAGAACAGCATGCCGCATTCTGCAATCGCAAATGGTATCATATGTTTTCCTGGCTGGCTTGCAGGAGGAGCTTTATTTATAGAGAAGAAATACGAGAGCTGCAGACTTAAAGCAACAGAATTTTAAAATTAACAGAATTAGGTGTGCTTGTGGATACCCACGGAACAAGTTACACTCTTTTAGCTCGCAGACCTACAAAGATCAAAGTCTCCGTGAGGGAAAATACCCACCTGTCCTATCCGAGCCTGACAGTTATACAGAAAATATTTACAACACAGAAAAAGTTGTATTCTCCCAATGAAATGAATTCAACTTTACAGAAGTGTTAATAAAGCACACACTTTTACTACGACTACATGACTTTTGGAATCTGTGAAATGAAACCTCACTCCTACTAAATGTGCTAAGGAAATGTAGAGATTATTTTCTACTAATTCAAAGAATATTAATATCAAAATTATGTCAATTAGTTTCCAAAAGAGGGACTTGATACTACGTTTAAAAAAAGTTTACTATATGCAAATATATCATTACTTTCTAGACATATTAGCTATGCACTGACATTCAGTAAATTTTAATTAACAAATTTCCAGAATAGCTTACAGTAGTTAAAAAAATATTTTGGGTGACTCCAAGAACCAAGGTATCTATTCCCTTGATAAAGCTAGGTAGTTCTACCTAATAGTTAATTTCATTTCTAAATTGCATCCTTCTCAAATATGCATTTGATAAACTAGCATAATATGATATTTATATAAAAAGATGTCTACTCCAGCAGCTTAATACTCCTTCAATCTTATCTCCGTGTTTAAACTTTAACATGATGGACCATCTACTTTCACAAGAGTCAAAGAATTTTTGCCACTGACTTCACTGGGAACAAAACTAAGCCTGCAAAAACTGGCTGCGTACCATTTAAACCAACCAGGATAAGCCACCAACAAGAAATCTTAATGCTCTGTGAATGAGGGTACAGGTATCTCTTGAAAATAGTTCCAGATTAGTCAACCTTATTGACATAAGTTTACAGGGCAGAACCCAAATATAATGACTTGCACAGAGCTTAATTAGACATTTTTTCCCTTTCAAGCACTTTATATAGAAGAATTATAAAAATCAACTGCTATAGAGTACCTCACATTTAAACCAAGGATTACCGTTACTATCTTTTAATATAAACCTATTAAGGAGAATTCTTTAGAACGCATAACAATTTTCATCAATAAAAGGCAGAAAAATTTAGCTGAATTCAGAAGACTGCACTTGATAGAAGGTAACAATCCTGTTTTGGTGCAGAAAAAAAAGTCCGTTATTTTTACATTTTAATGCTCAGCCCTGAAACCTATTAAATAGGATGCAACTTGCCTACTAAGACACAGGTTAGCATCTGACGCTTTGCAGAACCAAAAAATCATGGAATGGTTGTCAAACTTTACGTGGAAATATTACAAGGGTTTACTAATTCTTGCAGATACTTATTGCTCAATATCGGTATTCCCTTTTCCACGCAAAAACTACGGCAGCAACATGACCAAAGCCAAAACTGGAAAAAGGGTTACTCTGATTCAGGTGACATCAAGCTACTAACGCAGTCGGGGAAGAAATAACATTATTTATAACTTAGGGTTTCTGTTGTGCTAGAATAGGGACTATACAAGACTAATCTTTACATAGACGTATGTGCACGCAATCCTCCTCCTGGATCTGCTGATTAAGGCCTTTTGGGCCTTAATAAAGGCACTGAAAGGCCTCCTCACCATATCAGCAATATCAGTATAGAATTGGTGTCCTGAGGATGGTTCTGAAAGATTGAATGCAAATATTTACAAGCAAATATGACTCATTGGGAATTTACTTACTTTATGAGAGATTTAAATTCAGATAGTTTCATTCATTGCATTCTAAGGTTATTCTGGGTTCAAGGCTTTTTGGGTGAAGATGTATGACTACATTAAGGAAATACATGAAGTTAGCTTTGGATTCTATTCTGAAATGTTACTGTTGGCATGAATTCACAGATGAAAGAACTCCCCTCCCAAACAGAAGCATTTGTATTCCTACCCAAGTCCTACCTATTAAGTTAACTGTACTGTTGCTTTACTTCAGGAATTTTCTGATTTGGTCTCCCTCTCACAAAATATGGAAACATTTTTCCTTCATGATTTTTTTCACTTCCCTATCATCACAGATGTTCTTCTTTTTTCATTTTATTATTTGAACCAGAAAATATATTAACAAATTCTTTTTCGGATATTTTTGTGAATTGTGTTTTCAAACGTATGGACCTGACTGCGGCAGCCTCTCTATAGGAAGATGGAGTGAAAGACCCAAGAGGTCATCTAACTTTGCAGGTAGATGACCATTTAAAGGACTGCAAAAAAATTCAGCTTTTCAGTGCAACAAATCTAAAAAAAAAAATTTCATTCCACAGTTTCAGGCTGACACACACATAAAGACTAGTAGACTTAGGCAGCCACACAAGGGACTATACACTGTACCTTTTACAGTAATGTAGTAAATGCCCTGCGTTCCTGACACTCGCATTAAGCGGTGCTTTCTTTTGCAGATCTTGTGGCATGATTTTTTTCATGTAGTTTAAGAAATAACAGAGGGTGGTGGGTTTTTTGCTTGTTTTGGTTGGTTGGTTTGGTTTTAAATACAGACCCCTAAAAGGTGAGAGAAAAACCTGCCCTATACATATTTTTATACTTGTGAAATAGATTCCAACTACCTTAGAACACTGAACTTCATACAAGAGTTGTTGCAAATATTAAAGTGAAGACCAACAGGTAAAAAAACCCCCAAAACCAAAATAGCAAATACACCACAATATGCAAACTACCCTTCCAAAAGTATAATTGACACATAAGCAATGGAAGGATGATCTTGCTAGCTCGTATTTATGTCTTGCAAATATACCATCGGCAACATCCACTTTTTTTTTTTTTTCCCCAAAACATGGTGCTACATACTTTTATCTCCACACCTGCCACTCTTTACATAACAGCGTAAAAAAATTCAACCACATAATCTTCCTAAATCTGCTGAATACCAAAATATCAGTTCTTTTTTTCCAAACTTCTCATGGCATAGAGCCGTGACCCGAGCTGGTGAAAAAGTTTGCCTTAGAATAAGGTGCTACAGAAGCATGGAACTGTGTATTATCAACACTCACGCTGTTAACTTTGGCCCGTCAGGCTCTGGGGTGTAATGTGGAAACAGTGCTCCAAGTGGGATGCAATGGCTGGTTTACTGCAAAGTTTCATCCTGGCAGCTGTGGAAGGCATTTTTATTGGATAGGTGCACTGGTAAGCATGGGACTGGAGTCCACGATACATTGATATGGATTTTGTCAAACATGCTGTGGAATTTCAGGGTAAAAATGCATGTATATGAACCAAAGAACTAGTTTTCAAAGAACTTATTCTTGTAGATTACAATGATAGATTATAATTGATATGAGTAAAGGGTCAAAATCGGAAAGGGGAGGCAGAGGAAGGATGTGGTAGGAATATTATCACAACACAGAATTAACATTAAGGAAATAAACGTAAATTTATGACTGGCAGATGACTGTCTACTTTCTTTCATACTCAAATGCTAGTTAAATACTTCTTGTCTTTAGAAAAGATTGCTTACTGTATAGAAGTTTGGATTATTAGTTATACAGATATGTATTTTCTTTAGATTTATAAATGAGGATGCATGTATTTTTCTCCTTCATCTGTCTCTGGCTGTTGCCAGTGGTGTCCAATACCTTGGTGCTGTGAACACTAATTTGTACAATATTCGATTTCTGTGAATAGCCGTAAAGATCTGGCTACAATGTCTGCTTAAAACAGAATTAATTCTACACAACATTAGACAGATTTTGCACTAACTAGACAAAACAAACTGATAGTTTATTTCTTTGAATAATAAACAGTACGAATTTCTGAATACACTCCACTAAACTTACTGCACTTGACTTTCGCAGCCCCACATCATTCAACTGGAAGACCACTGCTTCGCTGGGCACAATGAGGACACAAAAGTTGCACTGGGTATGCTAATTCATAGGCATTAGAAGATGTGAGGAATTAAGAAACTATTATGACAAGGTGAAAGATTTTGAGACCTTCCTGGAGATGTAGGTCTCTTCTTCTGCATCTTGTGTAGATAGGCACATAGCTTTTTGCTGAGTCACTCTGAAGTTCAATATTAATCTCTCTTGCAAAAATATAACAGAAAAAAGACCCATATCCAAGCTTTTTCTGGTACAAACAGAATTAAAATTGGTCATGACCCATCTATTTCAAGAAATCCAATCCTATATGACCAAAATCCTATTTCAAAAAGAAAACAGACAGTATTTTTGTTAGCTGCTATTAGCTGTAAAGGACAAACCCTAAAAACAGAGGGCAGATAACACCTAGCAATCAGCAGAAGTTCTTTAGAACTCTATTTATATGTGGTAGAATAGTATTTGTGAACAGAAAAACAATGAGCAATTTTTGTAAGCAAAATAAACTGCTTCAGATACACTACCAGTCATACAGAAAAGATGTGAATGAGGTAATTCATGGTTACCCACTACTTCCAAGATTAAAAATTAATCGCAGTACTGTTTCATCCAGCAGATGCAAGAAGCCATTAAAAGCAAGCTTAAAAATACTCCTTCGTATAAGGAAGTTTATACTACAGCTTTCAGGTATCACTTAGAGACAACGTAATAATACTTCTACTGCTGATCTGTCTGGAAAGGAACTCAGCTTGAACTTTTTTAAAAAACCTTCTTCACAGAAAATAAATTATCTTTAACCAGCTATGATTAACCAGCTATATCATCACCCAAATGTCCTGAGTTCGGAAATCACATCCATTGATTTAGCTCAACAAATTGCAGTGTCAGGCTCTAGTGGCATTATTACTTGCTTTTAGCAGAAGTAGTTAAAGAAAGTATCTCTAGGGTAGAACAGAGAGAGTGTTTAGGCATTTTAAGAAAACACCTTCCTTCCAAACCTGCAAGAAAAATTATGCTGAAATATAGCTCCTAGGGTCAATTGGGCCTCCTAGTATTTATATCCTTATTAGTACACTATACAGAAAAGTCAGAAATGATCAAAACATACCTCTCTCAGACCTGGAAATAAGGAGCACAACCTAGTGATGAAGATGGTGATGAACTTGTAGAAGTTCACTAGGAATCAAAAGCATTATAAATCATCACCTGTTAAGTATAAGCTTTTAAAATGAACCATATAACTAGGTATCTGAGAGTTCCTAAAGAGCAGGAAGAGAAGATTTTTTTTTTTTTTGGCTTGCTGTTCACTTTTAGCTGATAAACACTAACATCCCATAGAAACTTCACAATACTGGAAGTACAGGCCTAAAAGTGTGCAACAGAAGGTGGTGCAAAGCCTTGAGCTAACATCACATTTAGTGTATACAGCTTCTTGAACCCAAGACAGCAACTCTGCATGCAACCTTACTATATGAGGTAAATACCCTTATAAATCTCAGTCTGCCAAGTTGTTCAGAAACAAGAGAGACAAGTGAAATGACCGTTGTTTATACATCTGTAGACAGAAAGTAGTGGACACTAATGGTTTTTTTCCTGACTAGCAGAGAAAATTATAGTAAGGACTAGAGACTGAAAGATTGCTGAAGCCAAGCATTCAAACAGAAAATAGAACTTTTAAATTGTGAGGCTGATTAACAATTGAATTAAATTCCAGAGGAATGGTAGATTCTCAATTTCCCATTGTCTTCAGACCAGTGGACACCATTCTGAAAGATGCATTTAAACCCAAAGACAAATCATTGGACTCAATACAGTAACAGCCCAGTGAAATATAATGTCTTATGATATACAGGAGGTCAAACTAGATGATCTAACGGTACCTTCTGGCCTTAAACTCTCTGAATCACAGAAAAAGAACACAGAACAAATACAGGAGATGGAAAATAAACTACAAATCTTTTTTTTTAAATGTTTGTTCCTTAAATAGAAGTGAATTCTACTCTCTAATTTGAGCCCTCTTAATTTTACCAATGGCATGCAATTCTTTTGATGTGCTACTTGAAAATGTATTAAATTTTCATTCAAAGTATTTGTTCAAATTAAGAGTGGATAAAATCACAAAGGCAAAATTTATCTTCATTACTAAAGGGTATAGATTTAAAAATGGCATTCCTTTCAGATGAAGGAAATACATGCTCTTATTATAGTATTCTATTAGTGCAATCCTTGAATGCAGCTCTGAATGTCCACTGAAATGTGCTTTTGAAGAATGCAGAAGATGAATGTCATATTCACTCAGCATCCATAAATCAACTTGAATAATTTAATACCTGTTGAAATTTCCCTCCAATTTATTATATGAAATAATAACATGAGAAGTAATTACAATAAAGAAAAAGTTCAGGTGCAACAGCATTAGTTCAACATCTAGGATCAAGTGTCAGTGGAGATTAACTAATTTCATTCATTTTATCTCCAGTGCTGGAGACATGCTGCTCCTAGCTTTAATAGTCAGGAATGTCTGTTAGTTAAATGACTTTGTAAAGGCAGTCAAGTGAGGGCAGACAGCGACAGTTTAATTAGGGAGCTTGCTATAACTCTATCTGGGAGCTGTAGGCACTGGACTAGAACAAGTGTAAAATGGCACTCAATACTGACTAGCAACCCCTGCCCCCCCCAACCAACAAAAACCCTCCAACACAAAAAAACCCCAAGAAGATACTTTTCATGGCAGGTTCTCTCATTTATTCTGGCGTCAGGTTGGCTACAGGTGAACAGGAGCAACATAACTGCTGCAGCAGAAGAAAGGTGAGGTTAAGAGAGCAATCATTTATCTTGTATTGATTTCTGGACACTGTGTCCTAGATACATTCCAAGATAGAATGACAGCTTTCTGTTTTGTGTCGGTAAGAGAAGAAAATGACTAGCACCAGTACCCATTGTTTTCCTATCATATTTCCTTTTAGAAACATGCCACACTTAGATTTTTATTCAGACAAGGAAATCCAAACAAGTTATCACAGAAAAGGAGGGTTAGGGGATGGTTAATCAGCCATTTGTCTTTGCTGCTGGGTAGTTGGGAGTCAAAGGGTCAAAACCGAGCACAATTGGACCATTTGGTTTTATCTCAGGTAACCCTACATCTCTGGTAATTGAACCCATTTCACTCGGTCAGAGTTCCTGTCACTCATATTCAATGTCTGTCATTACTGAGAAATGCTTCATGACATATTACACTGACAGAACCACCACTGCAAGACTAGAAAGAATCCCCAGGCACCAGAAGTAGAAGACAATGGAAGCTTCTTTCAGACCAGCGATGTTTAACATTTTATGCACTGACATTGTGACTGTAACCACAATATAACGAAAGTCTAGCAAATGGAAGATCAAAAAAAAAAAAAATCCATAGTTTATCTGCTTCAGGGACTAGTAGGCAACATCAGAAATAAAATAAACTGGCAGCTTCAAGGTTACTTGCACATAACATTAAAACCCTTAGAAAAAGTTACATGCTCTACTATGTGTATAAACACACACACTTAATACTGGACCTAAATATGATACTGATTTTATTTCTGATAGACTTTAGAAATATTACACTTCCCTTACGTATAGGACATCCAAATCCTTTTCTTTCTTCTACAGTTTCTTTACTTATAAACTGCAAACAGTAACAAGAAGTATAATCTGCATACCCTCTGATATGCTGAAGACGAGGGAAAACACCCTAGCTTTTTAAAACCTCTGAAATGCTCCTGTACATAGAAATTCTAAATGCAAAAATGCCAAAGTTAACCTCCCACTTTTCAGCTTTATAATCCTTACAAGTGATCCCCTAATTTATTTTTTCCATAGAGGCATTACTACACTTTGCTAGGGTCACCTCTGCTGTGTTTGACAGGCACACCGCTTACCACCACCACACTTGACTTCATCAGATATATTCAAGCCAGCTTCCTTGGACCATATACATTTTTGCCAGAATCTGCCTCAGTCCAGGGACTTAAAATTCTACAAATGTATTAACTGCACATTAACATTCTATTAGCACATTCATTAGAAGAAACAGTGGATGGAAACCTGAGAGACTTGGACGGGGAGATGGGGTGGGGGGGGACGACAACAAAAGACATTGAAAATTTCATTGTGATCTTAATGGCTTTAACTCAATTTTACCTTTTTTTCATAAGAATGTGGAAGCAAGGTATCTAACAAGTCATTTAACTGAATCTCTTCAAGTAACTGAAAATTGATTTCACCATATTTAAAACTTCATTTCTAAGAACCAGCTTTAAACTAAAAGAGTTACTAGATTCTCAGGACCCTTTGCTAGGTACCCAGTCCAAATATTAAGATTGTATTAGCTACAGTCTACTATTTGTGGCAGTTTCTTGTACTGCTTTAGTGATGTCCAGACCAACCAGTGGAGAGAAATAATTTATTTCCATTCTGAGTGCCCTGAATCAAAAATAAACAGGATTAAGTTGTTCTCCCAAATTTGGTGAAAGTCCAGAATTTTAGCTGAGATTATTATATTAAACAATCATAGTTTCAAGGCTGAGGCAAATACCAAAGGAACATCGATAGTGTGAACAGTTAGCTTCCAACCTAGGATTACAATGAGTTTCACAAAGAATAACAGAAAAATATCCGTAAACTAGAGATCTCACATTTCATAAAATCAATTTTGATTAATTTATAGGATTAAACCAAATTTTTCCACAGCTCCCACACAATATACGAGTGATTAATTTTAAATAAGGAGTTGCTAGGAATTCCAAGATCAATAAGGAACTTTAGCATTATTCACTATCGTCAAAAGAAATTTGAATGGCAAAGTCATCTTAAACTATGAAATTGCTCCATGAAGATCTGAGAATGTATTGCCTGAAGTTCATAAAAGTTCTAATATTAAGTCAAGTACATTATTTCTAAAGCAACCATTATTTTTACTTTGAGAATAATATGTATTTCATGGTGAAGTACATTCACACACAAAAAAGTCTTTAATAAATTTAGAAACTACAATTTGCAGCAGTAAAAGCAGTTAAGATGTCCAATAAGAAATACATGACAAAGAACAGCACAATAATTCAGCCATTAATAAATCTGGCACAATAACCGTTATCTTGTCATAAAGTAAGATAATACATCTCCAATCCCTCCATGCCTGATTCTTATACTGTATTTATATGCTAAAAGCCTTCTTAGAAGCAGATGCTTCAGTTCAAAGCTCCAAAACCTTACTCATATGTACCTGCTCTATTCAACTAGCTGGTTTTGCCCATTGCCCTACACTGACTTATACTTAAAGCAGTGAGCAGATTTTGGAGTACTATAGCCAAAGAATCAAAATGAATGATATTCAGGTCTATAGCCTAGCAGGGAAAAATGTGTTGCAACAATTTTTCTAATGCTGAAATACCATTTCACCAAATGTTCCTGTCAAGGCATGGTTTAATTACCTTGGCACCCATGCCACTTATAATCACCTGTCATTAGCAACAATGCTTGCATCTGTTTACACGTCTGTCAGAAATGCCAGCCCAGATGAAGTCTAAGAATAAGACAACTTTTGCTAGCACTTGACCCCAGATGTGGAAAGGTCATCTTAAGGTTATCTATCCCCAGAATGAAATGTGTACAGTAACTAAAAGGTTCTTTATTAATTCTTTAGTTTATAATCCATTTGATTACTTCTATATAGAATTAGAGTGCTCTAAGCTCACAAGACAATACAAGACAATATCTATAGTCTTTCAAAACTCTTTTTGATTTTTTTTTTTGGTGCATTCGGAGAGATTTTTGTGAAACCATTTCCAAATTTAGTTATCCAGAATGCAGTTATTTGATCTAGTCCATTAAACTGTTTATTTATTGATTAGCTGCTTTCCTCAGAGTTAACCTTAAACAGAGAACAAAGAACTAAATTCTAACTCAAAATATAATTTTATAGACAGTATTACCTTTAAATATGGGAGTGGAGCAAGCATGCCAACGAACATTTTAAAAAGCTAAGAGTTATTAGGCAGTGACATTGTGAAAAAATCAGGTTTTGATGGACTACAAATTCAAATGTCATCTTCATCCTGACTCTAGAAATGTGCATTTTAGGCCAGCTGCTTTAATAACTGGTATTAATGGCCTTCTAAAAACATTATGTGTTTTTAAGCTATTTCATGGAATATCTGGTTTACAATTTTCTCCACACAAGGTATCTTTCTACTGAGGCAAATACTTCCATCGCCTATGTCATTTATATGGATAAAGGACTGCTGTGGATTTTTAAAGTACTGAAAGTCAGTAGTATTTTGGTCTTTGAACTCCATTCAGCAACTGGGAGTTGAAATTCATAGCAAACATTTTCTTTATGAGAAGCAGGAGAGAGAAAACTAGATAATAATCTACTGCAGAAAGAAATAAGTACTACAGTCTTTGACAGAGAGAAAAATAGGCAATGTGTATTTTTGTGACATGCATTTAAACTAGATGTTACTGATTGTTATATCATCTATTTTGATTCAAAACTAATTACACACAAGGAGGGTCCCATCCTCATATGTACAGTCTGGTGGGGGACATTCTCTACACACAGTTTGCCACGGCATTTTTCTGTAGATTACATACATATATTTCAAAGGTATTCAGCAACAGATAGTAACAACATTTGAAACTCTTTCACAACTTTCAACTTTAAAGAACTTGGTACTACAATGTGTTTTGCCATACTGCTTTCTCAGCGTGATTATTTTGCAACCATGAGGTTTCTCTCTTTTTCATTGTTATATATACTACATAGCAATTTCATCCAGGAATTTCAAAGTGTTATATAAGGGAGAATAAATAGTCTAAGCTATACTAAAAAGACCCTTCTGGAGGTACAGAGCAATTAAACCACTGCTCTGCATCTCAAGTTATTTATAATGCAGGAGGACAGGGCAAGACAAGACAAATTCTGATTGATATACTGGCAAACTCTGCTTACTAGAAGGACTCATCATGTATCAATTCAGTATACACATCAGGAAATCAGGTAAGCATGCACATGCATGTTGGGTGGTAGGGAAATAACATACTAAAATGAGGGGAAGAGCCTATTTTGATAGTTTTTATAATTCTATGACTAAGACTCCTGGAACAAAATAAATATATTTCCATGGTTTTGTCTACGCAACTGGAACACTTACTGTAAGCTATTCCAGCTATTTGGCAAATATCTCTAGACGAAGTACACAAGCAAATTATGAAAGCAATTTTATGCCTTGGTCCTGCAAATACTATCTGCTGCAGCACTTGCTCTTCAAAACCACAGCAAGTTAGCTGTGCATTCAGAAGCGTTTTGAAGGATCAAAACTCTTAATACATGTCAGCACTCTAAGGGCCATGCCCCACACAGAACAGACGCTCACATGCCCTTTCCATTATGTAAGCACATGTATGGCATCGCTGCTATCATTGCATTCTAGCTCCTGCTTGAAGGACTGGAGATAGCTTTTTGTATACATTATTTCTAGAAAGTTAAAGGACCTTCCATCATGCACTTCAGCTGGTAAATTGAGAGAGTTTACTGCACAAGTATTTTCACGTCTTCATAATGTTGAAAATAAAAGCTTGCAGATGTTACAGAAACATGCGGTTACACTGAGTACTACAATTTAAATGCACTTTCTATCCTTGTAAGATACATGAAACAAAGCCAAGAACTCTTTGGCTTTACATTCTAGTGAAATCCAAACTGGTCTGAAAGACTATAAATGGTTACTGTTTGTCTTGGCTCCTACCTATATCAGATTCAGACTGAAGAATCTTAGTGAAGAAATTATAAGGGATATAATGGATATTTCTAAATTACAAGATTGCAATTCCAGTGGCTCAGTATATCAGTTTTCTGTTTCATCTAAGTCTGCTGTAGAGAAAATTGTGGGATTTGACAACAAAGGATCGAAAACATTTACTTTCATGAGCCAAAAGCTTCTTGCCTTGATTATATTGAAGATTAACCACTCCCCCCCGGCCCCCAACCCCAGATCAGGATCAGTTACATTTTGTTAATGACTCAAAGGGGCGTAGGTTACCAATAGGATGGTTACCAGCAGAATTTTCAAGTGCACTCAATTAAAAAGGTATATAACTGCAGTTAAATTAATCTAATGCTGAATTTTAATCCTAGTGATGTGTTTGTTTTTCAAGTAACTTTTATGTTCGTACCATTAAAAATTAAGGGAAGCAAGCTCTGCCATTGTGTCTTCTGTTTGATGGGGAGACATAACACTTAGGACTGACAGTCTATCACCATTTAAAAACAGCACCCTTTGTTTACTTTGGTTTTTTTATCTGACATTAATGACTTCTTGGTCAGATAGCCAGGCCATGTTAGTGACATGTTAGCCATCAGCACTACTCACATCCAGCACAGAAGCAGAATGCAGCATCTGTGGGAGTAAACCAGACCAGTATTCCCAGCTTTTGTTTCACTTTGAGTCAATCGGCAGAATCGGATTAACAAGTAGAAAGGCATAATCTATTGTGCGTAGGATGCACATCAGAATGAAAACTCCTTCCTCAAGGTTTGTACCAAACATCATAATCATAATTTCGATTGAAACATAATGCTCACAGTAATATTAACACTGATATACAAAGCTTCCTACAGCCAGTACACAGTTTGCCGGGTGGCGAGTATAATAAAAGTTGTGTGTTTGACAACCAGAAACCAGTTAGAAGTGTCTCAGAGACCAAGCGAACCAGTGCTGAGGATGCATGCTTCACGGCAATCCATGCAAGTCAAGGCACCCACCCATCAAGGCAACTATGATTGCCACCCTTACTCATCAATAAATAATTTCCTGGAAATCTTAGGAAAGATAAATTATTGATAAAGCATTCGGCATTACATAAGCCAAGAATCCCAGTGGATGATGCACACAGGACAAGACAGACAAGGATCATTTTCCTGCCTAAACTGGACTGTAAATTCTACAGAATATGGACCATACGCTATTCTTCCAAATCCTCCCACCGTCAGCACATGATCAAGAGCTTAAAATACACCGTTAATAATTTATTATAGATTTCTGTTTCTATTATACCTTTTCTCATAATACATGATGAATATGACTAGAAGAGAGATGAATTAATACAATATAATCCTTAAAATCCAAAAATGAAAAGGATTAGGACCAAGGATGTACGGATGGCAGGGCAAGGGGGGAAGCAGAGAATGGAAAAATTGGGGGGGGGGGGGGGGAATACTTCCCCCTGAGGCCCTTGTTGAAAGCATTGAAATCTATGGGGAAAATATGAAGAAGTTAATTTTTTTTGGGGGGGGGGGACGGGACTGAATACTAAAACAATTTGCTGAGTAACATTTAAAGTACTACTACTATTGTGTCATGTCAGCCAATCAAAATACTTTCTATAGCTATTTCATACAATAGTTAGAAATTACAATTTCTGTTTCTAAAATATAATACAAATAGATAAGGAGATCAGTCTATTTTCTAAACTAAGGTATACTATTTATGTATTATTACAGACTGTGATGTAACGATGTAATATTATTTTTATTCTCCAATTAAGATGGAATTCCCCCCCCCCCCCCCCCAATATTTAGGGGTATATTAACATTCAGAATAAACAAATATAAACAACTGCATCAGTGTACAATGCAGCTTCTTATCTAAAACTAAATGCATCCAAAAGTTTGAACAAGATTACAAGAGCAGTGCAGAGGAGAGGCCAAATCTCCCGACATTTTTAAATACCATTAGGATACATAGTTTTTCCATGAGGAAAAAAAAAGAAGTTTCTATACTGAAAACACAGTACTGTAACACAACATATTCCTAGTTTACAAACTTATTAATAAAAATCCCATTATTAATTGCTGGAGCTTTTCCATTGTGTTTCTGCAGCTGACAATCCCAAGCCTGCAAAAGCTGTCAGTCAGGTTCCAGAAGCCATGAGCATATATGTGTGTGTTTATAAATACATACATAAAGGACATATATATATATTTATATGCTTTTATAGGGAAGGTTATGAAGCCTTTCTTAGCAGCTTTGTAATAAATGAAAGCTGAGACACATAAACACAGGGCCTTAAGAGCTAATGCTCTGAGGAAAATATGAAATACTAACAGACTTGAGATAAAACTGTTAATGACACTATCGCTGTCCCTACCACTGTTCACTTCCTTCAAACATCACAAGTCTGAGCTCCTATTAGGAACTCTGTCCTTAAGTATGTGAAATTGTTATCCCTCTCTGGTTAGACAGAGAGGCTTACTGACTACTAATCTTCAGAGATCATAAAAGTTATACCACTGCTAGAATGCCTCATGCTGAATGTGGCTTAGTTCCACGTACATAAACCTAGCATTTCCTCCTTTCACTCCATTATTCAACAGCAATTAAAGATGGGATGTTATATAAGAATTGCCCAATATTCCAAGCCACGATTTAAGGTGATGCACAGCTACCTGAAGTTTACAGGTACTTCCTCCCATGAGATGTATTCAACCACACAGAAAAAAAAAATCCCTAACCTGTATTACTTATAAAAGCTCATTATGTTCATGCTCTTCACTGTCCTATAATTGAAATAATTATTACAAATAACTGTCCCCTAAAAGTAAGCTCATGGATACAGAATTCAATTGTGAGCCATCTGGTTTTAGTTTTCAATCTTCCAGCATCGGTGGTGATAGTGGTTATACACGCTAAAATGCAGTTTTGAATAATTTTATCAATATACACAGCATTCAAGTAATGAACCCCAGAAGTTTCAGCTTTCTAAGATATTTTTGTGTTAGAAAAGACAGATGACTCATGAAAGATAAGTTAGCATACCCACAACAAACATATTACCACAGTATAACACAGGACATAAAGCTTGCCATTTGCACCATTAGGTTTGCCACAATAAATGAGACATTGTATGTGATGTATAGCGCAGGAAAGAAACCACAGCTGTTTGTTTCTGTAGAGAAGTGCATAGGTGCTCTGCACCTGAGTCTGCAAATATTTATTAAGCCCTTAACAGCGAGGTTGTGATGTTCAGAACAGCTACTGCTGAAAACCATTATCTATGGATAATTAACTATGTCAGGACACTGAGGTCCTAACATGAGGTCCTCATAATTCCCCACTAAGGGAAAGACAGTACAACATTATTATAATATATTAGTAATATTTAACAACAGGATCATACTATTTGTGTTTTAGTAATGAAGGCTGAATACCATAGCAGAGTTTAAATTATTATTAGTTTCTGATGGTACAGTTTAAGCCAGGCTTAACAAATTCTCGGGCTTTGTTACTGCTAAGCAATGTGATACACCAACAAACAAGGACAACACCTAATTAGAAAATGATTTTATTTGTAAATAAAGCATTTGTGTCCTTGCAGGTTTAATTATTGTTAAAGCATTTTTTCTATCATTTGTCAGCAGAAATCTAAACTTGTTGGGAAGAAAAAAGAAATGTAAAAAAAATTTCTTATTTTTTACTTGACCAAAATAATTCACTTGAACTTTGGAAGCCCTTGTATTTTTTCCAAGCATTTTTAGAAACAGCTAGTAAAAAAAAAATTTTTCATCACGCAATAAAAAGGCTTTTTGACACATGAAGACAAAAGCTTCAGGCCGTTTATTAAGACTACTTCCTACTGTGTTGGGCTTTGTTTTATCTCATAATTAAAATCACACCTGAGCTGGGCCATCTGTGAGAGTGTATTAAGTTTCTTACAAAACATGAAAATCCTTTCATTTTTTCCATACAAACGCCAATAAATCTTGTAGGGGGTTTTTTTTGTGTGACACAGAAAAATAATATGCTTAAATAAGGGTCAGACTTCAAGCAAAAAAATGAGCAGGCAAACAAAATTATTCTTCTGTATTCATCATCAATTGCAGCTCATAATAATTGATACATTTTTAAAAGTTGTACACTTAAACATAAAAACGAAACCTTTTTTTTGGTGTTATTTGACAGTATGTTGTTTTCTTACAGTTTCTTTTGTAGGATAAAAATAAAAATTAGTAAAAGTTGAAGGATTAGTATTTTCTGTATCAGTTAGCAATTAAGAGTGAGCAGAAAAAGTCAGTCAGCACATTTCAAGATCAGCAACTACGTTAGCATCCTAATGCATATGCTTATAGGTTCTAATGAGAAAAAAGGCAAGTTAAGTATTTCATAAATGTACATACTTTATAAAGTTCAAGGGGTTTTTCTGGTTTTGTTTTTGGGGATTTTTTGTTTGTTTTGTTTTGTTTGTTTGTTTGTTTTAAAACACTCTGAAGAGAGACCAAGAGGATTTCCTTTTACACAAGGACATCGTGGAGAGAGAGAAATCCCTAAATATAGTCCAAATCTATGAAACCAAGCAGATGTCTTCTCAAGAAAGTACTTCTGTATGCATAGTTAAACTGAAGGACTAATGACAAGAGGACCTAAATTCATGCTAGAAGTCAGACATATCCTTAAAGTAGCTTTCTTGGAACATGTGAAAATTTAAACACGTGATTCTATTTACTTTGTTGCAAGCTGTATTCCTTCAAAGAGACTACACAAATTCTTTAAATTATCTTCTTTAATACTTCTGTTGAGCCAGGAACCAAATACGTATCATGTTTTTGCTTCTTAATCATGTAAATTTAATTACACAATTAAATTTGCATAGTATTTTGGTAGTCTAGCAATCCTACTTAGAAAGTTTTAAACTTCTCACCCAAGGTAAATTATAAAATGGCTATCTTACACACTGACAGCAAATAGATCAGAAGGCCCTAAAGTGGCAGCGAAGAACAGTGATTTTCCATCTCAGAGTAAAAAAAGAGCACGGTGTGGGAATATTGTGAAATAAAAGAAACAAATTATTTCACATCAAAATGTACTACATTAGAGTACAACAAGGGAGATAAGCAGTAGTGATAACTTGCTTTCATGGGAGAACTGAATGAGCAAATGGTCAACTGCATGCAGCGCTCCATTGATTTCACAAGGTTCAACATGCACAGGGGTCTTCCCATGTTACTGGAACTTATAATCAACTTAACAAGCAGAAAACTCAAAAAATATTTTTTTCTATTACAACAATATTAAAAATTATTATTTCTTCTCTTTATACATTTTGAAGCACCAAGCTTCAACACTGATCTGCACAAACTATCACTGATTTAAATCCCTTTGATATTTACATATATTTGAGCTACAAAATTATTTTTATTCTTAGAAATTCATCTGGCTGATAGTGCCTTAATTGGAAAACATATTTCATTTCAGCTTGTGTTCTTTTAAATAACTTCTTTTACAACAAAAAAGTCTAAATTCTGTGTGTCATAAATAAGACTCTAAATCTGTAAAAAACCCCTATTTTTTCCAAATGCTTTTTGGAATCTAATGATTATCTAATACTGAGGCTATTTTGAAAATTCATTTTCTTCTTAGATTGAGGATATAAAAGAACATATTAAGTCATGTTAAGCAAGAAACAGCAACATTTTTTTAAATGTGTTGCCTGTGACAACTGAGTGGTCAGGATCCAACTCTTAAGCTGTCCTCTCTCCCGTTGTTCTACAGCTACTTTAATTCCATCTTCCTAAAAAACAAGTTCACAGTACTACATAGTTCAATCGCTTTCCAAATGCAGATTTTCCTATTGAAGTTGGCCAAGAGCCAAGAAACAAAGGCACTTTATTCTGAAAAAGGTTTTCTTATTCAATTGCACAAAAAAGATTTCTTATGTTTAAAAGGGAATTACTTTGGTAATGACCATTTTACGTGCCAAATTACAAACCATAAAGACTTTTCCAATCAGATGGGTCTTTTCGCAGCAGTGTCGTAATAAAAGTCTGAGATTCCATCATAAGAAAACGTGAAGGATATTTACCAGGACCTGTGCCCTGATTCTCTTCTCAGTTAAACTAACTTAAATCAAGAGTAACTCACTTGAACTCAGTGATATTGCAATGGTGTAAAATCAATCTGAGAAGAGATGATGATGATCACGATAATCCAGATACTTTCCAATGATTTTAAGCAAAAGAAATGTTACGTTTTTGGATACTCAGCAATCGTCTTATCCCTTTAGAAACCAGTATGGGGCACTAAAATTCTCAGACTTCTTCCACCAGAACCTTGGGTTCTGTCCCCAACCTTCTCTACCTATGCACATTCATCAAAAATTTAGCGAGAACTGCACTGCAGCAATCTGCAGATACCTTCTGATGCAGAATCATAACTGGGAAGTACCCCACAATGGAGGAATTGCTTTGGCAATACTGATGGATAATCTTTGTATAGTAATTGACATCCTACAGTGTAAGAGATAATGACATAGATGACCAGGTGAAGCAACCCCGCATTAAATGATATATGCTAGCAACAGCTACCATTTTCCCCCTATCTCTTCTGTGAGAGAAAAGGAAAGGATGAAGCCAAGAAGGAACTCTGCTTCTGAGAAGCAATGCCTCTGGGTCTACTCTTGAGGCAATCCTGTTTTTACACCTCACTTTGCCCAAGGCTGTGCCTAATGCACAGCTTCCCTCTGAATAAAATGCACAAATAGAAATACAGGATTCTGGTCAGTCGAAACTTAGAAGTTTCTTCTCTGAATACACTGAAATGTGTATTGTTGACTCTGGGAAAAGAATGAACCTCTAAAAGATATCACAAGGCACATTTACTGTAAATTCCAAGGGAAAAGCAAGAATGAACATACATTAGAAGTGTACTAATTTGCACTCTCTAATCAGCCTTTTTACCCCCCTTTGTAAACATATAAAAGGTCCAATTTACAAAGTCAGCATTATTTTGAAAAATTTTACTTGCCTGTATAATGAATGATCACAAATAATTAAAACTGAATGAAGACTGTCAAAACAAATGAACAATATATATCTAGATGCATTATTCTTGCTGGTTTTCATTATTGTGTTTGTTCATTTTCTCCTCAATTGAATTCACAACATTTACTCATTCACAATGGGTCTGTACATTCACATCTGCACAGCGGTTGCCTATGGAAATGGGTTAAGTATCAGCTTTCAGTGTTCCCTCTCATATGCCCTCCCAGCTGTAAATGAGGTTAGGAAACAACACTGTAAACACAGGAGTCCTTTCGAAAGGTAAAATAGTGGGGGGAAAAAAAGTCTCTCAGGAAATTTTATTTGTACTTATGTTTAATTCTTAAAGGAACACCCAAAGCTTGACAGCATTTCAAACTATTGAAATACAAATTATTAAAGGAAGAGACAGCAGAATAAGGCATTATACTTTTATGGTAGTCTTGCATTTTTACTATAAAGAGCAGAATAAGGCATTATAGTAATAATACAAGTATACTACAAACACATAAATAGCACTGAATGCCAAGCTCATTGTTCTGAGTAGTGGGTTGCTTCTCGTCCGTGTGTCGTCCCCCGCCCCCGCTAAAGAAAACAAGTGATTGCAATTCATTCAGCAAAAAAACAGGACACACACACACAGATGTCATAAATAATTCCAATATAAACTCATGCTAATTTATTTAATGTGAAACTCCGACACAAATTACTTAGCAGTGAAATTGTACCTCCTCGCATTGTGTATGCGAAAGAAAAGCGAACAGATGTGCTCTTCCAAACCAAGCTATTGCTACAATTAAACCAACAGTCATTTTACAAACCAGCGAGCTATTTCATGTGCGTCTACGGTGCTAATCATCTTTTCTCCACGACCTCAGCCCAACAGAACAGCGAGTTATTTATAGAGTTATCTATCTTGCACTTTGCAGATGATGCCTAACATTATGACAACAGTGAAAAGGTCTCCGTACCTGCCTACCTAAAACAAGTTCCTGTAAAGTAATGAATAGAGACAGCTTGGGGACTATCCACCTGCACTGCCTGCCTTTTACTGCCTGCAAAGTGAAACCACAAGGGATTGGCAGAAGGTACTTGTCTGACAGGGCCAGGACAGCCTTTCTCCTCAGTGACAGCCTGGGCCTAGCCTCTTAAACCTGACCCACCATAATTCCTTCACAATGCAGCAGCGAGGCAGCTGACAGTAGCAGCTGCACCTCCTAAGCGAGATGGATGGAATTTTCATAACTAGTTCCCCAAGTTACATTTTACCTTCAAGATAATTTATGAGCTGCTGTGGAGCCTTGAAGAGACAATATGCTTGCCATAAAATTAACTGTAACAGTCTTGTAGGTTATAATTAACACTGGGAGGGTAGCACCAACTGGATGAAACACATGGCATAATTGATGGTGAAACTGGAAATTAAGGAAGCTAACAATATCATTACTGTGCACATCACTTCAGTGAAAACTATGCTTTCCAGGGGTTAATTACAATCCCCTTCTAACGTACACATTCTGACGGGGAGTGGATGAGTGTCACAGCTAGGAGGAGGCAGGTTTGCTGGCAAGGCCACCTTGCACCTGGACTGATGTATATATTGGTTTTTTGCCTGGAAGAGATATACATGTCAAAGCAGCAGCACCAGCACCTGAACATCTGGCAGCAGGCACACTGTAGCTTAGAGATAGATGATTGCTCAAGCCTCATGGAATATTTCATTTTCTCTGTAGCCAGCATACTTAATGGCAAAGAAGGAAAAATCCTCTGTGAGATTTCACTTAATGGCACACATTATTAATTTAAATGACTTGAGCAAAGAAAAACATTTTAACTTTACATTGCCATAACTCAGCAGCAAATTAAGATTCTTTTTTTCCATCAGTGTATTATCATCTTGGTTTATTACATTAGTCCTTAGAAACATGCAGAGCAATCCTTTTAGCATCTTGCCTGTCAAGGGAATACTGAACTGAAGATGCAATGCTAGTGAGCTAGTTAATCAGAAATAATATTATAAACTGCTGCCATCTTTGGGAAGGAGAACATGCAATTCATCTACTTGTATCTAAGACTCTACTCTCTAGCCAAAGCTTAAGGAATCATTAGTGGAATGTATTTATTTGAATCTCTCTCAAATTATTTTAATGAAACTTTTTTTTTTTTGTCCCTGGACAAGATACGTGAAAATGTACAGATAAATGATGCAACAGTGTCACCTACAGGCAAGCAAAACAGTTAAAAACCTTATCCAACGTTGCACCCTCTTCCCTCTCAAATCTCTTTCCTCCCCTCCTTTCTCCTCGTCCAACCTCCCCCTCAATCCCTAACACACACATCTGGATTTTGGGATTATCCATATCTCCAAATATAAAAAGAAGGGCAAATACTTAAAACTCTTTCAGGATGGCCTAATATAAAATAATTAGACCTAATATGCCTTACCATAAACATGCTGTACAGCCAGCAAGTAATCTACGCTGGAGTGGATACACTGATTACCTTACATCTCCTGAGCACTTGTTCAAATCCTCCTTTACTAGGTGGTCAAAAATAATTCTGATAAGAATATTTTTCAGAACTCAGAAAGACCAAATGTTGACATTACTAAATATGAGAAAATAAAAATGAGAAAATGTTGACTTGCTCAAAAACAACTGGCAAATTTTTTGAGACTATTGTCTAAACTTGTACATCTAACTTGTAAAATCTAACTCTAGCACATCCACAGGTATAACGGATAGATCCACTCAGCTTACCCTTGTACAAAGAGTGGAACATCTTCTTATTAGTAGCTCTTAATATTCTCAGAACTCTCCTTTTCCAACAGAATACTCTTTTCTCCTAGTATTACTGCTTTTACTTTAATACTCCATAGCCTTTTCTTAGCTTCTCCCACATACCCTGCACTTTGAGTGCTTGTTACTCAGTTAATCTTTTAGCTACATCTCAAGATACCTTTTTGTTTCAATTATTTCTCTCAATGTCTAATTATATCACTGATGTCCACTGATGTTACTTTAACACACTTCTCACCCATGAGTCTTACCTGCTCCACCACCAACCCAGGCTAGATAATCTCTAGAATACAGCAATATGGAAATATAAATGAGTATTGTGAATTACCAGTAAATTGGGATGTTGCATACCTCCGGAAGTGTTCTCAGTCAGCTAAGCTACTCAAGTAAGTTATAGTAGGATTTTCTTCTGCTACTACTACATATGCTTTAAGCACTGTTCCCATCTGGGGCTGTTGTCATTTACCAAAATAAGACAAAGCAAATGAAAACAATGCATGTTACGTAACAGGTTCCCAAGTTCTCTGTTTTTACAGAACATCGTAAGCATAAGAAATGCCAACTTCCTTTTTTAGCGATTTTAAACATCATCATAGTTTATAATTTAATAATTCCACAGCAATAATACATTAAGAATTGAAAATTCAGACAAAACAAACAGCACAAATAATATAGCTAAATTAAACTGTTAAGATGCCCAAAAGATTTCATTAGTAGTGAAAATAAGCAAGTAAATCTAATTCTATTCTCCAATTCATCTTAGTTTCTCTGATTAGTTGATACATCTCCAACCCATTCTCTGACATCCCAGTGGACAGCACTTCCCTCTTGTCCAATGCTGTTGACATCATCCAGTAATTTACCATGGCTCCCTCACCAGCATATGATTATCTGTGTAAGTTACGGTAACTTTTAGTGCAAGCAAGCTGTAGAGCAATTCAACAGCCTGACATTCTTTTTTTTGCCCACAGTCAACCATGATATTCATTGCCTTATCACACCTCACAACCATGGTCTAGACTGCTTAGAGCATTAACAGCATCTTGCTCAGTTTCTACATCCATTTAATTTTTGGCTGCTCCAAAAATGCCGGCAAGGGTACCAATTAGTGTCAGCTGTAACAGTTGCTTTATGTGATATACACACCTGCCTACTAGGACTGGAGAACCAATGCATTTTACATAGGCCATCAAACACAGATACCCAATGGGAATAATCTTTGGCACTATCTACCTGAACCATATTTGAACCGCTGACCTGAAAACAAAAGGCTTTGTATTTCATTACCAATCCCTGGAGCCATCAAGTTCCATATATGTGGAAAAACTTCAATAACATAAGGCTGACAGCATTTAAGACTTAAGTCATGAACTTATGTAAGCATCTGCTCACTCATGCCTCATGCTATGACATGATAAGCACAGCATTTGGCTAGGTAAACCCTTTATGTTACCCTCTGGTTTTTCTCTATTGGTAATATATACAGATTATTTAACACAGATCCTCCAAATTAAATTTATTTACTTCAGCTTTATGACAGATAAAGCTGTGAGAACAATAATTGTACTGACAACACTAAAGTCCTGTTTGGATAAGGCTTCTATTATTTTACAGAAGAGAGAATTCTATCTTTAGACTCATTTAATTTTAAATGCCTAGTTTTAGACAAAGTTTCAGTTCATACTAAGTTTGTGAGTAGTTTTATGGACATTACATACCAAGACATTAGCACATTTTGCTGAATGCAAAGGAAAATATGGATTGATATTGCAGAAGAAAGAAACCTCAGTAGATAAAGCAAAATAAATCTATGATAAGTTTTCATTCTCTGGACCAGTCACACTTTATCCCTAGTTTATAACACCAGGTCTTTAGCTAATATGGGCAGCTACGGAGCACTGTACACGACACTGAATTCTCCCGGCTTTTCTCCTTTTCCCCTGCCTCTGGCAGACACCATTCTCTCTTACAGGAATGATGACAGCTGATGCTAATGCTACTTTGTGGTTCAACCGTCTGATGATGTGGCTAACACTTTGTCTCCACAGATTATAAATTTGTCACCTCTGTGTTCTATTCCATCTCCAGTATGCTGCAGCCTGGAAACACAATAATCTCCATTTCCAGCATTCAGATCTCCCAGTGGTAGTGAGCAAATCATTGTCAAACCACTGGAAAACCAACACTAACTATCTTTCTTGTACTGCAATCACAAAATCTTACATAAATAAGGAAATGTCACCCATGCTGACTTTAAAAGCCTGTCCAGGTGAAGTAAAGTCAAACCTCTAACAAATTTAGCTTAAAAAAAAAAAATCATCAAATGCACTCTGATAGAGTGGGAAAATTCTTTATAATTTTTTGTTTTGAAAACTTTAATTGCAGTACAAATAAGGACTAAATGTGTGTAATTTGTCAGTTTTGGAAGTGTCGCTGAATCATCTTTTGAAAAATCCATCTAACATAACAAGAAGAAAAGCATGAAATCAAAAAAGGGAAATGTCAAAGAATTTTGATTTAGTAGTTATTTGGGTATGGGATGATACATCTCTTTATGGTTTTCCGAAGTGGAGCATTAAAACTAAACTACAATGATAAAGTAAACCCTCAGAGTAAACAATCCCTATAAAATGCCTAATGAAAAAGTCTGACACACACAAAAGCCACACACAGAGCTGAAGTTCTGCAACTTTTACCAGACTACCCTACAATACCATTTGTTTTAAGTCCCTACATCAAGTAACATTTTTTACACCATATTTGTTGTGTATATAGTGACATCACAAGGTAAGAAGCAGCATTTTGTGTAAGTAGCCACAGCTTGTAAACATAAAGTCTTTTCAAGGGTAAAGGGTCAAGACAGTTTCAAAGGAAATAATAGCGGTGGTTAAACAGCAGCATTTAATCAAGCAGTATTTTCATTGTTCTGTGGAGTACTTGCACCTATTGATCCCAAGCTTGACTGCTTCAAAGACTCCTCAATACAAGAAACACAGGTGAAAGACAGAGGCGGAAAACAGGAAGGGTCACGAGAAGCAAAAGAAGTCTGATAATAAGCAACTGGAGAAAAGTCAAAGGTCAATCAAGGCAGCTGATATCTAAGCATAACTACAGCAGGAGACCTGACAACTTCATTGGAGTCGCGGTGTTTTCTCCGTTCATTTGAAAGCTGCAAGATTGGTTTTCGGTCTGCCTCAAAGCATCTTCCTGATTAACATACAGTATTCAGCGTCACCATCTAAGTCACAATGTACATTTACTTTCTGAAAAACTGTTTTAGGTTACATACTGGGTGCTGAACAGTTTAATTTTCTTCTTTTAAAGAGCATACACATGCACACACACAAAATATGAATATCAAAGAATCCAAATATAATCTTCTTTTTCTCCCCCTGTGATTTCCAAAATGATGAATCAAAATTTTTGTCTATGCTTGTTGGTAACTTACTGAGTATCTATTCCAGCTGACACACATATTGTCCACAGAGGACAACTGTTACAAAAAACCCACTAGACATCACGCAGCTGTGTGTAGTGAGATCCTTACTAATTTCAGAAACATGGACGCTGGATTCCTCAACATGAAAAAAAACCCAAGCTGTCATTCTAATGTTACACAAAACAACCAAAAAAGTTTTAAACAACCCAAAACCTTCCCCCACTCTCTGTCAGACTTTGATACCTCTGCAATTTGTCTTTTAAATCTTTGGAACTAGTGTAGCTCCCATTGCAGTAGTTTCTGAAGAGTTCACAATATTTCATATATTTATCATCTTGGCAGGCCTGTGAGAGTGTAAAACATTTCAGTATTTGTCAACGAGTCTTTCAACCAGTATTACCACATTTCATTTAAAAACTAGCATTTAGTGAGTTCCTGAAAAATACACCAAGTCTGTGACAGAAGGAAAAAAACTGTTCCAATTTTCCCAAAGCCCATGCTAACTTCTTAACCCATGGACTTTTCTTCTGTTACAGAAGGAAATATGTCCCTTCTTTACGTCAGCACCACTTTCTCCTACTGGAGCTAAAAAGAGTAAAATCTATCTCAATTACCTTCTTAGATATGATCTAAAATTCCAAGGTATAAAGAGGTAAGGCATAGGAAAAAAAAAATTAACTTTTTCTTCAAAACAAAAACTAAAAATCTTCCTGTTTGTATCTCATTTAACATGCGTACTATTTTAGGATTCCACTCTCATATTCTTCATTGTTCTTCTTATTACAGAACCTAACAGCATTATCACAGATTAGGACTCAATTGGCACATTATGTACTTATAATTTAAAGTCCCATACAAATATCCACATAATAATACAGATTTCAGTGCTGAGAGGTTAAGACTATCTCAGTAGTATGATAACTGTTCACTGTAGCTAGAAAAAAATACATACATTCACATCGTTATGTCAAAATTGTGAGATCTAAGAAGGGGTTTGACAAAGGCAAAAAACACTAAGGAATTATAGCTGAAGTTTGACTTGAAACCTGGAACTTATATGATTTGCCATAAGTAAGAGGTTCTTTTTTGAAGTGTTGTACAAAGATGGAAGAATATAACAATTCTAAAAATACACAGTGATCTATCTACAAAATGTTATGGGTTGTAGAATGACCTCATAAAATAGATTTTTTTCCTTGTATTATTTCAATAAGCCAAGGTTTTAAGCTATTGATTCGTACAAGATATAATCAATTAACACTTTTCTGCTGTTTATCTCATGAACCAGAAGAATTTTGTGTTTACTTTGGTTCAAATTATTTATTGAGTGTTTATTCTGTTTTCATTATGTCAATTTGTCATTACATGATGTCTTAGAGACAACTCTTAAGATATCAGAATTTGACTAAGTAGCACAACCACCTATGTATGAAAATACAACCACCATAAATAATTTTATTTTTCCTATCAAGCTTTACACTTTCTCCAAAACTTTACATTTTCCATTACCTGGCTGAATTTCCTCTAAGGGAAATGGTGCAATTTCACTCAGGGAAATAGCAAAATGGACCTCAGAGTCTGTGTCATAATAAAGTGATTTTGGACTAATAAAATTTTTGCATGTAAAAGACTTATTTTAGTAATGATGTAACTAACCACGTTTTTTCCTAGCCGTTAATGATTTCAATGTAGTTAAACATTATCCTTTAAATTAATCTATTGTTGATTTCTTGATGACAAATTAGTTTGGTAGTAAATTCATCTATATGAAAAATATAGCAAAAAACTAGTAGCAATTAAGCAGAGTATGTTATGCAAGCCTTAAAGACAATATTATTATAACATGATACAAGTTCTATTAGGAGGAATAAGAGATGTAATTTTTATTGAACTATACTGTCCAGCTCTCTGGGGCATTTACTGATCAGGAAAACAGCAACATTCTCTCTCTCTTTTTTTTTTTTTTTTTTTTTTAATTCCAAACGGTTTCTTTATGATATAACAACTTTTCTGGTTCCAGTTAAAAAGTGAAATAAAAAATGTCAATAGCATCATCAATGGGCTAAAAATATAAGGCCTTTTTTGAAAATGAATCAGGTGCAGATATTGAACTGTACTTTTTCATCTTTTGTCTCACTTTTCAAATGATAATTTCTTCCACAGCTACCATTAAATCTTGATCTATTCCAGCTCTCTGTATGGGTCATTGATTCTAGATGTACCATGGTTATTTTTAAATGTTTCCCTTTCGTAGAGAAAAAGAGGGCTGTCTAGAGCCAGATGGGTAACTTCACACTTCATTTATCAAACCCAATGCATTAGACTCCACCCTCTCTTTCCCACTATTGCTGTTAAATTTCCATATAATTTGGTAACAATTTTCATTATCATACAGTGACCCTAAAAAGTCTACACAGGTTTGCATGGTTAGTCCAAAATTCACAGCTGTTCCCTTCACCCTCTATTTGTTACAGTAGAATCTAGGGTTCCCCTGACTTTATAAGCTGAACAGTGACCTCCTATGAGCAGAGGTCAAGAAGGGGTCAGTTCAAAGGGCTAGAGCAGCTCTTTAACAGCTATAACAACCTGTCCATCAGGCACTATCATGCAGTATAAACAAATCTGGGGCTTTAGAAACTCTGGACCATTTCTGTTAACACTTAGAGGACATTCACTGAGTCCTACCTGAAGTATTTTGGATCACTATCACTCAACATAGAACAACTTGAATCCCTAGAAGACCTGCCCAGATAGTTAAGATACTGATGACATCTTTGAGTCAAAAGTATATGAAATGGCGAGCCATAAGGCTAAGTGCACTACCCTGTGTTTTGGACTATGGAGCTGAAATAAAAACTTAAAGGGTAATTTCAGTTGGTTAATATGCAGAAATACTGGTACAACTTAAATAATGCAAGGACATGCTTTAACCAAGTAGATACATACACATATCAAAACAGTTCAGATGCCTTTCTCTGAGAAAGGCTAAATTTCTAAAAGTTGAGTCAGTTTGTATGAACTATCAGTTTGTAGTTCCCAGCATGGTTTTTTTTTAATTTAAGGTGTCAATGGCACAAATAAAACCCATGAAAGAACAGTATCCCTACATAACTCTACAAAGACTACGTGCAGAGTAAAGTTTTTGCCAGCTGCCCTCCTTTCATTGACCTAAATTTCTTGAAGTTGTACTGTTCATAATGTGCTCTCTAATGCACAATGTAAGGTAATTAGAGTCATCTGTATTTAACTTCCAGAGGAAAAAAATTCTATTATCTAATCTAGCTGATCCCCTGATAGCCTGTTGAAAGTAAAATACTGTAACCTATTGCCTGCCCTTTGACAAGTGCTAATTATTTCCTGTCCAAGCACATTTTTCTCATGTAATTCCAAAGTACACAATAGACTGATCTCTAAAACATGGGCAGCCCTGCTAGTACCACGGCGGACGTTTTATAACTTTCACCACCGTATGCTTGATGGCTACCACACTCAGTGCTTCATTTCAGACATCTAGCTGAAGCTTTGATGAAGTAAAGTGAGGTGTATGGTAACAGTCTGTTTATGCAGATCATATGGATGAGACTCTCAGATAGGTCACTGGGATGGGAAACATCAAATGGAAAGAAAAAGGATTATGGATATTTAATACTCAAAGGACACTTTCTTTCCGAACTTTCAAGGCACAATGCTCTTGAAATTTTCTTTCAGGTGTTTAGTTCTAAGGAGGCCTGCACTTTGTCTGCTTGTGCCTCTCCCCACCCCCGCCAAGAACTTCAGTGTTTCCGTGTCGGAGACTAGACTATGTCTACAGCTGCAACACTGGCTCCAGCCTCTGATTACATTGTGAGCAGAGGCCAGAAATGCTGTAACCACAGTACTTTTAAATGAGTCCCGATTGCCATGATTCCTGATGACTTTGTATATTAGGAAAGCATTGTTAAACTAAAAGAACACTAAAAAGATAGTCCACTCATTAGAATTGTTTAGCCTTTTCCTAGCCCTACGAAGGTTTCTATTCTGGTTCACAACAAAGATGCATGTGTCCCATGGAAAAACCTTAAGTGATTTCCTCTGTTCCCAATGTAGCCAAACCGTTTGCATTTTTTAGTAAGCACGGTGATGGAAGGCAACCCCCCACCCCCCAATCCTTTAAATTCCTCAAAAAGGAAGAAACAAAAACCACATGATAATATGAACAATACTGTAGACCCACCTTACTAAGCTCTTTTCCACTCTGAGATCTTGACTGATTAGTATACAAATAAACATTCCATACTCCTAAGAACAGACTTATAAAAAACAGCCTCTAACTTGTAATAATAATTGCTACTATGTAATAATGTTTCATTTTTATCTAAAGCTTCTAAAATGTTTCAAGTCCACTCACTGTAATTATTGGGAACAGCAAAGCCACTCAAGTGTCAGATCCAATATCCACAATTAACTTTTTAAAGTCAAACTCATAGAATTTTCAGGAACTTTCCAAAATTACACACTAACAAAACACAGGAGAACTCCCTTAACTGGAACATTTCGTGCAGCTAAAAAAATCATGCCCATTAAGTGCTGATTTTGATTAACAAAATGTCATTTAAAAAAAACCTTTTGACTAAAAACTGTATTTAATTGTAAGCACAGGACATCTCCTGGTTTTAAAGGAAAACTGTACATTTGGTAGAAAAATTTCATAGACTGTTAGCTATTTTATGTAAATATCATAAATAAGAAAAAAAAAGAGATTACTAAATGAGTATAAATCTATAGCTTTTAGAAATAGATGTGAAAAAAGGTGACATCAACTCATTTAGCAGCTAAAGAGAAGGACACAAGGTGGCATACAGTGGAAATTCTCTTTTTTGAATTCACGTATTTCTGAAAGAACTAGAAGTATGATGTATCTGTAGTTTCTGAAATGCATTCATCTGACTACATTCCAGTAACATAAACTTTTTCCAACAAAAACATAAACAACTTTTTAAAATTGTTAACAACATCACCTGATATTTAATATTACCATGGCAATACATTCAATTTAAGAACTCAAGTATAATAAAACAGTCACATGACACAAACTCCAGCAATACGTGCATTTATGCCAATCTCACCCAATAGAACCCAGCTAACAGCAGTAGGACACCATGAGAAAATGTGAGGATCATGAAGAAAGCAGACAAGAAGGGTATCTATTAGCATGGCACGCCAGCAAGGACTATTGCTCATATTGTTAGCAGTATAAGGAAAACCTTAGGGCACTTAAGGTGATACCAATCCTCAAATATGTATGCTGCCTATCAAGCTGTTATCAATAGATTGCACTATATAAGCACAATAAGGGAGCATTCTACCACTCAAAGTAACTCTGAAATCAGAAGCAGAAACATGGACTATTCCATTCAAGTAAAAACACTATTTGAACAGTAAAAAATTTTGACTTGTTTTTTAAATGTCAACTTGCCCCCACCTGCAAGTGGATTTATAGGAGTATATTTGATATTCTTGTTTCTAATTTTATTATCTTACTATTTTTCTCAAATTCCTCACCTTGCTGTCCATTCTTTACGCAGCCTTTGTCGCTCAGTAAGAACTAGCAAGAAGCAGCTGATGGTTTCATTCCTTTGTTCCTCAATTTGTTGCTCTTTTCCAACTTCAGAGAGGACCAGGCTTGTCTTAAAGGGAAAAACACATAAAAATTATAATCTAGAAATAGGAAACAATGTGTAAAATTAATAAAAAGCCCATAAGCAAATAAGGACAGTAAATCAATAGCTTTTTTTATTACAGTTCCACTGCTGACAAATCAATACAGTAAATGATGGTTAGAAATGGCCACCATATATTTGGTATTTAATCAATGTACATGGCACATAAGGTAAACCTTAAAATCTCATTGCTTTAAGTAACACAAGACATCGTGCATTCTAGCTCTCATTTTCTTGAGGCATAATTCTTTTCTAAATATTTTCTTGTATCAAATCATATCAGAAATATTTCCCTCAATACAGCATTCGTTTGGGGGATTTCCCCCTCCCCTTTGATCCCTGGTGAAGCTAAAGTAGAAAATACATGTTTGTATTGTATCTTCTGAAAGGAATTTCTGATGATGTACCCATGCTCTCTTTATCATGAAATATTTCAAGTAAACAAGTAGTAAAACTCTACCTTTTTTCATTTATGGAATAAATTAAAAATCGCTAATATACACACACATATACATATACATACACGCAAAGGATTTAAGTTATTGTGCAGTAGGATCACACTCGGTCTCTGCAGACCAAAAGTTACTGGCCTTCCCAAATGTTGTGTTGACAGTTAATGTTGATGTAATGAGACTGCAGATCTTCTTACCATCCCTTCATCCACCCAGCAAGCTACCTCCAGCTCCCTCACTCCATCTTTACCTTCAACTACTAACTCGCCCACCATTTTCTCCTCTTCCTTCCCCTATGGTACATGCTGGGAAAAGAAATGGCACATGCTGATGGTCATGCTACTAACATGTAAGTCGACCAGTGTACATCTGCTGACTTGACGTGCAGCAGTCCAACCACAACACAGAGATCTAGAGTTGATGCTGCAGTCTTTTCCTTCAGTGAAAATATTGTATTTGCCTTTCTTGCCTTAACAAGCCACTGATTTTCACTTGATCATCTTTGCTATTCTAACCTTTGAACACACGTTCTGCAAACGTATCGAAGTATCTAAAACTTCTGGGAAGGATGACTGAATGGCCAGAATGCTTGCACAAACCTCGTTTTTTCACAGAAAAGGAGGCCAAAAAATGTTTCTAACCTGAGCAGTTGTGGAATTGAGTTTGAAAACAGAACTCAAATATCACCAAGAGCTGCAATTACTGCCCCCAGCATGGCCTTTTTTATAGGAACAACATGACAAAAAGACATGGCATATTGCCTCCTCCTCAACATCACATACCCATTACATTCTGCCCTGCCCAAATGTACAACCACTAAAATTCCTCCGGGGATTCTGTGAGATAAATGGTTGTTATTATCTTCAGTTTGTGAAAACAGGAAGATCTATCCTTGGTCTGACAGGTTTTTTTTTTTCCACAAGAAAGAATAATATGCAGATTATACACTTCTTAAGCTATGTAAAGGAAGCAGTGACATTGCTACTACCATGGTGGTTCCAAGAGACAAGCATGACAGGGTTCATAGAGACAGAACATAATTTTATTACACCAATATCAGATGACAAAGACCAAAAAGCACCTTCATCCCCATCTCCCAGCTCTATCAGTTGGCCTACCAAAAGGCATTAGCCCATAATATGGGATTTACAGATCAAAAAGAACATTTTCTTGTAAAAACCCCAAATGTTCAAAACTCTGTCTATACACATCACATTCTTGACCCTGCTTTGACATTACAAAGCAAACAAAAAGCCAGAGAGTATTTTCAGATAAGGATTCCCTAACATGGGTTTCCCTTGCACTGACCTACAACATCTTTTCCACAAACTCTAATATCCGCCAACTTCAACAATGCTGATCTTACAGCCTCACTTCCAGCAACTGCACAGTTTAAAGCAGGATTTGATAAAGAACTTCAGCATATGAGAACATACATGAGATTAAGAGATATACGTTCTTTAACTGATGTAAATTAACAGGCCTTGTCATTCAGAATAAATACGCCTATTAAGGCTTTAACTTTTATATTTACCATGTGCAAGACTTGACACAGCACTATAACTAAAGCTTATCTCTGTATTATAGGATGATCAGACTGTAGCCATACAGCTAGGTCACAGTGCACCAAGATTTCCTTTTCTGAATCCTTGGATGGCCTTATTAATCACAATGGGATAGGGAAATCCACTGGTGATAGTGCAGAAGTCTACTTCTCTCCAAGACTGCAGAAAAGCCCCAAGTTTAATGGTGCTATGCCTCATAAAGCTGAAAGTATAGCTATTTGCAGGCAACAAACTTCAAGATCCCCTAAATAAGTGATTCCCAAAGTGTAGAACAGGGAGAACTGATAGTTCCTAAAGAATTTTCAGTTAAAATCTGATGAAAAGAGGATGTGATTAGAGTATTATCAGTCAGAGAAAATGGGTGACCACTTCTCCAAGTATTCACAATCACATAATGCTTTTGTATAAATTCTGATGGCCTGGCCAAATGGCAACTTTGGTACTGAGTTCCACTACCTAAAGTCCCCTCCATCGACAGGAACATAATAATTCTGGAAACTGAACATAGTTTAATTTTTAGTGAGAGAACAATTATATTGCCCCAGCCTTCTGTTAACACCTTTCATTTATGTGGTGATGTACACAGTTCAAGTCAAACTCATAGTTTGACACTGACATCATAAACGCTTCTTTACTGAGCCGTATGAGTACAGTTGCAGCTACCTGGAGGGTGAAATAGTACTACTAAGCAACATACAACAACAATACATAGCAATTTAACTGATTTACTTCTTTTCTAAGAGAGCTGAGGGCAGTAAGGTTAGCCGGAATGCGAGTGCAGGGCTTGATATGTAGCTTTTATAAAGGCATTTCTTAATAACTTGCTATTCTTATCATCTCAATAAAAATCCCAAATTGTAACAAATAAAGCAGCATTCTGGGTAAAACAATATTATAAAACAAGTTCCTTTGAAAGTTTTCTTTTCTATGTAACTTGTTTGGGGATTTATTTTTAACAAGGGGATTCAATATATACCTCGACTGATAAAGGTCAAGGGTTCAAGAAACTCGGTCAAAGATGTTATCAGCTGGGAAAGCCATTTCCTCACATCAACACTGATAAAAATCCATCAGAAACCCAGCCGATACTACCCCTGCTCTAAAGGGCAGGAGTGACCTTCTTTTGAACATCACTATAGTTGCACATCCCATCAAAGAAAATCCGACCTTGTGTCTCAATTCTTTTAATGTTCTTTAATGACAGATAATTGTCTGCAGAGGCCCCCTTTGCCCAATGCTGAGTGAAGCCTTCACATTTCTGAACTGGACTCAACACTGACTCAGTGTTTTTCAGCACACTTGGGACCACAGGACAGTAGAGTAAATAAACAACGTAACCAGCCTACAGCCTGTCTTATCTCATCTTTGTGTTCACAGAGATTCTTGAGGGTGGTAATGTTTACAAATTGTTGAAACTTTCTTCTGCTTCCTGAGCTAGCAAAAACATATCCTGGACAACATAAGCAACGAGATTACGCAAATTGCTTATCACTTGGGGGAAGCAACTTCTTGTCTCATTGGCCAGCATGTCTCTTTATTAAGTAGTACTGTTAACATTTCCAGCAAATCTTCCCCGTTTCTCCTTACAGATCTATTAATGTAGTTAGGGCATTTCCTTATAAATCCCAAATGGCATGGTCTTAAAAACAAACACACAACCCACCTACCAAAAAAGTCCAAAGCTATATACGCATATATACATAGCAGTTGCAAACCCAGTTTTCTATGTTAAGGATAGTATTTAGGAAATTATACCCTTTACCTTCCTCCTGCTACAGCGGCAAAACTAAATCTAGTGCTATACTGACATATCAGGCACAGCCATTAGAGCATCTTCTCTTACTATGTAAGAAAGAAAGGTACTAAGATAAGATTTTAAGAGACCAATATAATATTCCTCTCATACCCATTGACAAGATATACCAGTGACACAGGACTGAATAGAAACTGTTAATAACCAAGTCTTACCATTCACCCAGGATACACACTCAAAATTAGATACCTTTTGAGTCTTAACAAAGATAACCTAGGTATTGTAACAGGATTACAATAATATCTTTTTTCTTAGATACACAACAGAAGAAACCATGTTTCAACATCAATAGGCCACTACCCTGCTTAACAGTATGTATCCTGGGTGAATAACGTGACATGCTTACAAACAAGGAACAAGAAGCAAACTCTAAACACTCCAAAACCCACACTGGTACATTTTTGGTCTTTTGAAGCTAGATTTTCCTTCCTTCAATACAGACCTCTCGAGGAGCCAGACTTAAGGTTAGAAACATTGTATAGCTGGAGACATGAAGCCTAGTATTCTGTCAAACAAATTAGCCTTCAGTCTGAACTAAAGTGGCACTTGGGACAGTTTGTCTCTTGGTCCCACTTTATTGGGTCAACAAATCAGATTTTTCATTCTGAGTTAAGATTTAATTTACTCACCACCAGTTTAAATAGGATAAGCTTCTGAAGCTTTACTAACCACTTCTACTTTAATATAGCAGTCATCTCTCAATAATCAGTAACTAATACAGAAAGGAAAAACATAAAGCGTAAAATCTGTAGGCAGGGCTAAAATTTTACGTGTTGTTCTGTATCTTCCTTGTTACTTTTGTGAATTTATTTTGCTCTTACTGCAGAAAGTATCCTGATGAAATTCTGTAAAACTAGGACACCGTGCCTTTTAGAAGGGGAAAAAAAAAAAGAACCTGAAATCTATTAAGCCATGTTAATTTAACATGTCATAACTTCTATGTGATAAAAAAAGCTAGTAATTGCTTACAAACCACTGCTCATTTCTTCTTTACTTTTAAAATTTTTACCTAAAATATGAGCAAGCACACCCGTTTTCATTGATACAATGGAAGCAGCCAGTATGGTTTAAGTTATCACCCAATAATTTGGGCACATTAAACCAAATTCTCTGCCTTTTGTTTATTAATCCACTATGCCAGATATCACAGTTTCACTCAGCAACCCTCATGTTTTGGATGATATTGAAAAATGGCTCATGTTTGTCAAAGAAAGTAAAAAAAAAAAAACCATGGTAAAGAGGAAAAAAGCGTTGTTTATAGAAGCCAGCTGCTCTGGCTTCGGCGCCAGCAGCTCTTCATCCTGCTATTTTACGCTCGCAACCCCCACTGCCCCCACTGGCACAGGTACAACTAAATGTTGACTTCAATGCTTCAGAGAGCACTCAACTGATTCTGTACATGATTAATTGCCAAAGACATGGCTGACCATATGGAACAGAGAAAGCATCAAGTAATTCATACTTCTGTATATGATCATTTGGCCCCTGTTGTTTTAATGTACAGGAAAGAGCTAGTATAGCACAGACCTGGTGTCTTGCCCTTGACAGCCCATTAAGAAATCTCAAAGCACCTAGTTGAAGTTATGCTGTTGGCTTTTCAATAGCAGCCTAATAAAACAGAAGCAAAGCTTTCCAACTAGTCTTAAATCTTTCACATACAGTACATTAACCACTGCTGCTAAAACAACTGGTTTCTTATGATAGGAAATGGGATTTGATTTCTAGCCTCTGCATGCTTACTGAAAGCCTTTTTCTGACCTTTGGAGGGTTTACAGAATCATTGTTCGTTTTTCCTGCCATTTTCCCAGTTTCTTGCCATGGTGATCCTAATAGATTTGTTTAAGGTTCACTACATTCTACTCTTACTAGCTGTTATATGCAAACTGTACAATGAAGGTAGGCTCATGGGAGCTGAAAGGAAAGAAATTATTATTAACTGTTTTCTTCCTGAGAGTCAGAGAAGTCACTGCAACATCTAAACATAATTTACTTTTAAAGACCCTATAAAGCAAAACAAAAAATTCCTGAAAAGAAGCAATATACTAGCGCGTGCTTTCTTTCATCAGACTGGAGACAAATCATCAAATTTCATTTGAGAAGGAAGGACAATTTATTTTAAAGCTGTAGTATTCTCAAGGATGTCTGACACAGAGCTCAATGAAAAGAAAAAGGTGCAGACTTGGAATATATGTCAGTATCATTAACTGCTTTATATTAGTTTTATCTACCGTTAACATCTTTTCAGTCATATGCAGTCAAAGAAAAATGTTTAAATAATGTTTCCCTGTCAAGGCTCTTAAGATGACAGTGCTAAAAGTTAATCTCCATCCTCACAGATCTTCTGGCAGTTTTGACATATGTTGGCAAGGATGTATTTGCTGGCACCTTCCATTAGAAAATATTTACATGGAGTTTTCTTGTCTGTGGATTTTCTAGTTGTCTCAATGATCCTCATGGTCTGCAGGGCCTTATGTGGGAAATCCTAATCACTGGACATTCATCAGTGGTAATTTCCCAGGCTACTGAATTCAGCTAACACTATTAATACTCCAACAGAATACATGAATAATCCACAAGTCAACATAAAACTCCATAACCATTCTGGTTATTGATAGAGCACTTCCAACATTAAACGGTTTGTCCGAGTCAAATATTGTGTCTGTATTTAAAGAAAATATAAAGGAATAGAGATTTTTATGAAAGACATGTAATTTGTATTTTTGTAGGGTAAAAGGAACGGAGGCTCAAGTTCCTGGTGTGAAACCATTGCCACAAAGATGATATATTCTCCCCTACCATTATATTCAATGGTGCACATCTAAACTAAGCAAGTACATAACCCAATTATAAAGTAGAATGCTTAAAGTTAGACATACACTTAAGCTCTATATACAAGTCTATATGCATTAAAATGTAGGGAGCCCTGCCTCTCTTTGAGGTATTCACTGCCGACAACAAAGGATGAATACCTGACTTGATAGATGAGCAGTCCGACCTAGAAAAAACTACAGACCTACAGAGAGTAGATCACTTAGATATTTCCAAAGAAACTTTAGGTCTTGTCTACACTAGAAAGTTGTACCATTTAACTATAGGAGCTATACCATTTAACTGGGGAGCTAAAGCAGTACATTTTCTAGCTATATGAGTTTAAAGGTCATGAATCAAACCAGGCAGAGTGTATTTGGAAATAACCATTACCTTTATGCCTATATAAGTGTTTTTATACTAGTATACTACTATACTATACTTGAACCATATATTTAGGAAAAAGGAATCCAAACAGAAGTAATGACCAAGTAGTTTTTGGTTACTCTGGCATGCCAAAACTGAATGAATTTCCAGTGGAGAAAAAAAAGCCTTTTTTACTGGATGATTCAATGCAGTTATGATAGGTCTCTGAAAGATTTTCAATACTTAGTTACAAAGAAAAAAGAAGTATAAAGATCAACACTTTCAAAATATTTTTGCTGCACTAATTGGTTTGGCAATGTTCTAAAGGTGAAGTATAACCCGTCTCATCAAGAGCAACCAAACCACTTGATATTTGGAGTAAGAGTGGCTTAGCATCTTCAGATGTATGGGTGAGTGAAAGGTTACCCTTTAGCCACATTCTCCCAGAGCATGGCCCCTCCACCTCTGAACCATCAATAGCACAAAGACTGAAGCAGGCCTACCATGCATAGTGGATTATATGAAGTGTAAAACATTGTGGGGAAAAAGCTTTTGAAAGAAGTCAGGAAAAAGAAATCATGCTTGCAAGAAGACCCAGCTGACAGGCTAGTCCCTAACAAGTGAATATGTTTGAAAACATTGTGAATGCAAGAAAAGAGCACGCCTTTTGTTTCCAAACCTACAGTGTGTCCTTACCCCAACTGTTGCCTGCATGGCTGAACATATGTTTTCTGAACAAGAACTGAAGCAGAAAGTGTTCTTTGTTATAATTCACTCCTTTGTATACACCTCCCTTTTCCCATTTTGGTCACATGCAAACAGTAGTTACGCTGAACACTTAAGTTCTGAAGGACTGCACAGCAGTGTATGCTTCAGTGACTATTTACTATTGCTGAAATCAGTTGAGCTAAGATGCAATACAAGACTCACTTCACCAATGTGCACTCTGGACAGCTTACATTTTGCAATACTGAATCATGCCACGTACAACCTGCACAAGTTCACTTTGCCAGCAGACAGAATTTTCACCATCAACAATTATGTGCAGTTCTAATAAGCACAGAAGAATAATACAACAAATGATCTTATGCGTTCAAAAAGAACTCAAAAGAGTACCCTATAATTTTCTTAGCATATCAAAATTAACATCATCAGATATTATGAATAATTTAGGGAGGGAGGGAGGAGAGGAAAAAAATGATGGGCTTCAAAGCCAGAAGTAGGTAACACCACCTCACAAACACTGAAATGAACTCTAGTTTGAATTAAATACTCATATAATTTTATTGATTCTAATGAGATAATTCCACATGTAAGCAAGGCTTTGCTTTGACTTATCTAACTTATACTGAAGCCCTAATATGCTAAGCTACATACAAGCTTCTCTTAAAATATTTACAGATGAAAACTTATACCAAAATCTCCAACCTAGACACCCAGTCCTTGTAGCACTCAAAATACAAACTGGAGTCACTAAACTTAATATTATTGGTCATACAAAAAAATATTTTTAAACATCCCCAAAACATGAAGAAAGATGGAAAACAGGGAGTGCTAGATTCTGAATTAATTATTGCATTTTTATTTGTGACCACCTTTTAGTGTTTAATTACTTCATATTACTGATTTCCTTGAAAAGTACATCTTAGTATCTATTTAGTACGGAAAAGCCTAGAACACCAACATTTTCCTCCCATCACTGCAGCCACTACCTGTTGCCATCAAGCCACTTATTGCCTTAGCCACAATACTTTCTAGCACAATGTCTAGTAAAAATACAGCTGCACAATAATTTGGGATGTATTCCCAATGTCATTGGTTTTATTGAAATAATTTAAAACACAAAAAGCCAAGTTACAGAATGGATTAAACACAGCAGAAAGAAGAAGTTGCAAGCCACAATCAAATGAAATAGCAAGCCACTTACATCCAGAAGCGCTCCAAGATGCATGCCATAGCAGAATAGCAATTTAGTACATATGCAAGATAACCACATACAGCTGAATCATATCTTTGAATGGCATAAGGGTTTCAATGCCTTTATCATTCTCACAGTACTGTAAATGCACCAGGTCTGTGGATATCCCTGTGAGAATGGGACTCTCACCATGTTGTTTCAGAAATGAAGTTTTGTCACATTTGGCTCAAGTAACAGCTTCATTACCCCCAGTGACACCGTGGCACACCTCTATGTAGATTTAAAATTCATAATCGTGTAAGTGCAGTAGTAATACTAGCTGTCATGGCAAAAGGGACAGAAAAAGAATTTAGAGCACGCCCCTGGGGAGAGCATAGGAACCTGATATATTATATGTATTTAATATATGGAGAATATGGCATTGTCAAGCAGCAAGGAGGACACCACCACCCACTACTAGAGGTTGATGATTAAAACAGCATTTGGAAATAAACTTCTTTGCAAGCCATGATCCTTGTTCCTTAACTGAAAAGTAGGCAATCTGATTTCAGTGCCTTCTCCTCCTCCAGTTTTGTTATAGTACGTAACTATATTTTTACATAAAAACATGTGCTAGGCACTTCATATATGGGCCATGCAAATGGTGATGACCTGCCATTGAGGGTGTCCAGTGTAAGTGTATACATAAACATAATACATGAGCAAATTTTAAAAATGGGGGACCGACAAAGGAGAATGTGCAGAGAAGTCTACTGATTTAACTCTCATCAAACAGTCACCCATAATACGTACAGATGCAGTACTTACGGTAAATATAGATTCCTTTGGGGGGGGGGCAGGAAATTACTTATTTTTACTTCTCTTGCATTCAGACTATGTTTAGGAACAAAGTTTTGCACATGTCATCCTGACTTATTAGAGCATAAAGCTACATAATCCTGTTATATACATATATCCCACTGACATATGGATACTAATTTCCCATTATGAGTGATAAAGGGGAATATGTCTTACTAGTATATACAGGCAACACAAATTTTACACTTACAAGAAAAAAGACAATTGCAAAATGAATTCAGTAGTCCAGGTACACCTACAATGCTCAATAAGGCAATGCTTCATTATAAGTAATACATCTGCTCAAACTTACAAACCTGTAGGCTCAAAAGAAACTTACACTTTTTTCCAGGACAAAACCAACCTTCATCCTAAATTAAATTAAACTGAAAGTAAACTCTGCCTCATCCTCTATGTGTATGCCTGTATACTCTTTATACAGATATACACAGACCAGGGTACAACCCAGATAGCACACCTGCAGTCACAGCTTCCGTCGCATCCTGCAGTACGCCATCATGGAGTTGGAGCATTAATCCACGGTACACGCAGGCAGACCTCCAGCCCTTCCGGGGACAGGACACTTTCCACAGAGGTTCTCATCCTCTTGTGACACTCAGCTGTCTACCTCTATCATGACAGGAAATCAGTAACATTTCTTGCTATTTATTGTTCTCCTGAATGCAATATATCTGTAACACCTATACTTTATAAACCTGTTAATGCAAACTATAGCCAGTTATTGATTATTCTATTCTGACAGAGTTGTGTTCCAGTAAAAGACCATGCTATACACTGCATTTCCTGGACTTTAGATTTGGATTCTGCCCATGTTTTCCTTTCATCAGAGAGATCTAATGTTATGGCGATATGGATATGACAAATATCAACATGTTAATAGTCCATGCTATCAAAGTAGCGCTTGTCTCCCATTAATATTCCATGATATCCCATATGGGTTTGTTTTCACTTTATTTTGATTTTGGAAAAGGATTTTTGCTCTGTTTCACACTCTTAGGAAGGGAGCAATAAAGCTCTCAGTAATTGGTTTATCTCCTCAGGAGAAAGAAAATAAAGGGTTCATTTTTCATCCTTAAAAGGAAAATTATCAACTAATTAACCCAACAATTAAAAGTACACACAAGGAGAGAACAAGGAAGTAGCTCGGGGCAAAATAAATCAGTTCAGAAAATTTTAAAATTTACTTTCTGTCACCTACTAGTGCATTAAAAAAAACCTTCTTCTGGGAATATTTTTATTTAGAGTCTAATCAAGTTCTAAATGTTGTCAATTTGTCATATTCATTTTCGATGAACGTTCAAGTATTTATAGATGAATACTTGAGAAAGAATTTAAAGCTTGAATGGCCAACTACTTGAAAATTTCACTATATCGAAAGCCATTAAATAGAAAATTTTCATTAATGACAAAGCATTCAGTCAGGGAAAATAAACTTTTATCATATGATTCATGTGCCTAATAAAGAAAACAAACAGTGTGGTCAACAGATCGCGTCAATTACTCTCTGAGCCAAAGTCACGTGCTGAAGATTCTGGCAATTCAACAAATGTGACATTTGCATGATGTGCTCACAAACTATGGCAATACAATTTGGCAAACAGAAAACACTGTTACTCTGTGACACCCCTTAACAATACATTCTGTTACACTGCACTGCAACATCCACAGGTCCTGCCTTACCATTTGCTAATGTTTCCTTCTATAGGCGAAATGAGATACGGGTTCTCAAGTTCAGCTGCAAAGTCCAACTTAAGAGAGAGGTCAAAGGTGGGTGACTAATCACCTCTGCACTCTTCGAGAAGGATCAGTTAATCCACTAGTCCGTTAAAGCAATGTCAAGGATGTATTAACATAAACTGGCCAAGCGTCCTTAGCAGACACATAGTGAGTACGTGCCACAATGGAGATGTTCTCCACTAACCTAGAGAAACCAATCTTTTGGATCTTCTGGGTTGCTGCAGAAATGAAAAACAGCAATTTGTGGAGAAGGGTTTGACCTGTGTTCTCTCACACAAAAACTTCTGCCCTTAAAGATACATCATGACGAGCTATACTAGAGCTCTAAATCTCCATTTAATGTTACTGTCTATCTACTTCACATTCTGCTTTAACACGACATTATAGGGCAAATCATACTTCACAGCATTCAGAGTCCACACATAAGAGGTATCGTCTATGTGAACAATCATCCAAACTGTTAATGTCGTACATATAAATATTTCTCTTCTTAAAATTTTTATTTAAGATGTTATTATGCAATCTTTTTATAGATACCAAATTAATTTTCAGGGATAACTTTAGATTCATTCAGGAAAAAATAAGCTAAAACATTTTCATTAGGATACGGACTGCCTTTTAACAATATTTGATTATTTTTTTATATTCATCAACAACTCTGTTGTCAAGAAGAGTGCATGCTGGAAGACTTACATTTGTTGTACTATTTATTTACAGTCTTAAAATGCTATACATTTATTTTTTCTGTTTCACAAAAATGTTTCTTAGATTTTTATTAACAGAGAGAACTACCCTAAAATCAAAATATTGTTATGTTCTTGAGTGCAAAATAATCTTCTTTCAAGGCTGGCAGATATCATCCCATTTAAACTTCTATGACTAGTCCAATCAGTTATTCTCACACTGGAGAGGTCACTAGATATAGTAAGTTGCTCTATATATAATACCTATGAAAAAGAATGCAGAAAGTTTAGATGAATTGTAAGAAAATTAAAACCCAAGACATAAAATTTCTGTGTCCGAAGCCTAAGAGCATAGCAGTTATTATGAGGAAAAATGATATTTTGATAATCATTTGTGAAAACATGTTATTGTCACAACATGTTGGTTTTAAAATACAGCAACCAAATACTATGAACTTCAGCTCACACTGAAGAGTTTTCACCTCAGGAAAGTCCTTATTTTTGTCTCAACTGCAAGTTGGCAAAGAAAAACCAATTTTCTATCTTGATTAACACAATTTGAAAACCTACAAAGTACTATTACTACTAAGCTACAACTTGCCGTATTCAGAACAGTGTTCTGCTTTGGTAAGCATGTGTTATTGCTTCATCTTCTAGAGATAATATTTTCCCCTTGCCTTGTTCATTCAGTGCTTATACATTCAGTACACACAGAATCTGTTGCATACAGCCCTCTTGGATCAAATTCATCACATTGGATGGATCACAGCCACATGTATATATTCTTTTCATGTGCTGGTATAAATCTACGTGCCTCAAAACCAGACATGAATCGAATTGTATTCGTGGTCCAAAATTATAACCAAATTTTTAAAAAAGCAAACAACCTGGAACAGAGATATCCCCAAAAAAGGGCTCGATTTTTGACCCAGTGCAGCACTTATGAGCACGACTTCAACTTTTTTGGCCTACAAAACCAACTACAGATGCCAGCCACAGATTACAATCAGCATTGGGTTTGAAATCACCTAAAATCTTGGGACTCGGGGCCAATTCTAGATAATCAAAACCAAAATAACTCATAAGATTTCAATGGTATCCTTCCTCCATACATCAATGACTACAGGTAGAAAAGCACAAGACTTACTTAAAAATCCTGAAAGCATTTAAAAAGGCTATACTTTGTTCATTTTTAAACTGATTAAAAGCACTGAGCATACTAATTTAATTTGACATTTTTAGAAAGTCTTAATTTTAAACGCCTACATCAACACACAAACAGCAACTGGTAAATTGTTATTTAAAGGGTTTTGGATGGAAAAGAGCAGTTCCAGCTTTGTTTACTACTTTTAGGATATTAGGAAAGGAAAGAGGAAAAGCTTCTTCGTTTTGTATTATTTGAGGTGAATCCACTGGCTCAGTTAAAAAAAGAAAGAAAAAAGTATCACAGGTCAAAAGAACAAAATGACACACAAAAATCCATTGCCAAACTGGCTGTCGGTTGGATGCACAAGAGTAATGCTAAACAACTGTGGTATGGAGACAAGATATGCTTTCTTTAAGACACTTTTACAATAAGTTATTTAAGCCTTGTGAACAGCCTTGCCTTGCACCCACCCCTCACACATTAATGAAAACAAAGGGGGCCCATTTACATTGTAACCGTGCAGTGGGGTTAAGCATGTGACCTTAAAGTATGGTGCGCCTGTGCTCAGTGGAAAGGTTCTTGACAATATAAACAAGAATTACTGCTGTTAGAGAAAGGGAAGACAATTAAAAACAATCTAGGATGCATGTTGTACAGCTGTTCAAGTTTCAGCTACATCTGACCTCTAAAGATGCTCCGTGTTTTACTTCAGAAACTTAAGCCATTTTAGTTTTATTAAAATAATCCTTCAACAAGAACTGAATTCGTGTGACAAACATGAGGTTTTATATGAGTAACACAATGAAAATTGTGTATTGCTGGCAAAGCATGCCATCGCTGCAGTTAAAAAGATGTTGTGGTCTGCACATCTCTTTCCAAAACAGAAGTTTACTAACAGCAAAAAGGAAATCTTTATGAAGAACGCTAAGAAAACCTGTTGAGAAAAAAAACTGTTCTTGAAACAAAAGAGACCTCAACAGGTCAAATCTCATAATCAAACCTGTTTGACAGACCTTTGTGCCCAGGCAAAAAAACGTGGGTGATTTCAGCAAAACTCTGCAGGCGCAGTGTCCCAATATAGATCAAATTGCAGGACCAAGCAGCCACAACATTTTTTTAAGCTTAATTTTGGATACCATTGATTCCAAATGCAATAAAGACAGACTGCAATTATGGTTAGTGTTTTCTTTATACATGCCTACAAATTTTCTAATAACTAAGAAAATACTTAAATTTTAAAGAGAAAATGATAGAACGAGCTTTTTTCCATCAGCCACTACAACTAATTGTCCTAATATTGTCCTTAAAAAATAGGGTTAGAGAAGAAAAACTTCTGAGAAAATAACAAAGATCTTGGCTAAGTTTCTCAAAACCACAATTTTCCTGCCTGTTTGATCTTTGTACAGTCAGCATAAGCCACTGAAACTCCTCCACAAATGAAAGGCATTCATGGGAAGCCATCAGAAAGCATTGCTCTTCCTCTGGGACCCAGGACAATAAAAGAAAAGTTTGTGTCTGCCACGTGGGCCTACGATTCAGCTTAAATGAACAAACCCACTGCAATATCCTTCAGCTTTGTGAAAGCGATACTTCCTGCTTTTTTGGAAGAAAGGAAGTCATATATAAACAGAACAAAGGGAAGAGGCAACACAAGTAGAGCCTCTCATAATAAATATTACAGTGAAAGTTTTGCTCATCAAACCAAGATTCAAAACATATTTTAATCTCCCAAGTTTTATGCCTTTGATGTATGTCGAAGAGGAAAGCTTATATATTTTGTAAGATTTACATTTCTAGTGCAAATAGCTTCGTATTTCATTTTTTCCCCTGTTTCTGAAACTGAGAATATATTGGGCTGATTCTGTTCCTTAATGCTGTGTCATATTGAGCACTTCTCTAGAGAACAGAAGTTAGGATGTCCTTTGGACATTTTTTCCCCACAAATAGGCTAGTGTTCCACTGAGCAAAGCACTGCAAAATCATTATAGTGGTGTAATGGTAATCTTTGTAACTATGAAATACTTCTTAAAATGCCAGCCTTCCTAGACCACAGGAAAGTTCAAATATTTGCACTAAACTCCATACCATAGAGAACCACTAAACTGCATTTCTTTGTGGTGCTAAAATTAGGAGAAGGTTATATAGCTTCAGGAGGAAGAGTAGTAATTTATTATCTGTAATTTCACCACTACATGCCCACAACAGCCTGATATAACACACGAAACATTAATTTTCAGAATTACAACATACAAAGCATAAACCTTATGCATCAGGGGCTCCCTTTATAACATCTTTTGTTAAATTCTGCACGATTTCCTTGCCCTCTCATACAACCTTTTTGTGCAGCTTTTCTTGTTCTCTCTTGATATAGCACCCATTGCTGTGACAAAAGGACCTGCACTTAAAATCACATTATCTTGCTGTAACACAGTCAAATAGCTGCTCATTTCCACAACCTTAGGTGAGGGCAAACCCATATACACTAATGATCCCCTCAGATGGTGTGAGGCAAAATAGCTGGAAGTTTCAATGTAAGTAACAATGAAAGAGAGCGGGTAAGCATGCTCTCTCTGGTTTTGCATGTTGTACAACACTCTTGCTTTGGTCTTAACAACCAACCATTAACTTTGGGGAACAACAGCAGAAGAGGAAATTTTCAAGTATAGTTTCACAAACACGGACGTCAGAAGAGCAAAGGTGAAAAATGCTAGAATTGACATTTTAAACAACTATTACAGTGAAGATAACTGTATTGAATATTGGTAGACTTAGTTTAACAATTTTTAAGGAAGACCTGTTAATTTCAGAGAAATACGAAACTAATACAAAACAGATACAAGTGAAGAAAACTCTGGCCAGTAGATAGGTGTGTAGTTTAGGAGGTGGGAAGGAGGAAGCAGCTGAGGAGGTGACAAAAATCTTTTCACAGCTGTAGCAGCCCCTATGGAGCTGATAAAGACTCTCCCCCTATGTATCATTTCAAAGGCACATGGAGCCATCTTTCCAGAAGCCAAATCTTTTCAACATCTAGTGTTAAAGTATTCTCAATCAGTCCATTCAATTCCAAAGATATATGGAAGAGAGATGTGAGAAGCTGTCCAGAGACGGTAACTTGCAGATAAAGGAAAAAAGAGAAGGCAGAGATTTCAGGGACAGCAATAACACAATCATAGCAGATTGCCGTTCTCAAGGAAAATAAGTGAAATGCTGTAGGAGAAGAAAGGGTTATAGTACCAGAAAATGAATACAGATTTCAACCTAGGAACAGTCAAGAAAAGATTATTCTAGAACTATTAGAAAACCAACAATAAAATTATAATCAGAAGTGCCAAAGCTGGAACGACACCAAAGAAACTTCAAGGAGCCTGACAGGGAAGACAGGTGTCTTGTCAATAAATACTGTGCCAGAAGAAGGTTCATGCACAACTTCTTAAGTCATTTGCCCAAAGCAAATAGCAAGCAAATGAAAATGTGAGGAATAATAGGATTCTTGTCTCCTACTCTCCATTTCCCTTCATGTTGCCATATGGTATCCATATCTGTGAGGATAAGCGGTACTTTGTACCCTGGTGTTTCAGTTTTCATGACACTTTACAAGTCTCATTGCTCATTTCACCGCTTTCCACTAGCTACTCCTTAATGACACCCAGCCATTGCTTCCTTTGCTTTCCCATAAAAACAACATACTCAGGAAATAATGAATGTATATTTGTCTCTTTCAAGTAACTGCAACTCTGTTTTAACCATTTACTTCGCAATAAACTTTTTAAGAGAGCTTTTTTCCCACAAAAGAAGTCTATATCTTAAGGATCACAATATATTGATTTTTTAAAATACACAAATAATATCCCATGAGCTACAACCTACATTAATTCCCCCACGTCAGGGAAAAAAAAAAAAAAATCACAACAGATACAACAACTGAGCACTCCATAGCTCATTTTGAGTCTTCAGCCCAAACAAATACCCAGCGACTGGTACAGTTCACGAAAAGGACTATCAAATTACTTCTAATAGCGAATTGCTACAAAGCATACTTTGCTAGATGGAGTTACTTAAGAAGTTGCCGTGGAAACAAGAAAGAATTGGCCCAGAGAGGAGTAGTGTAAGCTTATTAACAACAGCATGCTCAAGTGCTCCGAGCCTTAACTGAAAGAACTGCCTGAAAAGGCAGAGTCGTTTAGTCTCCTCTGACGAGTGCAAATAGTGGACTCAAACCAGTTGTCAAGACTGAGCAGGTTTGGTGAAGATGCAGGTAGCGCCTGAGGAGATGCTAGAAGGGAAAATGAATCCTCCAAAACTGCAGAAGCCAGGAAAGTACCTCAGGAAAAAAATACAGTTGTGAAGAATATGACTCAAAGATTTGACTTTTGGCAGGGTGGTCTCTCTCTGCTTATTCTTTCTCAGTGCAAAACTGCTACATAGTCTACATGAGAAAATTCTGCATTTTTCTGCAGAATTCTGCATTTTTCTGCTACCTTAGTAGCCTTTGAAGCAGGTATCAAAACTTATGATTTAAAAAAGAGAATTCTCTGTAGAAGACTCAACATTTTAAGATATTTTAAAGCAGAATAAGGTAATGGTTAATATTGCTGAAGTCTCTGAAAACACAACGCCGTTCATAATAAATTAGGAGAAACAAAATTCCTGGGAAATTGGAAATCCTTTTCCTCTCCCCAAACCCCAGATTTTCATAGAATTTTAAAGCCTATTCCATTCACAGACCGTTGCAACTCTCTGACAACTGTCCTAAAGGGCAAATTTTCCCTGTGTTTAGAGAAGTGTTTGCAACGTGTTCTGCAACATGGCCTAGGAATGATATTCTAAATTTTTCACCTTTAAATGACAAACTTGAATATGAAGAACATATAAAGAAACCCAAGTTGGACTTTTCTTTTTTTTGGAGAACACAATAAAATTAATATAGCAAAAGGAAAAGATTCATCACTGTTCATAAGAATTCATTCACCCAGGGAATTTTTTCATCTGTCCTCTCCTTTACTTAGCTAGACAGAAAATAGATTTTGCTGGCTATGTTTAATTTCCACAGCTGTCACTGTGACCTAGAACATTTATATTGGAGCAATCACATTTATCCTCAGGAAACCAGGAATGGGAGTACCAGTTCAAACACCGTATAGGCTACCTACTATCTTCTGACCCTGGTGATGTCTTAGATTTAGAAGTTGTACTGTGCAAATAAGCAGTAAAATGTTTTTTGATTAAAATATATTTGAAAAATGCAATTAGTTCTTGAAACAGCAAAAGTTGACATGGTTCACACATGCTTATTGACTGGGTTAGTACAAATGTAAGACAAAAGGAAATACGACAGTAAAATGAAAAGAGGATACAAACACTTAATATTTCTGATGTATATCTCTAAGCTTATTTCAAGTGGCATACTTTGAATGTCTAGTAACGAATGTAATTGTACAAATTTGACCTATGGAAAGAGTCACCAAAAGAGCATCACAAGTAACAGTTTCATAGCCCTAGTGAGTCATGTTATTTACGTAAGTCCATCATGCAAACTTTTCAAATGGTTGTTTTGAAAAAAAGATTACAGTACTTCTGCAAACATTTATGGTTCAACCCAAGAAAATAAATAATTGTTTATGACAGATGTAAAATGGAGTCAAGCAGATTTCAGCAGACTTTGAAACAGGACTAGCAAAATTATAATATAATAAATATTTATATACAACATAATCTTCAATACAAACACTGCTAAGTACATTGTTCTAGTTATACCAGCCAAATCAGCAAACAACTTGCTCCATCTTTCCCAAAGCAAATCTTAGTTACCAAGCTGGATCCTATTATTCACATTTAACGTGTTGATATTTATATAAGTTTAAGTTGCACCTTCAATTGTATGTTCTTCCAGTCTTTTCTTGCTACCCCCTAATTCCTTTCCCTCCCCACTTCTTCTTTTTTACCCCCTTGCAGTAGTAAAAATGGATTTACACAAAACTGATACCAAGTTTTACTAAAAAATATATTCTGGTTTTAATCAGGCAGCTCATCACTTAATATTTCACACATACACACTACTGCAAATGTTATATCTGCAGACTTTCAGGCTGAAGGTTCTGCTACAGTAAGGCCATAACTAGAACAACTCTTTCAAGAAAGTCAATTCAGAAATATGTCAGCAGACAAAACCCTATTTTTGACATATAAAGTGAAATAATACTTTCACACAAAAGTCACATTTTTAGCTAGTTGGATCATTTGTTATCAGTAGTTTACATAATTAATTTTCGCAGAGCAAGACCATATTAAACGCTACAGCCAACAAGTTAAATACATGAACATTCAAATCTTCATATTAATACCTTGCCATTATTTTGATCCATGAAAGCAAATATCTAATTTCTCTTTCCTGTTCTATCATTTACTGTGGTATTTCTAACTCAAAGGAGTAACAGGAAGGAAAGGAAAAAAATTTTGAAAGATGAGGCATCAACTTTCACATTAACTTCATTATGCTGACTACAAATGAAGTTTAAAAAGTACACTTTCTAATTTATTACTATTCTCTTTCCTGTTACACTCTCTCTTGCACTTCCAAGATTCTTTATACTTCCATTATGTTATTCCCGTTTGTCTATATTTTTTAACACTTCTCTCACTTTGTTATACTCTCTTCCTTCTTACAATTGTTTCCCTTCCCTGTTCTCCCTCTTTCCTGCAACTTATTTCCTCCCAATTTCTCTCTCTGCTTCACTCAGAAAACCACCTTGGCCTTTAATTCTGCCTCCTACTGAACCCTCCTTCAAGTTCTTATGCTTTCCATATATTTTGTGGTGCCACACTACTCACAATCTCACGGTCTGCAGAAGTAGAAAAAACATTTCTAAGCACAAACAAAACTATTAAAATATAAGTGAAACACTAAAGGAACAAAAAAAGAAGGAATGATGCCAGTGTAGCGTTTAGTATTTGTACAAGAAAAACAAAGCTAACCACAGGCCAGCAATCGAATGGCAGACAGCAGTTAAACAATCTTAAACAGAAAAGTCATGTAGGAAGCCACAGTGCTATACGCAGAGTTCCCCCTGGAGCATGTACAGGAAAAAAGTCTCCCTAAAATTTTAGCATGTCTGCTTTTTATCCCACAACATAGGACTAATTGTCCTCAGTGTCTGAGCTGGATTCCTTGCATGCTGGAGCAGAACAAATACTACTTTTTCACCTATCTGTCACAGCAAACATGAAAGATTATGACAAAAGCAAACAGGCACTAATCTTAGCACCTCACAGAGCTCTGAGCAAAACACCAGAGACAAAAGCAGAGAGAAAGCTAGCACACAACACACAGTAAAACAAAATCATCAAATGAGTAGCTGGACAGGAGCATCTTGCCTCTGTGCTTCCACTTACTTAATAGTCATCCTATCTGCTGTAGAACAATGTTAAAACACCCACAGATTTGGTATGTAGATTATACGTAGATTATTATAATATGTTTCAATTTTCTGACAGATTGAATGACTTTATCCAGCAGTTCAGGCATTAAGCCCATAGCTGGTAACTGAGTTAAAACAGAGCTTGTATACACCAGTGAAGTCATGTTCCAGCTCTGCAAAATATATATTGTTAACACTTGATCAACCTAGTCTGATGCTGAGTTTTCTTAAATGCCAAGTCAAGATCAGTTATGTCTCTATTGGAAAATGCAGAGGCAGGCTATCATATTGCTTTACAGTTTCCAAGATAAGCATCATTTAAGCTGAGAACATACTACAATCTGAAGCTTGAAATACTGACCCCACCAGATGAGCTTCTCTCATTTCATTTTTGGCTTCCTAGCATTAATGTTTCCTTCCTTGCTCTTTGACCACCTTCTTTGTCTATATGCAATATGCAAGTCCTAAACATTGCAGAGGGCTACCGTGTATCAACACAATTCTCCTGTAACTGGCTTCTAGCAGTTGCAGGTACTACCAGAGAGGTTTTAGAGTAGAAAAATGCCAGTGAGGGAACTCTTGCAGGTCTTCCACCATCCCCATGCTTTTCCAGATTTGGAGTAGGTGGAACTCCTACAGCATGAAGAAACCTCCAGGTGGAACATCTACCTCTGCATTTGCAGTCAAGGAATGTGTTATGGTCATCTTTAGAGAAGGGAGCAAAGCCAGTGTCACAGCATACTTCAGTAAACCCTGACAATTGCTGTAGACCACTGGAAAATCTTTGCAGTTGGACACAGCAACTCAGAAAACTTGGACATATAACTGAATTCTCTTGGAGATGTATGAACAGTTACACAATCCCATGACTGTGTGAAAAACAAAATGGCAAAAAGCCTTTGCTGCTTTCCTCTCACCAGCTCCAGCCCTCCAGCTCAGCAAAACACAAAAAAGACCACAGTATTTAGAGAAAGGCTTGAAATATTAGGGTAAGGGCAACTTCTGCGTGGCCACAACCTTTGAACGAATTGAAGGCTTTTAATACAGCTCCTCAATTCTGAAAACACAGTAATTGGGAGACAGCTGGCAGCTGGACAAGAATCTCTACAGTATCTCCAAATCATCTGAAATGACAGCCATATATATATTTATACATTATAAAATGCATGTATATGTATACATATGCACAATTTTATATATACATATCTATACACACATATATATATAATCTTTTCTTTAATAAATCTCTCCAAAATGGCTTCGAATGAGGCACAGATAGGTAACTACTCTTTTAGAGGCTAAGTAGGAAATGCCTTCTTCCATGTGCTTTTGACTATGCTTCTTTCGGTTAAGAGATTTTCACTGTTTTTAAATGGAAGATTTCTGGAGGACCTATTTATAGAAAAGAGAATTTATGTTCTAATGACTACAGCTTCTATAGACTTGGGCCCCTAAGGAAGAAGGATGCTCCTCTCCTCCCTCTACCCCAAATTACCTCAAAGTAATTTTCAGATAAAACAGAGAACACAAAACCTTTAGTAAAAAAAAAAAATCAAAGGAAGAAATACTGCAAAAAAACCCCAACCAAATAAAAGAATGTACCTTTGACCTCTGGTAATTCAAATAGAGTGTTAATCACCAAAGGATTAACACCCTCTGCATTATAAATAACATAACCAGTCATCAGGAAATTATAACACCCCATATAATCAAGAAACACTGAAGTCTACCATAGAATTATGCCCAAGCAGTGGGAGGTACTAAGATGAGAACTAACAGGATTCTGCATCTTCAAGCATTATGGAGAACAGCTCAGTACTTAAACAGCCCACATGTTTATGTATATAAACACACAAACAAATAATTCACACATTTTAAACATTATATGCATTTTTTAAATTGTTAAAAATCTACGCATATATAATCTCCCTGATTTTTTTTTTCTGAGTAATTTTATATGTTTGTTGCATTAAAATCAAATACTGTTTAGCATCCTTTAAGTAACTTTCTGCATTTGATGTAATTATTTTTTGCTTAAACAAGGACTATTTCTCCCTTATTTGGTTCTGTAGTATAACCCAGTAGCATATTAAATGTAGTCTTATTACTGCACAAAAGCATTAATGAAGAAATTTCTATCAAAACACAAACTTTTTTAAAGGGATGGAAAAAAAATAATCAAAGAAATCGCTACCCACAATATTCCGCTTTGAAGGAGACACACAGCTACCTTCCCTTCTGCCGTCTTCTCCATAACCACTTCCCCCATTGCAAAGCTTCCCCTATCCTGTTTTCTCTCAAACCACACTACTCCTTTTTGCCTGCGAGCCTTTGCCATCTTTTCCTACTCTTTCTCAATCTCCAAAGCTTTTTCTGCCAAGCTTGTTTTCTATTCCCACTGTACCCAAAGGTCCATTCCACCTACACATCCAGTTTCAAGTTTTCCAACCACTACAGCACTTCAAAACTCCTGTCCCAGGAGTCCTCACACTTATATTGCCTTTGGTCCTGTTACTCTGTCAACAGATCAGCTCCTAACCCCTTTCCCATGTTTCCACTGGCTACTGGCACCTGCTGCCACTCTCTCCTTGGCCAACTGCAACCTGCAGTCTGATGTCCTGCTTGCTTTTTTCCCCCACACCTTAGTCTTTCAAAAACCTGTATAGGTAAGTAAATAAGTAAACATTAATATACTATATGAACCAAATGAGATGGGAAGTAGAACTCGCTCAGCACTTACTGTTTCCAGCTGTGCCTGTGCCTTGCTAATCAATCTTCTCCTCTAACCTCCCAGACAGGAGGGTTCCACCAGGACCAGGATCCCAACGTTTCCCCAAGAGGAAAATCAGACCTTTTCTTTAATGCGGAGTACCTCATGAAGAACATAAAGAGCAACTCATCTCAAGGAAGAACAACTCAGTTCAAATTACTTTAATTTGTAATCATATTTTCTGCTGTGACCCAGAGATCAGGAGAGAGAAGATCCACATCCTCACAACCACACCACACTAGTTTACCTTCTTCCAAAGAATGATAGAAGAAGGTAGTGTCACAGAATCTGGTGACACATCTGCAAGCACGCAAGGCGAGGTTGGGATGAACAGCTCTTCCCATGTATAAAAATGTGAAAATTAGATGGGAGGGGGGAAAAGAAAAGTAGACTTTCTCAGTCTGAGAAGCCTTTACAATCCAAACTGCATTAGAATTTCTCCTTCAAATCTTCAGTAAAAAGACACACTCCTTTAATTCACTTCTTCACATTGCAGAATAACTAGCACATTTTACCTTTTTCAAGCCCACTATAAAAACCCACAGGATTTCTCCAACCGTGTGTCATTCCACAACTATGAAACATAGTTTCTAAATTAAATACACTTTAAGGCTGTACCATGACAAAAAGCACAGCTTAATTAAGTTAACTAAGCTGATTAAGCCATGCTCTTTCACCTATTACAGGAAGTATTTAGCCCTGGAGCCATCCTAAAGGCACCTCACACAGCATATGACATGTTTTCCAGAGATACTGTATATATTTAGTCACTGCGGAAGGGGAAAAAGCAAACACCCCATATGTCAGCATGCCAACAAAAGAACAGAAGAAGCATCAGCTGATAAAGCAGCTGTTTACATCTCATTCTTGTCTGTAAGGTAGGTATTACATTACGAGGGAATATATGAAGTTAAGAGAACATTACCCCAACACCTCCGATCTGACTGTTATAAAATAATTGCAGTACGAACACTCTCAGAAAATCTCGGTCACTGATATTATTACTGGGATCTTCATATGTTTACAAACAACTCAAACAAATGGATTTAAAATTGAATTGATTGCAGCAGCCTTATTTTAAAACAATTAAGATTAATCTTTCTCCTTTGTTGTATCTACATGAGTTTGTATCATTAAAATAATTCTTTAAAATTTTCAATAATTTCAAAATGTCTAAAAGCAATTTCTAAAATAAAGACATAGCTAAATAGCATTATTCTTATCTTGGCTTTTGCTGGTACAAGGATGCTGCTCTGTGTCTCATAAAGATTTCTGGCAGAGTGAGAAAACCTGGTCAGTATCAGAGTCTTTCCTGGGACCTGTCTGAAGTGTCGACAAGCAGCTAAGCTGAATATTAATACACTCTCCATCATCAAAAGCTGTTGCATACCCAAAGGATGAGAAATATTTTAATCAGCTTTCAGCTTGTCTAGTAGAAGTCAGTTTATTCCTTTGGGATTATACATCTATGTGCTCAATTTTTGTCTTTCTGCTCTCTCTATATATCTATTACTTTTGAAACTAGCAGCAAAGAGCCTAAATCTGCTGTTTTGTTGGAAGAAGCCAGCTAATGCTGTGATTCAATTACAGTATTTTATATTTAACAAGAAAATGTAGAAGATGAAAAGCAAAGAAAAAAGTTGAGAAAACAGTCCGGTATCCTGGTTTTTAACAGTAGGATTTCTTAAAGAAACCAGTTGGACTTTTTTCCAATATTCAATATTTTTGCAAATTTTATGAGTTTTCAAGACTGATTCATCTGTTGTCTCACCCACCTTTTCCCTTCCCCGGTAGATTCCTAAGTTTTGATACTGTAAATTCACAATTCCTTTAGTATAATCACCACCAGTGGAATTGACCCATGAATGTATACATGTTTTATAAACACGTGTATCAAGTATGTCCTACATGAAAGCCAACAAAAGATCAGTAACAGAATAATGGTCTGAAAAGCCTTGACTGTAAAAATATAATTGCATGGCAACCTTTCCTTTCTCTACTGTCACTCCTCTGAGAGACGAAGTCAGTCACTGTAAGGTTGCATTAATGAATATACAACCTAGAGGAGAAGACTTTTAAAAGTGAGAAATATTAATAATCCTAATTATGTATACTTTTAATCCTTTTAAAAGCATCATAACATTTCAGACTAAGATACAGCCAGGCCTTGTATTGGCCTTTGCATTGAGCATCTACATAAATACAATATAGAATTAATTTCTTGTTACTTCATCCCTGCTTCCTTGGGGATAGATGTATTACCATTGCACATATAATACCATGGTGCTCTTTCCTCTTCCCCGTAAGAGAAGACAGAAATATAAAGCTTAACTGCTGAAAGATTTTCAGATACTCTATCACCTCAAAGAATTCTGGGAAGTACAGCCTTTGTGTACTGTGGTACTACACAGCATCAGCATAAATTGGTTTGTACAGGCTAATCTTAAAATCATTTATATCCAAATCCTCCATCAGCAACATAAATCAACAGTTTTGAGCAAAGGAGTGAATTCTGTGGTCCTACTACTGCAAATGATTTCAGCACAGAAACTCCTATTTCATTAAATGGAAGCACGACATTGGACAGAATATGAGAACAACCAGTAAATGATGACAATGAGTAAACTTACTCTGCCATGTGTCTGAATTACAAGAAAAGTCTTATAATTCACTTATCCAAGCTGAGTCCCACCACAACGTCGACAAAACAATTGACCTTCTAGCTAGCTAGCGAAGCTTTAATCCATTAGCATGTAGCATGCAGCTTGAAGCTCAAGCTAAAATATAATTATTAGCAGTGTATATATGCATACATATATACACACACACACATATAAAAATATAATAATCACTTCAGTTTATTACACAATTATATTGATCCCTAGGCAGCTAGACAACATGACCCAATGCGCTATTCCCAGCTATTAACAGTGCACTTTGCAGAATAGCGCCTGCTAAGCATGAAGTTGGATTCATCTTGAACATAGCTCCACTGATGCCATTCCTATTCACAAGCAAGAATCTGGCCTGCTCTCACTGTTCCCTTAATCATTCTATTATATTACAGAAATTCAAAATGAGTCCTATGAAAAGAGATGCCATTAGTCTGATTGTGATAAACAATCACATTATTTTATAGGAATAATTTACAAGATTTGCTACACTTAAACTTTGTATTAGAGCCTCTACTTTGAGAATTATATATGGTTCAGATTCACTAGCAGTTGAAGAACTGCCAAAACCTGATGCTAACTAGAGACATTCAAGAAAAGCCAGTAATTACCTTCTTACTACAGAATAGTAAACATTATATTATGTCTACAGCTTCAGGATTATTAAGCAGAAGCATGTGTAGTAAGAAACGAAAAGTGCAAAAAAGATTCACTCAAAAGCTCCCGAGAGCTAGAACTGGGAACTGCCAGGAGACGATCGGGGTCAGCCAAAACACAGTAAGCTCCTTCTGTCATACTTAAATGGATAGAACTTGCCCATCTGAAAAAAAAAATAAATCAATCTTAGATGTGGCCCAAATTCTACATTTTCCAATCACGGTAGGGGAGAGGCAGAAATTTGTTGGGTTCCTTCAGCTGCAGAATGTTCTCTCCCTAGGACATAGCCAATAGGTAACTCTTCTTCAGTTACAGTAAAAATCATAGCCTCATTTTATTGATGAGGAATTTAAGATCAGAAATAGTCTGCAATCTAACACCGAAGTAAGACCTCAATGTTTTGATCTCCACACTGATTTTGAAAACCACACTTAAGTAACTTGCACAAGTTAAACAGAGGGTCAGTGAAAGAATTAGCACCTAATCCATCAGACCATAATGCTTTCCACGGCAAGTACTGAAGCCAATTTTTTTTTCTTTATATATAAAATGAGAGCTGTAATTTCGATCAAAGATGAAGTAACTGTTAAAAAATACATTGGAAAAACACTATTCACCCATGATCTTGTTAGGAATTAGAAGGACTGAAGGTCAGATATGAAAGAAAAAGTATCGATGCAGCAATGGCAGCTTTTTGGAAGATGTCACCTCCTTTGCTTACAAAAGCCACTTGGAAAGTAAAACAGCTGTATTCTCTTTTATAGTGGTTACATAGCCGCTAAAATACAATAGCAATAAAACCATGTTTAGCAATACTAGTTGTACTCTAAAAAAAAAAAAAAATTACAGCCATGTAGACGGTGACATTTTAGTTATACTGCCATTTGCTTGCACTTTCATTCGAAATCACAACTTCCCCTAGTTTATAGCAATCACAGTAAAAATTATTCCTGCCAAACCACTGTAATTCATGGTTGTAACACCAAACAAATCTTTTTTTTTGTATTTATGTAGCATGTCCATAAACATACATATACAAATGTACAAATCCATAAGCTCTATATCTGATCACTTCTATGATTGCATAAATGAGAACTAAAAATGACTTTAACTATAGTTAATAATCAAGTTTTATATAGCATATAGATACACAAATTTCAAAAATACAGAAGAATTTCTTTTCAAGAAATATTATTCTCAGTGTTCAAATATGGTCTTTTATTCAGTTTTTCTACTAGGAAATGGATTTCTAAGAACATAAAAGGCTTTGCAAAGAATAATTGGGCTAGTAAAACAATAGCACAATACTACTGCTTCACTATTTCCACAGCAAATAATAAGCCTCAATAAACACACTGTTGATAAAAAGATCTTTTATTATTCCAGTATATGTCCACCCAAAGTTCTGGAGAAAAATGGTGGAAACAGCACACAATTTTATGCATCCTACAGTAGCCCCATCATACCGATTCTGATTCACTGAAATCGATCACATAGTTCCCATTAACAATAAAAGGGCAACACCAGGTTCTAAAATATCCTTCCCAGACTGACACTGGATTCACAGGGATGCAGCAGAAGCTACATTCTGAGCTTTTCCGTCTCTGCCACACACTGGGTGACTTGCAGTACTACCAAATGTAGTCTAATGCTCTCTAAACTCTTTTCCTATGTTGTTCCTGCTGCCGAGAAGTGCAAGCAGTTGCCCCCAGTGCTCATTCCCTATAAACGCCTTTTCTCTAAATATAACTCCATAGTATTCAGAAGTTACATAAAGAAGTTAATTAGAAGATCATTACAGTTAAAAACTCCAACATACCTGCATACGTATTTGTGTGTAGAGGCGTATACATACACACACAGTCACACTGTGGACCAGCTCTGGTATTCTATCCACTATGAGAAAACTTTTCCATGCGATGGAGAGAATCCTGTTTAAGCCACAGTGCTCAGCTCAGACACAAAGATCCGTTTACACCATTCAAATACAAGATTGGGGCATAACCTATAGCACAATTTTGATTTCTGCTGATTGTGTGTTATATCTATTTATGTTTTCTGTACTAACACATAGCTCATCACATTCTATGTGCAAGTACATGTATATACTACACACAATCATATACATCCAATAGTATAAAAATATAGTGAAGATGACAGAAAGAAGCCCTGTTACAGTAAGAGTTAAGCACAAGACAACAGAATTCTAGTCATCCAAAACCGAAGCTCACCAAGATACAGTTGTGTGCACAAGAACACCTACAAATATTAAACTTGTAACTCAGGCGCAAATCCACCTAGAAGGGAACACAAAAATGGGACAGCGTGCCCACCTCCTTTGCACCATCTGGTGCAGCACACACTACCAGCCACATGACGTGCACAGCTGCACAAGCCACCCATGGTCCTCCCATTTGTGCTGTCAGAAACACATCTCACTTTCCCATAGGACATAAATTGTCCTAAATTTTTCCTGGCTTATGCCAGTTTACATTATAACCTTGATGTATTCAGCATAATTCTCACAGTATGCTGTATAAGTTGGAAGACTGCCCTTTTAACAATTCCAGTGTATAATAGAAATGTTATAGTGGTTCATTTCAACACAGCTTAGATCTCAACCGGCTCACAGAAGGGTTAAAAATAGAAAGTGCTATCCACTGGTTTGCTCTGATGTTCCTGTAGATATTGTCACTGGATGTATCCTCAGTAGAATTCTATTCAACACCTCTGTCTTTAAGTACAAAGCTGTAGGCTGTAGCAGCTTTCGGAAACATAAGTATCCTTTTTTCTGCTGCACAGTATCTGTGTGTGAAATTCTCTAAAGGGGTTTAAGTATTTACCCTGAACACTATCAGACAGTTTCTAAAATTTTCCTTATCCTGTTGCAAAAACACTTCAAAGAGAATCATAAACACAGTCCTTTGTGCTTTCAGCACACACTTTGTTTTGGAAGCTTAAGTCTGAATTCCCTCAGAATTGTAAATATTTTTTTTTCTGAAAGATGTGCAATACCACTTTTTTTTTTTTTTTTTTTTTAAAGATTGGTAGTGATTCTACTACACACAATGCTGAATCCTTTTGCCCATTTCTGACAGCTAAAAATATTGGGGTCAAGGAAATTAGTGTCAAAAAAAAAAAAAAGGAAAAGAAAAACAAGTCTTCAGGATCAGGTTTTGTTGTTGTTTAAGATAAAAGGTACACTTCCAGAAACATCTGACTCCTAGTGTACATAAAATATAACCTGCCAAAAATACATTTATTTAAAGGGTCTGGCCTAAACAGATAAGAAGAGCCCCAAAAGACAAGAAATATGGCTAAAATTGGGGTCTTTGAGCTGCCATGTTGTGCCTACATTTCACAGCTCATTAGGCAAATATGATCACCCAATCGCCCATCACCGCATGGCCCTCCAATAGAGGAGTGTGACACTGCAATATCTAGGCACAACGGGAAAGCTAAACAAGAAATTAAAATCATACCTCAGAATTTCTTGAATTTTGGCTGACAAGGTCAAACCAATTCAAACGTCAGTTAAGTTGCTTAAGTTGCTCTGCACTTTCTGAAAAAAGCTAAGCAACCAACCAGCCCGTTTGTGATCCCATTATCTATTTTTTTTAATATAATTGGTTAGCTGTTTAAAATGCCAAAGTCTACAAAAGCTAGGAGGATTCCTTTTAAAAGCATATTTTGTCTTATAGCTTTTCATGGTTATTCTGGAACTGAAATACTCCAATTTAAATACATATTTAAACCCTTGTTTTAATTTGGGGGAAAAAAAAAAAGAAATATATTATGGCCCTGGGCTGAGATTTTGTAGCTCAAGTTTCAGCCTAGACTCAATTCTAACTGTCAGGCTGTAAACCCCTGATAATAGTGGCTTATAGCAGAAACTATGACATACTTCATATGTAGCAATCGTAGCAAATAATGAAATAGACCTCAAAAAGGAAAGAAAAATAATTTTACAAGAAAATAGCCTTGCTCTCTGATTTCAATTTAGTTGTATAAACTGATAAAAGCATGCTATTGAGAATAACAGTAATAACAACATGACTAGTAAATATAGTTTTAAGAAGTTTTACAAATCAAGATGAAAGTTGCACAGAAAGATATGTTTGCATGAAGTGCCACTTTACTCATTATAACTACAGAGTGTGCACACTTCTGCTTTTACATTACATTTATAAACTGAAAGGTGTGCTGCATTTCATTATCATTAGCTGTATTTTAGGATGCCAAAAAGTTAAAGAAATGGTATAACAATTACTTGTCTTTCAGTTGTACCATTAAAAATCAGTTCTTTAAGATCTATGTTTAATTCCTTTAAGTAGACTCTTTATAGTAGGCAAACAGTTAGGCTGTTAAATATAACTCCAAATCAGTCATACTTTTCTCTACATTTTAGTTCTACAATTTTTTTCATCTTGCCAAATTCCTGCATAAATAGGTGGGATTAAATGGAGCCTAGCCTACCTAACATAATTATATATGTTGTGATTTTATACTGCAATGACACTGATACATTTTAATAATCCCAGTCTTGGCTCTTACCCACTGAAGTCAATAAAGGTTATTAAGGCCAACTGCCATATAAATACATTGCTACATTGCTAAATGGACTGTCAAAGCAGGAAATACAATTCACACCATATAGCACTACTACAGTCTTAAATTTTTTTTTTTTAAAGGAACACTAGATATGTTAAAAAAAGTCTTTAAAGATTCAATATTTAAGTATAATCATATATGTTTACTTTTCATTCCACAAACAAAAAACGTTTCATTGATTTACATTTTAGTTATTCAAATGTGAATCAGCCTAAAACAAAATAAACAAAAAAGACTGTAGGACTTCTGCAGTTATTACTGATTTGGAATGGTGTTAGAAGATTTTCATAGCTAAAATAAATGTCAGATTGCAAGGTCTGCATGATATCAGACCCTGAGAGACAAATTGTCTCTCCACTGAATCTCAGGACAGCTACAGCAAGACTTCCTCACATCACATGAGATTTCAGCTTTTCAGACTTCTCTTTACCCAGAAAGCAAAGCTTGTACAGCCTTTTTTCAAATGGTAACTCTCCCTTTGAATTCAGCAAGCATTTATCCTGATGTTGCAGATGATAACGTGTTAATCTTGGATGACTTTTAAAAAAAACCCTCAAACATTTGAATAGCCTTCATATTTTCAAGGGAGGCGGAAAAAGAGAAGAAGATTGGTTAAACTGCTTTGGATTTAATGGTTCATAAATTCATGAGGTAATATTGTGGGAAATGTGATGTTTTATCAGAATGTCATTCAAATGAAAGGTTTAACATTTACATCACAAGAGCAAGCTCTAAGTAAAACTATCCTCAGGGAAAGAAATGCCAGGAATAAACATTATGATAAAATTGTGTGCTTGCTATAATGTACAAAAATATTAAATAAAGCCTAAAGGTTTGAAGACACTGGGTTAAACTTCCTGCAGTATCATACTTGGCTGTGACATGGGAGCAATTACAATTAGCAGGATCAGAAATTAGTTTGGAAAACTTTATTGTCTTCATTAAGACTGCATTACTAAATGGGGGGAGGGGGGGGAAGGCTCGCAGGGAACCCAAAACTGACTTTTGTATCACTCTAGGCACATATATGAAAAAACGTAAGTCAAGAGTTGTTCAGCTCACACACAAATGTGAAAAAAATACATTGCTTAAGTATTTTCTTTTAAGAAATAATTCCTTTTAAGCCATAATAATCTACTGAGACAAAATCAACAACTCAAGGCATTTTTAATTTAAGCATTTTGCCACGATTTTTTTTTTTTTAAGAATCATCCAGCTAAAATTATAAATTTGGAGAAAAAACATTGAATGTAGAGACTACTGGGTACCTTCAGAAATACCTTTTTGATTTAACTTAATGCTGTGGAAGCTAAGCATGCACCAAAACACTGCACTTTTTATGTTAAATTGCTGTTGAATTTGTTAACCCACAATTGATTTCCTGTGTTATGGAATCTTAGAGATTACAGCTAACTTGAAGCAACAGGGATAATTCTTGATGTTAATGCTACATTTCTGTGTATTTTTATTAAGTCAGTGACTGTTGTTGCATTAAAACTGCGGCTCAACATTGCCCCCTACTGTCATCTTTTGAAACACTAAAGGACAAAATGTAGGTTAAACCCCAAAAACCCACTCTACCTCCAAGTCCCAAATACAGTAAGCATCAAATTTACTTAGAGACTCAACAAAACAGACATTCTCAATTAACATTCTGTTCTGCCTCCTTCAATAGCTGAAATTAATTGTGATTAATATGTTATAAGTCATAAAACATTAAAGCAATTTTTAAAATTTAAATTAGAAGCAGCTTCTGTCTTGGCCCAACCTTCAGTTTGCTGATAAATATCATCCTGAGGCCTGTTGAAAGGAGATACACTGACGCCACCACGTTTCTAATTAGAGACACATGGTAATGTCACACTAATTGCAGAAAACCTAACCCTTGAGAATTCCTGAGTTTGCTGTTTTTCCAACACACAATGGATATAAAATAACAATCAAACATTCTTGTCTCTACCTCATCTAAGCCTGCGTTACAAGGGAGTAAGTTGTCATTTGAAAGAAAAACAAACCAAAAGATTTTTTTTAAATTATAAAGGTCATTCAAGAATGTGAGCACATAAGAACACAAAAATGAGGAAAAAAACCCACATAAACAAGTTATAAATAATTTCTCTCCTTTTGTAGGAAAGTTTAATGTTCACCGATTCCTTGCGGCAACTGATTTCACAAATGAAAGTTCCACTTTTCCACACTCATTTTCCAAGTCTGAAACCAGCCACTGCTGGAAAAGCTTACATGTTTGAGCAGGTTAGTGAGTCACAACATTTCCCTCAAAACTCAAGAGCATATTCTTGTTGCACCGCACCTCCAGAGATTCAAAAACACCTCTACTACAAATCATATTCAGTATCCTCAGCTACATTACAAACATTTCCAGCTCAGCTACGAGCAAATTGAAGCTTATGCTGTGACTAGCAGAAATAACTGAGAAACTTCTAATGCAGACATAAGGGTATGAGCAAGACATGTTTGTCAAGGTAGTTCCTTCTGTGCACAAATCTAGAAGCAGGCATGCTGGCAATTGTATCAAACACTTAACATTAGCAAAGTCTCCCAGCTGAGTCTCTACTTGGACAGCAACAGCAAGCAGGCTAACAGTGCTTGTCACCGAGTCCGTTCTCAAGGAAAGCAGGGATGTACTTTCAAGTATACAGGAACCAGTATCACTACAATTATTCAAGAAACTAATCTCCTCTTGTTGGTTGTAGCTATGGTGTAAGTGTGCAGGTGGACTACAGACAGAGAGTTGCACCTCCCGATCATCAGATTTTACTCTCAACTTTCCTCAGATGCATTCTCCATTGTTGCCATTGGCAGAGTTGTCTATCTTGGTGTTGTACGAACAAGTTGACAATGCAGTTTCATATACCAATCGGTGTGATGTAATATATTACTGTCATCTTATAAGGCTGGCAAACTTTAAAACCAAGCAAAGTCAGGAAATAACTAAAATCTCTTGGTTTTTTGGATCTTATTTTGCTCACATTTCTTCTGGCTACTGGGGGAGAAAAATAAGAGGCGGCAGCGGAAGGCTGACATTGATTCTACTTTTCATATGTTCTGAATAAAGTTTAAATCCCGTCACTACAGTACAATTAAAAACATAATTGTGAGTGCTCTCAGAATTAAGCTCTAGAGGCTTTAGACTCTAAAACCAGTACTTACCATAATCTCCATTTGTCTCCAAAATTCTTCCAATTTAGCCATAGGCTTAAGCCACCAATCAGTGCACTTCAAATACCGCTTGCCTTGAAACCAAAACTGCCTAAGCCACTCAAATTCAACCTGCAAGATAAAAACATATGGTAGCATAAACATCTACACGTTCATTATTTGGGGCAGGAATGGGGTAATGCATGAATCCAGCTACACCTGAACAATCCCACAGAAAAGGAGAAGGTTACCGAAGGACTCCTTTCTAAATGCGCCCTTACGCCCGGTTGTTTCTTTGATTTCTATTTCATGCGAATTTGTGACCTGAGCTACTCCCCTCAAACCTAGAGAGGCGCAAAACCCAACTCTTTTCTTTACATGCGGTACCTGTGCAAAGAACGTTACAAGTTCAGGTTTACTCACGGTCCAGTCCAACACGTACCGGCCCTGGCTTTTCGCGACCTACGTCGTGGGTTTGAAAACACTTCCGCCATGTAAAACACTGGAAAAACGCGCAGCGATCAGCCTGCTAGAGCGCGGCCCAGCCCATTGCCGCGGGGTGAGAGCGCGGCTTCCGAATGAGGACAGCTGCCCCAGCTTCCCCCGCCCCCCCACGCGGCCCCCGAGCCCGCGGGCCTCCAGAAGGGCCGGGCAAGCACCGCGCGCGTGCGCGGCCCGCCCTGGGGGCGGGGCCGTGCGGAACCGCCCCTGCGCCCTCTGCTGGCTCTGCCCTCACCCCGCGCCCCGGGCCGAGCCGCGCGCAGGCGGCGGCAGTGACACAGCGGGTGGCAGCGCTGCGGGGCGCCGGAAGGAAGAGGTTTTCCTAGGACGGAGCTCGTGTGGAAGCTGTGCTCCACAAAGGCGACAAATCCCCCCCTGAAGCAAGAAGAACTCCACCAGGAGCAAGCTAATACTTCTATTTAGAAGACGAAACGCAGCAAATGATGTCGTGCTTTACTAGCTGGCGTCTTCTACAACAGTTCCTATATGGACGGCCCGTCAACTTTAAGACAAGAGAAATACTAGGGTACTAAAACATCAGATAAATATATAACTCATCAAATATTCTTTAAGCAAAATAATGCCATTTATCCTGATTTCCACTGAGCCTTTTTTCCTTTAGCAGTAATCCATAGCTCTGGTCTTTAGAATTCTGTGTTTATCTTTGTTGGGGTAGTTATGTTTCACACTGAGTTCAAAGCTGCTTTAATCGTTATTTGTACCACAAAGAAGTTTTTGTTTATCCCTGCTCAGCTCCGATGCTGCAAACAAAGACAACCTGCCAAGGTGAGAGAATAAAGAAAACTGCCCAAAGCTGTCACCTAACGCTTTCTTTCCTGCAAGGGTGAACGGAATGGCTACAGAAATCTGAAAGTGTCCCAGTTAACACTAGCTAAATGTTTGGTCAATATTTGTTAAAGATTACAGTAAAGACACTTAAATTTGAGGTGTATAAAAAAAATGAAAGCAACTTTGTGGGTAAAATATAACAATGTGATTAGCTGGCAGACATAGATCTTAAAATATTTTCAAAAAACCTGATTGCTAGCCTAGTGACTTGTTAGCACAGAAGTTTGATGACATCGTTCCTAAAAAAAGCTGAAGGACAGTTTGCTTCCTCTACAGTATTAACGAGGTATGAAGGATCAAGTTATGGTTTGTTAAAAAAAAAAATCAGTGTACACAGTTTTGGGAAGGCTGAGCATATCGACAGTTCAACTAGAGTTTTAAGCACTCGATACTTTTTTCTCCCCCCACTTCTTTTTGGTTTTGCTGGCCTCTACTATGAAAGGGCTCTAACACGTGATGTCTAGCAAACATGTTTCATGAAATGAGTCACATGAGGCCATTAATCAAGGAAAAAAATCTTTTAAAAAATTAAAATCAATGTTACAATATGGCTCATCATGACAAGAATCTATTTCAGTCAATCTGATTTTTGACTAGTCATATTGATTTGCTACATTAATTTATGTAATTTCAGTCTAATTCAAGTCTGGCATCTTGGCCAAATTCTAAAGGTATCTTGATCCTATATAGAATATATAACTTGACACAGCAGAGCTGCTTTTTAGGTGCAAGAGGTAAAGTTTAGCAACAGGCTAGTTAATTTTCTGCAGGATTAGCTGGTCTCATCAGAGGTCAGTGTACCAAATTGCAACATGTGGCTGTTTAATGATGTGGACTACCATTTACTAGGGCTCTCAAACTCAGGTCCACATTCATCTCACAATGTCTCCATTTAGCTCTAAACTGAGTTAATAAAATGGGGGTTGGGGAGAAAAACAATGTTTCACCCACCAACTCAGCCATCAGGCTGCCTGACAAGTGACTGCTCTGAACTATCACCTCTGAACACGTAACTGTTGATTCTGGAAAAAAAAGAAAAAATCATCTTGGTGAGGCAATGGTGACATGATTTCTCTATCACTCTATCCTTGTTTTAGATATATGCAAGCATAAACACTTAGTTTTGCTAAGAATCTCCAGAGATTCCAGTCATGCTAAGTTTGTTTGGTGTTTTTAATTAACACATGAACACTTTTTACATCACAACCATTACTAAGCGCATGTTTTAACAAGAACATATGCTATCTGCTTTCCAAGTTCTCTTAAAAGCTGTATGTCCTCTTGCTTTCACTGCAGTCTATTCAGTGAAAGTTAGTATCTTTGCCGTAGCATGAAGGCGCTCCTGTTGGCTTGCCTCCTTCCACAAACAGGAGGAGCTGTACCAGAAAGAAAAACCACAACAGGAAATACTGGAGGGAGACAAAAAGCTCAATTCTAGCCTTAGTGGAACTGAAGTTACAGAACATTCATCTTCTGGGACAAAACTCGCAGGTTAATGGCTCTTGCCAAGGATTTTGTCGAAGAGTTTTAATTTGGAGACTCCCATATATCAGAGCTAACTTTAGTTATCATTAGAAAGCATTTTACATGACTGAACAGGACAAAGCTTAAACATACTAATATATAAAAATATATATGCTGAGTGTTTGAGGAACAATTTTCATCTCCTAATTAATTTTCACTTATGACTTACATCTGGGCAAGTAAGCTCAGAGTGAGGCCTCATATGTCTAACCTCAACATATTTTCAAGTTGTCTTTCAAACAATGATTAAAGGCCAATTTTAGGTTATAGTCAATACTGGGTAGTAAAAGGCCAACAGTAGCATTTGACATTTTGTGAGGCAGTGCTCCTCAGTCAATTATTTAAAAGTATCGGTTATTAAATGCCACACATGTAGGTGATCTATATTTTCTCTCTGCTGTACTAGCCAGCCACCAACCATGCTATCAGCTCACTGTGATGTGCTAAAACATATTAACCTTCCTTTGGCTACGTACACCGCTACCCTTTCTCAGCAGTGACCTCAGTGCCTAACACCGTATACCTTCGACTTAGCTAGCCCAGGCTTTTCTACATCCCTGTGCATTCACCACACTAAAATTCAGCTACTGCTGCCATAAAAATAGATTTGCTGTAGGCAAAAGTGACTGTACCTCACAAGCAACAGAGCCACCAATTCAGTCTCAAGTTTTAATCGTGGTAATCAGGATTTGATAATGACGGCTGAGCAAAAACCCTGATGAGAACAAAACCCTACCTTTTCAAACTTGAGTGCTTACTTTGAAACCTGCTACATTTTCAACACAATCCCCAGATGCTAAGAAAACTTTCTCTAGTGTTTTACTTCACACAGAACATCCTATTGTTAGTTTGGCATTGGCAAATAAAGAAGCCTTGAGACTACCTCACGCAAACATGAACTATTACCAGATTTTGCATTACTCAGAGCAAGGAAAACAAATTTTCCTTGAAATGTGAAGAATAGGCTGCCAATGATCTTTTCTGCAGATTTATTTTTGTATGTATAAGCATTTACATCACCTGTCCAGCAGTGCTTTATTACTTTAAAAAGCATTTAGTTGCCAATGGGTTTCCCCAAGTCCCCTGTAGCTCTGTTTGGGACATGCCCAGCTGCTGTATATATTTTGGAAAGCCAAGTGTGATCCAGCAGGGGCAAGAGGTTCACATTCAGTGAACTCTGCAAGACCATTTATTTCAGGATAAATTATTACTGGCCAAACAGCAATCCGATTGCTTAAAGTAACTTCAATCTCTAACACTATGTGTGCGTTTGTTAGGCTATTGCACTTCCCAGCTGTCCAGGTAATTACTTCTGTTCACCCTGCTACACTCTGTTCACTGGATACCCTGCCATTGAAGTATTTGCTCAGACTTCAAGCCCATAAGCTACTCAGACAAGCAGCACGTGAACACCCTTAATTAAGGTTATCTTTACTTACAACTACAAAGTACATACTGGGAGTGAAGTGACTCACACATCTAACAAACAGCACATACCTCGCAATTACTTAGATATTCCTTTGAAGACTGTTTTAGTGAGGGAGACCATGACAACAAAGCTAAGCTTAAAGAAATATTAAACTTCTACCTGGCTGCCCACTAGAGATGCTAAAAACCTCCTCAGGTTAGCATCTTACTTTTTTGACAGGAAGACCTCTGTCAAGACATCCAAGACAGGGCTCTGACAAATGAACTCTGGGAAATCTAACATCGGTAAAGACATCCCCCCGATATTCATCCATACCTCTTTTAGAGGTTTCTCTGCCCACCACAAAAATGGAAAAAACTAAGTCTCCAGCTATGCTTCAGATCTTCAGTTCAAACCCGCTTTATCAGCACAGCAAGTCAATTTTCCTGTCCAGGAATACAAAAGTGAAGGCACAGAATCATACCTCATTCTTTCAGACTTGCTCTTAGGTTTTTTCCCTCTAGCAGACACAGATAATTCATCCAGACCTCATTTGGCAGAGCAGTTAATTTCAGCGCAGACTGTGAATCTGTGCTAAACTCCTATACTTTAGCTTAGTCACAGATAGCCTCGTGGTACTCTGATGGTTCTGTTCCAGTTAATGATCTCTGATGACTACTTCAGAGATGCCAGCAAGAGGGGTAAGAAAACCAAACCCGTAGCATTTCAGGAAGATAAAGAACCTAGAACAATGGCTGCACCTATTTATTTGAGTTAAACCCTGTGAAGAACTTCAGTTATGATAATATTTGAAAGTAAAATACAACCGTACCACCTCCTCTAGACATGGGAATACTACCTAATTTCAAGCTTATGATCTCTGGTCCAGAAGAATAGAAAAAAATTCACAAGGAGGTTTAGAACTAGCACAGAAAGCTGTACATCAGAACAGAAATACACAGGCAAAATTGGGTGCCAGTTCTTCACTAATTCTATGTTTGGCTTTTTGTGCAATTTTGTCTTTTGTATTTAAAACTACTAACAAAAAAAAAAAAGTGACCAAATCCTGACTACATTGATCAAATGGAAGACTCATTTCCATCAGTAAACAGTTTGATTCTTTAAAGAAACAAAACGGTCTTGTTCTTCACCTGCCTGAGAAAATTTGAACCTAAAACCTGTATTAGTGCCTGAAAATACAAAGATTTATCATTCAGTGAGTAAAAGAAGGTGGGAAGTTTTACATGTGAAAAAAGTTGAATTAGCCTCACAGAGCTGTACGTTTTCACTTCAGTGATGTTCGAAAAAGAAACGTGCATTTACCACAGTGATAAGCCACTAGTAATTTTGTCTACTTGTGCAGCAAATAAATGAAATTTAAACAGCACTTTAACATACGGAATTTATCCTTCAAGTGAAGAGGTGAACTTGGGAAAAAAGAATTAAAAAAAAAAAAGAGGTGAGTGGGTATTCTCTTTTCAAATGAAATATAGATCCATTGTGTCTACTAAGTCTAAGTGTGCAATATGTACAAGTTAAACAATGATTTCTGTTACAGTATATCCCATATGCGTAACAGGAAACATCCGTGTATGTCACACAGCAAAATTATTCAGGTGACTGCAAACACCAGGGGCTAGTCTCTCACCTGATGTAAACGGCACATGTCTTTGATGTTAAAGGACCCGTGCAAATTTACACCAGCTGTGCATGTGGCCCTAGCTGTGCAAACCACATATGCGTATAGTTTTATGGACTGAGCTTGATTAATGTTTTGTAAAACCCTGCATGCATCAGACTTCTTTAAATTGCTCTAGGAGCTGTTTTGCTACAAGTCAAGGGTGCAAATCTTTTGCCATCACTATACTCAATTTTACCAGCTGTAAACACAATACAGATAAAAATGTATTCCATGAAGTTTTAGTAACAATACACAATATTATATTCCTCAGCAGATAGCAATTTAAACAGTTTAGACAAATTATAATTTGAGTGAAAATTATCTGTGTACTATACAGCTCCCAATAGTGATCATACTTATCTTAGCAGAAATACAGAACAGCTCCGTCAAAATGTCTGAATATAGGAGTACTGTAAAAAAACACTAATATTTAAGCAAAAAGTGGTTCAGAATTTGGTATTAACTGGTTGCTATAGCTGTTTTTAAAGAGAGATGATCATCAGTGCTTTACGGTTAGGAACAGCTGAAAGCTTTGTTTCAGGTAGAAGGACAGCTTTCCAGAGCAGCTAAACAATCTGTCATTTTAAACTTCCAATACATAGCTTTGACTACATTTTTTGTAACTTAAAAAAAAAAAAAGAAAAAAAAGAAGACTTAAATTTACATTCTTCAGAAACACTACCCTTGTAAGAAGACCCAGTCCATTGTGTCACATTCCTGACTCTATCCACTAATAAGCCAAATTACATTTTTTGTGATAACTGCCTACCTTTTATAGCGCAGGAAAAATCACCTGTTTCCGCAGTTTCCCAAAATATTGTCTGATATTTTCAGTTCATTTGTCAAATCAATGTGTTTGTTAAGACTCCAGATCTGTCCTTCATACAAGAAAGCACTGCCAGATTCAGTGGAATCCTGTGAAAGTGCACTGTTACACTTGCATATTTTGTAGCACAGAACAACCTATTTAAATATGTTCCTCACAATTATTTCCACTGTATTTTCTTCAGAATAAAGCACACACTCACAACTGTGTCACACCTGGCATTCTATAAAAACCTGGTTCAACACCTGACAAACAATTGAAAAATTTTACCTGCTCCTTCCCTCTAATTTTTTTTCTCTCCCTTTTTGTCAGAGAGGTGCTAGAGAAGTTTGGTTTGTCCACCACACTGTCAGATTTGGTGTAATCTTACTGAAACTACTCTTTTACTCTACCAGCAGAGGGATCTTAAGAAGGAAGAATGAAAACTTAATGGGAATGAAAGTATCAATCCAAGTTAATCCCAATTACTGTACCCAAGTAAAAAAGTAATAAAAAACACATTTTAAACTTATACAGAGCAATGCCTTGTAAGCAGCCGAACACACTTAATTGCCATTAACTCCATGAGCAGACTGCACCTCTCAGAATCTGGCTGAAGTGCAGATCATCTCACCTCATTATGTATTTCTTCTACTTGCTTTACAACTGCAGTTTCCAGTGATTTCAAAGATAAAGCCATTGAATCAGAATCAGTCTGCAAATTCTGGAGTGCCAGTTCACATTGTCCAAGTATGTATTCCAGTGTTCCTCTTGAACACTGTAAAGATACAATAAAAAATTTATATATAGCCACTTCACTGAACTATTTGCTTCTGAAATAATCAAAGTGAAGGAGCAGAAGGGATGTATTTCTGTAACTTTATTTCATGATCTTTTAAACAAAAGCGTAATGCCTCCTGGATTGTCTATATAGTTACTGATATAAATTATGCAAAAGTCTAATCCATCAGACATCTAGCCAACCAGTACAGCATAGATTGAAAGGAGAAAGAAAAGAATTAATTTTAAATTTACTTTAAAAATATGGCATGCAAAAACATGACCACACTTTCCATTGCTTCCTGGCCACTTTTCACAGTATTTCAGAATGAGCTGTATTTGCCCTGTTCTATGGGCTGCCAGTAACACTAAAATGGAGTTCCATATCCAGTCTGAGAGCTGTTTGCTTACAATGTATGTAGAATATGAACAAAATAAATTTGCACTTCCGCTCCTTTTATTTTGTTTTCATTTAATTTTCCTCAAAATGAGTAGGAAATCTTTAAAAATCCTTTTGAAACAAAAGAAAGAAGACATCTACATCTTTTAATTATTTTCAATTAATTATCTGTACCTTCAGTTAAATTTCCAGGAATAATCTTGAATAAGGACCCCCTGGTCTCATATTCTTTGTAAAAAATTTCCATACTACACAACTTGAGGTCACAACAGTTTAAAAAAAAAAGCATAATCACTTAATAGAGAAGCTTTTCATACTGTGAAAATAAGTGTGCATTTTCCTGCAAAAGTAACACAGAGACAGGAGCAGTACATCAGAGCACTCTTAAAATGAGAGATGAAAAATACAGAATTATTTGTTTTAAAATGTACAGTGTACTTTAACTTTATATTAAATTCCATTCTTATATTAAATCAAGCAGAGTGTATGTTTGTCTGGGAAATAAAAGCACTTTTTTTATATATTACAATGTATATGTATGTATATGTCCATGTTTGGTGCTATTGCTTCATTTCCATTCCACCACAAATTAGAAGAGTAATGGGGAAAAAAAGAAGTATATGGATACATGTATCTCTCTTGCTTCAGTAGTGGAATATCTTGCCTTGCTGAAAGAAGAAAGTGGTAATTGTAATTTTTTAAAATACCTTTTACAATACAGTCTATTTTTTTTTATCCTTTCCATTAGAATACTACATAAACAAAACTACCAATAACACCATGGAAAGAAATAAGGAGGAGAGGTCTAGTAAAAAAAAAAAAAAAAAAAAGGTGTCTTAGCAGTTGGGAATATCAGGCTGAAGCCTTGTTATCCCAGAATGACTCTGAGACAAGGGACTCTGTATCACTTTTCTGCTTCTTCAATCCTCAGATGCACAGAAGGATCCAATTTTAAAGCATACTCATGACTGCTCTTAGTTGTTCTGACCTCCTAAAGGCCATTTTTGCCAGTGGACACTGCTGACGTGTTTTGAGTATTTCTATCTCATCATGAATACTGCCTTTCAACTAGGACTGAGATATGAACACAGCATAAAAATTTTAAAATATTTCAGGTAAAAATGCAGTTGTTTCTGCATTTCATCAGTAATCCATGAGGTGTGGTGTAGCACATTCTTAATTCATATCTTATATGCCTGACTGTGAGTTTAGTCAAACTACCAATATAGAAACAAGTGTACCTCATCCAAAAATAAACAAATAGCAGTTGTTCAGGAAAACAGTCTGAGTCATAAGCATAACTGTGAACTACAGTGCTGGATAAGACAACATGATGCTACATATACGGTACCAGAATATTAGTTTTACAAATGACCAAAGAGCAAACTGGTTTTGATACTTACATCTGCCACTCTGTGAGTTGAGCTGAATCGAGGTGAAAAACCAGCCAGAACACAGTGCTGATGTGTCATATTGAGATCATCTAAGGACAGATTAGAAAACCTTAAGTACAGGAAAAAAACTGTACTTAATAAAAATTATTCTGGCCGAATATGAGTTAAAGACACTACATTAAACATTTAAAGAAAAGAATAGAGAATTCAGTCAGATAGTACTATCTTCACGGGGCTCTAATGTTTAGCAGAGCACAATAACTATTCACTGTCCTACTGTTACAAAGATCTCTCTTCATATTGGTTTTCTCCCAGTTTATACAGTTTAGAAGTGGCATTTTCCCACCTCTTACGGGAAAAGTTCAACCAAACAAATTAATTCTTTCAAAGTTGAAGATTACTATAAACAGCAGACTACTCAGAAATTACAATCTCTTGTCTCAAAAATCACTAAATAATATTGACATTTCTTGAAAAAAGAAACAAAGAAAGACAAAGAAAAAAGTCAAAGACATATTATTTCATATTTTTATCTGAAACTTATCTGAAGTTCTCCCTTCGGCTCAGAGACAAGAAACTGGGAACCCAGAAAGCACGATCTGCTCAAAGACCTGTCTCCAAAGCATTTCATTTGTGACTTTCTTGTAGCCTGCCAGAGGGCTGTCATGGACTTGAGTTCACAAACTGGCAAACAACCCCACAAAGCTCTGTAGATGGAATCTACTTGGTTGCCATCAGAGTTTCGTCAAAATTATCGTAAGTGAAGAATGCTTGAATTCTGACAAATTAGTACTTTTTAGAGGAATCTTATTCCTCTGGAAAAGTTCAGACTAAATCTAGTAACAACACCCACTGTTACATTGAAAACCATTCCTTAAGTGCTTTCAATTTAAACAGTTCTGGAGTTAAAATTATGCTGCCCTCTCAACCTTAACAAGATATTCAGGAAAATCTATTAAAAATTTCTGTAAAATCACTCCTGGGTTATAGTTATGTAATTTAGTAGAAAGAGACTAAAAAAACATACAAAACTAGGTGGCCTGAAGTGTCACCAAGCAAAAAAAGCCATAGATAAAATTAGAAGAGAACAGGAATAGAGCCCTACAATATGGTAGTTAACTTGGAGTCTGTATTTTCAGCAATATCTATTCTTTCAGGGAATTTAGCTTCAGTCATCTTAATACAGCATGATGAGAAATTATCAAGCTTCATCCTTCCATCACATAAATACAATTTCTCTTTAAGAGATCAATATTTGCACACCTGAAACCTGATATCCTAAATTCCTAATTTTTGAAAATGCTCTTCTGACTGTGACAGATTAACAGACTGAAAAGAACACTGTGTGTGAGGTTTAATGGTATTCTCTTTATTACTGAAAAAAGATATGCTCTAAACTCTTACTTTACCTTGCAATAAGTCTGAAACTTTAAAACTGAGAAAAGTCTAATGAATAAGAATTCAGAAAAATGACTGAATTTATCCTAGTTGTTAGAACAGCATCTTCTTTTTACGAATTTTATAAGCAACTATTAACGAGGTTCATATCCAACACAGCAGATAGCATCACAAACTTGAAAACAAAAAAATAAAAATCAGAAAAACAATTTATATAAGGAATAGGCAGACAAGTGTTATGAAACAGAACTGAATTCCCACTGAGAAAGTTTAGATGGGAGGTTTATTTTCTATTTGCATGAGGTTTGCAGACAGGTGAAGTTGAAGAGCTTGAAAAAAACGCTCCAAAACAAACAAAAAGAACATAGGAAAATGTGATTTCCTACATAAACATATGAGGGTTAAATCGCATAGAGCCACGTCTTGCAAGGGCCACAGAACAATATTATCTCTGGACATTGCAATATTTAAATATCACCATCACTTTCAAGAAGAATTGCGACAGAAAACAAACCTAAAGACTTCCACCACCCCATTCAGTGCCCATTCATTGTGGTGTGTTTTATGTAGCAAATACAGCATTAAAAGTATTACATTTTGATTTGCACCTTTATTCAAACCTTTGGCAAATCTTTCATTGCAGAGCTCCCCCTTGAAATTGCTTCCAAGTCTCTCTAATCCTTTATGAGTCTTAGAAAGAAGCCTGTAATTTTAATTTAAGAAATTATAATTTATCTAAAACTGTAATTGTACAAAAATAGTTGAAGCTCCACGGATTGCATGTCTCAAAGGATATTTGAAAAATACATTATAGGTCTTAAAAGATTACAGTAAAGATTTGCTTTTCTTTTTCTTCTAAAAATATATTAATTGAAAAGAAAAAGCACTCTGTTAAATTGGCCATTGTCCATTTGGCAGCAAAGGTTTTATTCAGATACAGAACACTACATCCAGATTACTGTTTTGGTTTTAGAGCCAAATCAAAACTGTTACCTTCCTTGGACAGCCATGTCAAAACTACCATAGCACTCTCGTGATTTTAGGTAAAATACAATATATACGGAGTTAACATCAGTTTTACATGACTAAACACCGATTGGTGAGGTTTGGAAAACCAAAACACAGCCTCTCCAGTATTATGCATTCCATTCTAATGCATATAAGAGTAGGAATATACGTATCAGTCCTGCTTTGGAAACCTGCATGCAGGCAAGTTATTTGTCAGACACTTCTGAATTTGTGGTGAGGAAAAAGATGCCAACATGGCATCTTTTCTGCCATGAAACAGTGGGCCCTTATCTTGCCACAAATTCAGGACAGCTATGGCAGGGACATCTCATTTCAATACCTATTACAAAAACAAAACCCCACAAAACTTAAGTGAACTGTATAATGCCTATAAGAAGTGACCTTTTATTTTAAATCACCATTAACACCAACTTAGCAATGTATTTAGTAGTTTCAAGAACTGTCACACAATCCCTTCTCCTTCTTAAAACAGTCTTGCCTTCCATATGGATGCTTACGGGATGCATATGCCAATTAACTAACTGCTAGGTAAGAAAGAAGTTTTGAGACTTGGACTATGATTTTCTGCTTACATGACTGTTCCTCTCCCAAAGCTTTCCCATGTCTATGAAAAATGCTGTCACTTGCACAGACTATTTTTCTGAAGTCTGCTCAGGCTTTTTGCTTGTTTATAAATTGGAAAACACTACAAATTATCCAAATTTAAAATAGTAATTCTACAAAACAATCAAGAAAAACTAATGAAGTCTAACATATGCTAGAGTGCTATCCTGACCAAAGAGAATTTTCTCAATCAAAGCCTAATCACACACATTACACCTATTCATATTTACCTGTATTAACAGGATACCATTGCGCCGCCAGTCACTGTGCAAATGTGGATGATTACTTGCTCTTCAGGCAATATAATGCCTAAATCAGTTTCCCCAAACTAGTGACAATATTGTAAAGGGCTTGTTTGCATTCAAAGGAGCACAACTTGGTTGGTAACAGACACTTGGTGTTTGAATGCTGGAAAAAAATCAACTTCATTTTTCTGTCTGAGGTGGAGCACCTAAGAAACAAGGAGACTATTTCCTGCATACAAGTATATGGCAAAATCTGTATTTCTTTTATGGATTGCTTTATTCTTTTATTTCTACTACTTTCTGCCTGCCACTTCCCAATGAATCATCTGCCACCTTACAGCCAGATCCCATTATAGGGCTACTATAGCTGAGGCAAGATTTATTAAAAGAAATTAATCACGTGTATGATTGTGTACAGGTGGCCAAAGCCCCCTTGGAAAACAAAGTTATCAACTTGAAGTCTGTTTAAATAATTTGGAAGTCAGATTTTGACTTCACAGATGAAGTACTAAGAAGTCATAAGAATGTTTAGCAGATGATCTGATTAGTTGCAAATGCACACAATTATTTGACACAGAATCTCCAGCTACAGAAACTTCAGATAACACACCTTGTGTAAAACAGTTACAAAATGGAGTTTTTATTTAATACAGATCCCTATTCCTCATACCTGCAGGAAAAAGAAAAATAAAAACCCAAACGACACAAAACCATCCAAGGTACTTGGTGCTTTTAATACATTTATCCATGCAAGGCCTCTGTAAAGTTGGTAACCGACACAGAAAATCCTAAGGGTGAGGAGAGGTTAAGGGACTTGCCAAAGTTTGCATGGGTATTCTGTGAGAGAAGCAGGCTTACAGCGCCTAAAACTAATGCTATTGTTTTAACACCTGACCACCCTTCTATTATCAGATGCAGACTATTATTCTCTATGTGAACCCCCTTATTAGACAAGCTTCTCGGTGATTTCCTGCTATTTACAGACAGCAGATAGAGTTTGGAATTTGGATGCTGCATATTCTATTTTAAATTGTGGGAGCAAGTTCATGCCATAGATCTTTCTGTCCCTCACCTGTACAGACTTCTGCCATCCTGTTCTTTTCTCAGATACATCCCTCTCAGCACAGAATCTCAGCACAGTCCTCTCCACCGCTTGAAACTATTGCCAGTTCCTCTCTTTTCTCTCTGAGCCTGTTCTTCTCAGTCCCTGTCCCTGCTCTATCCACACCTCACTGTATGCTTTCTTCTAGACAGCTGAATTACCTTGACAGCAACAGCAGAAACACTGAAAGCCCTGTGCTTATATAGCCTTTTTCAAAAGAACGGACTAACGGATATGCGTATATATATACACTTAACTAACGTATGTATGCTTAACTAATTCTACTATTTAACTAATTATCAGAGCACCAGTGAGGTGAGGAGCCAAAGCACTCAAGAGAGAAACAATGACTGTATACCCATGTCACTGCAGACTATTAAGACATAATAAATACAAGGTAGAAAGAAAGGAAATTAATTCTTAGCCAATCTTTACTGAAAGTAGTAGGGACTAAAGGCCCAAAACTTATTACTTCTAGCTAAAGGACTTCCCAGGAAAACAAGAACCACAGTGGAAATTGCTCTCAGAATTAGCAACAGGGGTTTATATGGACTTCTCTATCTTCTTTCAAGTGTTCTTCCTGAACGTTTTAGACAGTTGTCTTTTTGTCATCTACTTCATGAAGCAGATAAAAGGTACAGTGGGGTTTAAAGCACTGGCAAAAGCTTTGATATTCTTAACACCACAAATATTTACAACAAAAGTGAAACAGATTTGCGCTATTAGTTTTTTTAACTACCATAAACAAATAAAGAATTTTCTTTTTAACGATATTACAGTGCAATTTTCAAAAGCACTAAAATGCTTTTCCACCGTTTCCAATTCTACTTGTATCCAACTGCACACAGTGCTTCAACAGAAGAAAACCTAACCAAACTAATTTTACTGTAGGTATGTCAACAAAAAGCACCAGGAAGGTATGTCTCCTTCCCAAGAAATTATGGGTCAATGGAATACTGCATTGATAACAGAAAGCTAGAGGGATGATCTGTCCCTAATTAAGAAGTATTTTTAGTTTTTAAACAAGAAAAGTATGCACAAATAAAACACAGAATAAATTAAAAGGCTGAACTAAAAAAAAAAAAACAACCCTAAGATGTCTGGGATTTGCCAAACTTCATAATCAAAGTTTGGTAATGACAAATCAGTTTCTGGGGTTTGAAGATTTAATAATGAAGGAATATAGCATTTGGATTAAATGTGGACTCAAGAAAAAAAAGAAAGGGTTAAAAAACTCCAACACATTCAAGATGCTAGAGAGCAAAGAGGGTTCAAGTTAGTCTGTAGAAATAGAAGCAGATTAAATATCTAGAAATAGTTTAATGAGACACTATATACATGTGGAAGTGTTTCCATTAAATACTTATCTTTAACCACAAGCCAACCTCTGCAATGTGTGCACCCTACTTCTGATTGGTTATGAAAATAATTTTTTGATGCTTCTTGAACTATAATTTGCTGGGGGTGGGGAGGGGTATAAGATTCCAAGTTCATCTTCATGCTGTTTTAAAACCCTAACCTTCAAGCAAGAGCTTGATCTATGGGAAACAGCTGCAGAAAAGTAAATCTCCCTTTGAAAAAGTCCAGAATGTATTTTTGTTAAGTACGTTTTGAAGTCATGGTAGGAAAATTAGTGAAAATTGTAAATCTGCTTGCAAATCTGGTCATGTCTACCTCAAAGATTAGGGGAAAGATTCCAATTTAATAGTAAGACCATGACAACCCTAGTTAAGCATGCTCTAGGACAGAGCAGATGGGGCCCTTTGCTCACCTCCACGCGTTTTGGATTTATTGCATGCACCCAACACGTTTCATATTAGACACCCCTTGACTGTGTACTTGAGACAGCAGGGTTCAGTATGCACTTCCTCTGCAGACCAATATATTATTCTAAATTGAGCTAAAGTGTTTCCGTTTTATGAGTGATATAAAGTTCAGATTTGAGTTTTTAGGCAGCAGATTTGCAGTCATTCACCAGATCTTGTTTCTTCATATTAGGAAAAGTAAGCCTTTAAAAAAAAAAAAATCTGTCTTACTGAAAGCAATTTTCAATTTTGTTTGGTTTTGTTTAAACAAAATACATTTATATTATTGTAATAGCTTACTTGAAGGATGGATTTGATCACCTAATGTTTAATACTAACATACATTTAAATTATGGCTTATGATTTCATCTGAAGAGGACTGCTGAGAATGCAGGTGTAAATTTATATTTTAAGACTGCACTTTACTAAAATTCTACCCAGAATAACAAAAAACATTTTATAGAGCCAATGAAGAGAGGAACATAAACATTATTAAATGTCTACTAGCAATGCTAAAAACAAACCCCAATCTTTTTGTTACTTTGATATACCCATTGATCAGGATTTACAAGTTACTGTAATTGCACATTACTATTAGGAATATTAAGTTACCACATTTTCTTATCTAAGATTTGTGTGTACAATATTAGGAAATAGCTGGGGTATTACAGGTACAGGAATTGATAGGACCTGACTTCTTAATTATAAGCAACACACTGAATTTGACATTTCAGTATTTTACAACATTCATATAAAGCAGTAAGCACTATACCATTTCAACAGTTGGAAGAACAGACCTACACAGTTGCTAAGTTTTTTGCTGGAGTTGGGTGAGCCAATGGTAGTCAGAAATAGTACACAGTCCTACCAACCAGTCCCTGTACATCAACAGCTACTACTAGCTGCAGTACTCTTACCTTAACATTATATTTTCTAGATGCCTTGCATACTGCTGCCACTGCTTTTAAAATAATGCCAGCAAGAAGACTCTGCTTTACTGAAATGAGTTTCTAGGAAGTATGATGTATAAAGGCACAAGATACATGAATCTAAAATTGGCTTCTTTATTGTCAAGTTACTTTTTATAATAAGTTTTCATGTTTTATCTTTTAGATGGCACCCTCAAGATGCCTCCTTGTAAAAGTCAGTTTAAAAAAATCTGAACAGCAAAAAATACACTAAAACTGTATACATCCACTTACTTCCATCCAATACTTTCACTTCAAGTGAAAATGATAAAGGTAGTTCTGCTGTACATAGAAACCTAATAAAAGGGCCAGTTTGAGAATACTCTGACTGTATAAAATAATCATTTTTTAAAAGTAATTGAGAAAAAAAATACAAAGGCTATGGAAATGCAGAAGAGATTATCAAACACCTGGCCTACAGAGCTCAAATCTGTAGCTCTCCACAAAGCATTAATAAGAAAGTGATTTACACATCATCTTCAAAAGAATGTTTAATATATCCTTTGTTTCCATCTAAACATGATCATGATGTTATGTGTTAAATAAACTAACTTTCTGACCCGCCCTTCATATAGCATCCCTGATAATACTTTACTGTATATAAATTCTGTCGGGGAATAAAAAACGTCCTTATGGTCTGGTAACTCAGTCAACTACAATCTACAGTATTTTGCAATAAAAATACTGAAGTTAGACCCCTTCTTTTATTACTTGCCTTCTGAATCTGTTGCCCAGCAAAGCTGTGTATGCATAAACTTTCCTGTCAGGAAGGATTAGATAAGAAGTTTACTTGATGCCCAAACTGCTATTGCACAAAAATGGATTACTAATTCCCTTTCTACAAATGTTTAGCTGCCACTTAAACTTCACTTTCATATAAGAAATGTCTCAGTTTCCCTCCAGGCTGCTACTCTATATCCTCACAAATACAGAAAAGGGATGCACATGCACACCACTGTGCCAAAGGATCTCACATCTTAACACTTGAGCTGTTCATGTCTAAACATACTTAAGAGCACAGATAGTCCAGTTCTTTTATACAAGATACTTCATTGATGACAGTACATGGGATTTGATGAGGTAACTAAGAACAAGGAATGGTATATGTTTTTTAAGATTGCCCACAAATGTATTGCTTGTAGTAAGTAAACTTTTCATATTTGTTGGAAGATAAAACGTGAAAGGTAAAAGTGAAAAGACTGTTCGGCCCAAAAAGTTGGCAGTGCGACAGGTCATTCTAGGGACGTTCCATGGTGTCTACCTTCCAAGTCACAAACACATAAACAGGGAACACTTCAAGTGCTCTCACTCTTGGAAGATGATGTCTGTCAAGCCAAGTTACTAAACAGGCAAGCATGGTGATGTCAGAAGCATTGTTCATTGTTTTGAGTTGTGTGATTTATAACTAAATTTGTTTAAACAAAAATGATAAATAAAGAAACACAAGCCAAAAGAGAAAGCAACAGATTTTGTGTCACCAAACCTTAGCCACAGTTCTTGCCTCATTTCTTTCAATGGCAAAGCTTTAGTGCATGAGCTCAGCTGCTCAAGTAAATGAACTCAATTTACTTTTCTTTTTTTAATCCTGTACACTTGAGATATTGAGACTCACTCTTGGAGTACGACAGCCCTGTTCATTATGATCTTAGTATAATCCCACTACTAGAAAATAGTATGTTTGAATATACACATGAAAAAGTGTAGCAGGAGAGAAGTGTCATGTCTAAAACTGGTGACCAATAAAACATCCACAGATTGGCATAATGGTTGAAATTTCAAGAACCATGGTACCAGAAAACTACAGAAAACTACCAGAAAACTACCAGAAGACTGCTACAGTCACAGCTTACATAATACGTAGCCACTCTATAAGCCAAACTGAAGAACAGGAATTTTTTTTGTTGAACATAACAGACGCAGATGCTCGCAGTTACTCAGTAAAACTGCATTAAGAATAGAAAAAGGAATCAGCATCTACAAATACAAGGATGGGACAGATACAGCTCAACTTCTCACAAGATCTGGGGAAATTCTGCTTATGGACTGAAGTCTGATTGGTCTAGCAATTCTGACTGCACAACAGAAAGAAAGGGCTCAAAAAGAATATTTCCTTTCTTAGCTGTGAAGTGAAAGAAACATTAGGAAAAAAAAGTTTTCCAAAATACACTGGAAATGGGCAGGGTAGGAGGAATTTATTAGACACTCTAGCCAGATCTCATGTCTTTCTAAATAAGGAAAGTCCTAAGTGAAAGGAAGGTATGATAATCTATATTAAAATAAGTGTCATCTTCTCTGTTTTCAACAGAAAGTTCACCTTCTTAGCCCTTGAAAATTACCAAGCATCAAGTAGAAGTCTCCTTGGTGAAGTGGTATTGCTAATCCAGGTGTCTCTATGTCCCATGCCACCTTCAATCCTACGTGCCAAACAGCTGGGTCTCTTCCCTTCAGTTTTTGTTCATTACTTTCCTCCATGGCTGAACCTTTAAAGAGAGAGAGGGAAAAACACCAGAGAAAACAGACAAGGTGAGAACCATAAAATACAAAATTTGGTCTAACAATACAGACTTAAAGATATCCCACATTGGTACAATCTTAATAGGCTTAAACTTTCTATAATCTCCATTTGGTATAATCATCATCTCCAAATTCAAAAGTACGTAATAAGTAAATAAGAAAAACAGATCAAGAATTTTTTGCAACCAACTTTACTAAGATGAAAACTTCACGTTAACTACAAAGTAAAGGCAAATCAAGGCAAAGTTTGTAATGGACTCAAGTTTTTCTGAAGTTCTCAAGTACATGTAATAGGAGTTTTAGTTAATCTTCACTCTTAATTTTTTTTTTTTACATGAGTAAAACTATAAGCATAGAAGATAAAAGAAAAAAATGCAGCAACACTGATATAAAAAATACATAACTTCTGAAAGAATTTCAAGTCATAAACTGCCAAAGCATTTTGTGAACAATTTCATTTGTTTACGTACTTGCAATTTCACCAAATCATAAAGTGAGGCAAAGTAAGGTGAAATAATGGGCACAAAACACAGTCTAGACCAACAAAGTTGAGTGAATCTTGGAATCATATCTGTCATTCTTTTCTCAAAATTGTTAGTCAAACATGCTAGATGACATGTGCAAGAGCCAATGAAGCTTCAATACATTTGTCACAACATTTTTCTTATCATTAAGCAACATGAATGTGTTGAGCTTGGGGAAAAAAATAATCCACTGCATAGGAATAGTATTTAGAGCTTAATCCCTCAGAACTATTTTCATAAGCTTACTTCACTGCAGTATAAATTGAAAGATACAGTCAGCATTTATAACAAGGTATTTGGGAGCTATGGTATAACAGATTTACGGCTAAAGTAACAGAGCATTTTGACAGAGGGAGGATGAAGTTTTCATAAGCAGTTGGCACAGTGAACAGTTAGAAATCATCAACTATGTAGCATGCCTAATTATTGCTTATAAGTTAGTAACTGTGTGTGTCCATTTCAAATGTGCTTTCATGTAATAATTTTCAAAACTCTTGTCTTCATTTACTTCTAGAATAAAAATACTAAAATAAAGATTTATAACTCTTATTATAATATGCACATATAAAAAGTGTCCTTGAACTCTCACTTTCAAAATATTTGAGTCATTCGTCTCCCGTGGTTACTGCAATGTTTGTTTAGTTGGGAGTACCTTTAATAATTAAAAAATTGTCTTAATTTTCTATGTCAATTAAATATTGTCTAAATTCAGGAAGCAGAGAGCCAAAACATTTTAAAAAGCCAATCTAAAGTTCTTAGTTAAAACTCCTACTGTAAATTCAGTCCCTGTATTCCCCCCCTCCACTGCTGCACTTCTCATCCAGCTGAAGCTTAGCTTTGGCTCAGGACCAGCTCTAGGCCTTCCTATCAAGGAGCACATAAATGAGAAAACAAGAGCTAGCAAATACTCAGAAAAATCAATACTAAAGTCTTCAAGGGGCTTTCATATTTTCTGCCCTGTTCAGATAAATCGTAACTTAATTTAAGAAAAATGTTTTCTGAAAACTGCAAATAGGATGGCTTTCAAGGCATTTTTAATGCAATACATCATGGATATTATAAAAAGAGGTAACCTTTCTGGGTTAACTCTCTCTGTTATGCTGCTTTCCCATTCACTTTGGCAGCAGCACTGTTCACAATATGGCACCAATAAAATATAGAACTACAATCAGAGACAGCAATTTCAATCAAAGTTTCCTGGGGTCTCCTCATAAATCCAGCACCTTTGGAATGTGCTCGTTAAAATGACTTATTTTTTGCAGTTTGATAAATTTTTTATTGCTTAAGTACAGAGTTCAAATGTAGCTCACAGACTCCTTTTCTCTATATTCTCAATTATTGCACCTTATAATTATCAGCAGCAATTGAAACTGATTGCTCCTACCATGTTATTTTGGTAACAAATGGAAGCAAGCTGCTACTAGCTTTTAAATGCAAGCTATTCTGAAAGTAAGAGCAAGGAAAAAAAAAAAAGACACCTTAACATTTGTGGTATATCTCTAGGTAGCACTGACAAACTTTTACATAACAAGAAGTTGTTATTAAATTCTGTATGTCACACCTCAAGCATGACTGAATGCTGTATATTCATTGATACAATTACAGTTCCCATTTAAGTGAAAACATTTGGATGCATCTAAACCATAGGTATTTGAGAGTAAATCATGTGGATCTTGCACATAAACAGCACCGTAAGAACATGTATTTATTTTGGAGTAGACCATACAGAAATGGTCAAATGTAGCAGTATTTAATGGAAATATAAAACTATCTGCAAATTTGAATTCCGTTCATTAAAGATGCATAGAATTTGGTCTGCAAGAAACCTTTATGCTTGCATCCCAAACAAAATGGTGCAACCAGGTAACAAGCTTACCACAACTTAACAACAATACCTCATCAAAGCTGTAATTAAGGTAGAACCATGAAAGAGAGAATGTAGCTGCAGAAAATCGGCCACAACATTATGCTTCTAACTAGACAGCTCCAATTTCAGAGATGTTCCAGCTCTAAGACCTGATCTTATCAGGTTTGGGTCCTGCTGAGGTTCAGAACAACATGAAACTTGTTTTCCTGGATCTAGTTTGGTTATTGTTCCACAGCACAGAAAGCAAAAGTAGCCTTGAAACGTTTCTTTGCTATTCAGCACCAAAATGTTCAGGAAGAGTTTAAGAGTTTTTTGACACTCTGAAACATAAAGAGGATTATTCAAGTCAAATTGTAATGCCAAACTATACCCTAAATGTAATCTTAAATCAAACATGATTTCTTAGGCAACAGAATCACTGCCAACACATTGCTAAAACCAAGCAGGCCTGTAAACACCTACTTTGTCACTAAATCCAACTGACCATTGTTACACAGATACAGAAAAAAGAATTATTTTTTTACAGATTGATTGATTTTTGCAGAATTTAAAGGAACTTGGGCACGTGTTCAGCAATTAATGAAATATATACATTAATTATACACATATATACATTATATACATAATATACATATTATGCATTATACATATATACATAATATATACATTAATTATATACATAGCAAATTGCTATGGAAGACTAATAATGTATATATGTATAGACTATAAGACTAATAATGTATATATGTTATGTGCAAGAAGTGAAAAAAGCAGAGCATGTGTTGCTTTTCAGCAGCTGGTGGGAAAGAATGAGTATCTACCCAGAGTTATCTCTTCTACCTTATTACTAAAAAGCCATAGCATAAAAGGTTAATTAAACTGTACTAACATTTTAACTTTTGCTTGCAACTGCCATTCACAAAAACAAAAATCAGAAGATTTGCCAACACTGTTCTTATCAATTCATATTTGGAATACTGTGTCCAAATAGATCAAGAACAAAAGCACTAAAATAAGAGCAAAGAATATTTTGTCATGCCTTCATTCTTCAAGGAGCGACTTTATTTGATCAAATCAGTGAGAGCATGGTTAAAAAACAAAACAAAACAAAACAAAAAACCCACAACAGTTAATTCAAATGATGAGTTCTTTTTAGAAAACAGGGATTCAAATCTATTATTATAAGATTAATTGGATCATTAAAAATTTGCAATTCTCTCAGAAAATAATTCCAACTGGCCAGAATCTACAAATTAGAGATGTGACCATTTCACTTAAATATTCATTTCTTAAGAAGTAATATGTATTTTTCTACATACCATTTATATTCTTTCAACAAGCAATATTTCTCCTACATTATTGACATTAGAAACCATTTAATATAATTGTTCTCATCCTGTACAAATGTCTACTCCATGACTTTTATCCATTAAGAAGTACATAAGGAGGATTATTAGTCAACTACAAATTTAGATTGACTTCAATTCTGAACAACTTTCATAGTTTCAGGGTTTTTTTTTTTAACTGAGTGAGGAAACAAACATCTGTAGTGAATCTCAATTATTTTTATTCGTAATTACTGTAGAAATGAAATAGCAGTCATTAGGTTTAGTGCTAGGATATTGCTTCTAACATCGCAGTGTGAAAAAATACAAACAGCATTTTACAAAAGAAACAAGCATAACAGCTCCTTCAAAATCAGTCATTACTGCAACTAACTGTAAGTTTGTTAAACCTTTCAACATTACCTTGTCAGCAGAGCCAGTTGTTTAGTACTTCAAGAGATTTATACAGCAAGTAGGCCTTACAGCAAGATGATAAACAAGATACTGTAAAGAATCTAGAGAGAACTACTGATCTAACCTCAAACATAGTGTGTGGGAAATCCAGGTAAGAGAAAGATGGACACTTCCAGTGACTACATTATTTTCCATCTCCTTCAAGTTGGTAACTGAAAGAAGTCTCTACTTCAAAGAACATCTTTAGAACCAACTAGTGCTCTGCTAAGCAATAAAACTTCCTACAAAACTTATAAAGACCTGAGGGAAAACTGTTCATTAGGAAATTTTCATGGATAAAATCCAATTTTTGAAAATGTCCTTATTCCACCAGTATTTGGATTGCAATTAACTTTTATAAATAGAGTAGGAAATAAAACTGGGTTATTAGCTTACTATATTAAAATTCTGAATAAGTTTTTACCTTAATGCTCTCATGTGATAGGATATTTGTAAGCTAATGTGTTATTAAAAATCTTAAATTGGTCAAAATTTTGAATTCCTGTTCCATGGTAAATACTGAAAAGTAAATTAATTCGGAAAAGTGTTAGTGACAGTATAATTGAACACACATTCTGTAATGTATTCAGTTCTGCACATGCACCATGACTACCACTCATGCACTTTCATGCAGTATACACATTAAAATGAAATTTCTCAAATTTTTGTGAGGGTCTGTTCTTATCACTTGATAACCTACTTTTAACCTAGTGTAATGTAATGCATTTTATTTTAATGTAAATAAAAGCAAATACTATTCAGATGAGCATTAAGCAAAACGTCTGTCTTGTTTTGTTGTTAGAAATATACCTCATTTGAAGTTGCTTTGAAAGAGTTTGACACTGGAAACAAGAAAATAAACAGTGATACTAATTAGAATATCAGCTTGTTCCAGTATCTTTACGTTGGCTCTCAAATTTCTTTTCTGGCATATTAAAAACTGCTTCTACTCCAATTAATAATGATCAAAGTTTAAAACATCAAGTTTCCATTATGGCATCAAACACTGAACAAGCGAACAAGAAACTAAAGATGTTTCAATTACAGTAGTATCTGTTTTAATACTATTTAATCCAATAAGTAGGCATCAAACAAATAATGATATAAAAACGCAAATTAAAGTAAAAAGAAAACCATATAACCCGAGTTGTACATCTCTAAACAGTCCGACAAACAGCTGCCATAACGCAGTAAGACTGCTTGACTCCTAGGGCTCCTGCTGTTCAAAACCTGAAAACCTGGGCATTCTGCGTTTGTGGCAGGATAGATTGGTACTAGCCATGAAGCTGTGGAAGCCCTAGCTTCCCCATGCTAAGGGGCTGCCACAGATCCTCAGTGTTTGGAGTATCACAGAGACCAGTGGGAATCTGAGGAAGAGAGAGCTGACCAAAAAATGTGCGGGACCTAGCAGAAAAGAGAATCAAGCTAGTTTTAACAAAAATTGGCATGCTTAATTATGTTTGAATTTCCCGCAGAATCAGTGTTTTCTCCCAGAAAATTACTAGTCCATCTAATCGACATCTTCTAAGGAAAAATTGTTCCATCAAAAAATTTCTGACGACCTCTACTTCTTATTATGTATTCTACAATGATTCTGTGACAGTCTTTATACACTACAGTGAGAATTCAATGCTAACTCAATACTAAATGAATTAATGGAGTACGTACTAATAAAAGATACTGGCGTAAAAAGCAAAGATATTTATGGAAAATAGGAAGAGGAGTCAAGATACAATTCTACAAAACAACAATCTTCAAAAAGATGTGGAGCTTCTTCATGCTTCACAGTTATGGAGAGCTTGATAAGAGATATAGTAAATATCGACAGTCTCTGTGAACTGCAGAAACTACCAACACATTGAAGTGATACGGAACTGGAAACAATAATGTTATAAGCACTGATAAGTCTATAACCACCAGCATTTGAAAGCTACAAACAGGAAATCAGAAGAGCAAAATGACCATCCATTTATTTCTCTAAAATCAAGTAGACTCATTACTCCTTTTGGATGAGCTAGTTAGAAAACTTCAACACACACAAGTATTTACTGTCACTTTAATTACAATGCCGTATTCATAAACTATAAACAGGTTCCATTTCCTCCAATTTATGAATAAGTAGGCCAACTATAAACACGGCTTCACTTTAGGGATATGCAGTGACAACCACAACCTGAATACAGACAGATGTGAGTGACCTGTTTTCACATAAAGGTATACTACAGGACATTTCCTCATGATGCTCAGGAGCCTTAAATCGCTTCTAAAGTTCATGAAACCAACTTGAGCCATACTCAAGAGCTATCAAGTCGAATTCAATCTTGTTCAGATTTAGATCTGACTTCATAAATCATTTTCTTCCCAAAAAAGTGGCTTTTACACTACCTCCAGCTACACTGAGGTTTTAATATCGCCACCTCCTGCCAAGAGATTCCCCCCCCCAATATATAATCAAATTTCAATTTGATCAAAAACTTCTGGAATCATTGCAAAAATACAAAAATTTAAAGTAGCAATTTTTAAATTTTTTTTGTAAATGTGATAGAACGATCAATTTATTCACTGGAAAGCTCTTAGCTTTGTTGAGCTTTCATGTCTGTTTTTAAATCCTTCAGGAAAAAAATATAAACTTTTAAGTGTATTTATGAAAAAAACCTTTTATGTGGCAAAAACATTAATTACATGTAGATATCAAAATAACTTTTGGTCTAAATATATCAAATATTTCTTTCTACCCTCGTCAATCAAATCTTGCATAGAATTTGCAGTGGTTTTAAAACAGCATAATTTTTAACTAACTTGCTGAACTTGAAGAAACAAAATCAAGTGACGAGTTATGAATAAAATTAGCAGCTTTCTGTTTTGTTAATTTATAGCTCTCTGAACTTAAAGGGACTCATTTTTTCCCCTCCACAAGCAAGTTTTATGTTAAAGTAAAAGTTTTCAAGCATATTACAATAAATCCTCACACACACTATTAGTATTACAAGTTCATGCTTATGTTTCTTTAAATATTTTTTCAGTAACATTTTAAGTTATCTATAGTACCACTGAAAAAAAATACATTTACTGGACATAAAACATCAACATCTTTGGCAAATAGGACAGAAAAAAGTTCATTAACAAAGTGACACTTCTACTGGTCAGGGAATCTCTTCCATTTGCTATGCCAGCTGATGTTTTATGTCCAGTTTTATGTCCAGGAAAACGTAAATACGATGATTTCAGCTGAACCTTAAATAACAACGTGACCCATAGTTTCAAAGAATGCACATGAAAGTATAAGCTATTATTTTTACATGATGGTCTTTAGCCAAAGCCTACCAAAGTCAACGTGAATTCTTCCCATGTTTTGAAGCAAACATAAAAGGATTTTTGGAAGGACCAAAAATC